>NC_053392.1:299580232-299944600 GCF_905171765.1 Bufo bufo | reverse complement strand
CCGTGGGCTGGACATATGGTTTTAAGAGAGATCTGTGAAATACATTATGTATCTTCCAAACCCGTGGAAGATCAAGACGGAAGGCAACAGGATTGATGACTGACAAGATTTTATAAGGCCCAATAAACTTGGGACCCAATTTCCAGGAGGGAACCTTCAGTTTAATATTTCTTGTAGACAACCACACCAGATCACCCACATTCAGGTCCGGACCAGGCACACGTCTCTTATCAGCCACACGCTTATACTTCTCACTCATCTTTTTAAGATTACTCTGAATCTTTTGCCAAATGGTAGACAAAGACGGGGAAAATCTCTCCTCCTCAGGTAAACCAGAAAGAGCCCCTCCCGAGAATGTCCCAAACTGCGGATGGAACCCATATGTACCAAAGAATGGTGACTTATCAGAAGATTCCTGACGACGGTTGTTCAGAGCAAACTCAGCAAGAAGGAGAAATGAACACCAATCCTCCTGGTTCTCTGCCACAAAACAGCGCAAATATGTCTCCAGATTCTGATTGAGGCGCTCAGTCTGACCATTCGACTGCGGGTGAAAAGCAGAAGAGAAGGACAGCCGAACCCCCAGGCGAGAACAGAAAGCCTTCCAGAACCTGGACACAAACTGCGTGCCTCTATCGGAAACAATATCAGAGGGAATGCCGTGCAATTTAACAATATGGTCGACAAAAGCTTGCGCCAACGTTTTAGCATTGGGTAAACCAGGGAAAGGTACGAAATGAGCCATCTTGCTAAAACGGTCCACCACCACCAGGATCACCGACTTCCCCGAGGAACGAGGAAGATCCGTGATAAAGTCCATGGACAGGTGTGTCCAAGGACGGGAAGGTATGAGTAACGGGAGAAGGGAACCTGAAGGCCGTGAACGAGGGACCTTAGCGCGAGCGCACGTCTCACAAGCAGCCACAAAACCCTCCACCGACTTACGAAGAGCCGGCCACCAAAATCTCTGAGCAATGAGATCTACCGTGGCTCTACTCCCGGGGTGACCAGCAAGAACCGTATCATGATGCTCCTTGAAGAGTTTGTGACGTAGCTCAGGAGGCACAAACAACTTCCCAGAAGGACAACGGGCAGGTGCCTCAGTCTGGGCAGCCTGGACCTCGGCCTCCAAATCGGAATATAGAGCAGAAACAACTACCCCCTCCGCCAAAATGGAACCCGGGTCCTCGGAGTTTCCTCCTCCCGGAAAACAGCGAGAGAGAGCATCAGCCTTCACATTTTTGATCCCAGGTCGGAATGTAACAACATAATTGAATCTGGAGAAGAACAGAGACCATCTGGCCTGTCTCGGATTCATACGCCTGGCCGACTCCAAGTATGCCAGATTCTTATGGTCGGTAAAAACGGTGATAGGGTGCCTGGCCCCCTCCAACCAATGGCGCCATTCCTCGAAAGCCAACTTGATGGCCAACAACTCCCTATCTCCCACATCATAGTTTCTCTCTGCCGGGGATAGTTTTTTAGAGAAAAAGGCACAGGGTCGCCATTTGGCAGGAGAAGGGCCCTGGGACAAAACTGCACCCACACCCACCTCGGAAGCATCCACCTCAACAATAAAAGGTAAGGAAACATCGGGATGCACCAAGACGGGAGCAGACGCAAAACTCTCTTTAATCTTAGAAAAGGCTACAAGCGCCTCCTCCGACCAAGAGGAAAAATCCGCCCCCTTTTTTGTCATGTCAGTAAGGGGTTTGACAACAGAGGAATAATTCAAAATGAACTTTCTGTAATAGTTCGCAAAACCCAGAAAGCGCATCAATGCCTTCTGATTCTCAGGAAGCTCCCACTCAAGTACAGCACGGACCTTCTCCGGATCCATGCGAAAACCAGAAGCAGAGAGGAGAAAACCCAGAAATTGAATCTCCGATACCATAAAAAGACATTTCTCCAGCTTGGCGTACAATTTATTTTCCCGCAGAATCTGCAGAACCTGAAAAAGATGATCCTGATGGGTCTGAACATCAGGGGAAAAAATCAAAATATCATCAAGATACACCAATACAAATTTCCCCATTAAATGGTAGAAAATACTATTAACAAAATGCTGGCCGAAAGGCATAACGAGATTCTCGAAATGCCCGTTAGGGGTATTAAAGGCCGTTTTCCATTCATCCCCCTCTCTGACCCTGACCAGGTTGTACGCGCCTCTCAAATCCAATTTGGAAAACACCTTGGCCCCAACAATTTGGTTGAAGAGGTCCGGGATCAGAGGAAGGGGATAGGGATCGCGAATCGTGATACGGTTCAGCTCCCTAAAATCTAGGTCTCAAAAAGCCATCTTTTTTTTTAACAAAAAAAAAACCCGCGGCCACAGGTGACTTTGAGGGACGAATATGCCCCTTATCGAGACTCTCGGAGATATAAGTTTGCATTGCGATTCTTTCCGGTTGTGAAAGATTGTAGAGGCGTGCTTTTGGCAGCTTGGCGCCGGGAATGAGGTTAATGGGACAGTCAAACTCCCGGTGAGGAGGTAGCTCCTGAACACCGCTGTCGGAAAACACGTCCGAGAAATCAGAGAGAAATGATGGCACAGTTTTAGTAGACACCTCTGCAAAAGTCGCTGTGAGACAATTCTCTCTACAAAAGTCACTCCACTCATTTATTTGCCTTCCTTGCCAATCAATCGTGGGGTTATGTCTAGTGAGCCAGGGTAACCCCAAAACTAGAGGAGAAGGCAATCCGTTAAGGACAAAACAAGATATATCCTCCACATGAGTGTCACCTACAGCTAGCCGGATATTGTAAACAATGCCCTTCAGAGATCTCTGTGAGAGTGGAGCAGAGTCAATAGCAAAAACAGGGATATCCTTTTCTAATGTGCAAACCTGAAAACCATGCATGGCTACAAATTGAGTGTCAATAAGATTGACGGCCGCTCCACTATCGACAAAAATCTCACAAGAAATGACCTTGCTCTCTAGCGCCACCCTGGCAGACAGGAGAAAACGGGGACTGCAGGTCAGAGGAAAAGCATCAATTCCTACATCAACTTTGCCCAAAGTAGCAGATGAAGCAGAATTTGATGATTTACCTTTTGAGGTTTTTCTCTTATTATCGCTCTTAGTACAGTTCAAGAATCTCCTAGACGGACAAACATTTGCCAAATGACCTATGCCCCCACAACAAAAACACACCATACTCTGAGGACTAAATCCTCTTTTATCAGGGGCAAGTCGACCTAGCTGCATGGGCTCCTCCTCAGAGGGGAGCGAGACAGGATGAGGCCCCTGCACACTGAATGAGTCCGCACCATTGCCCCTAGACTGACAATGGCTGGACAGAGAGGTCTTGTTTCTTTCTCTTAGACGCCTGTCAAGGCGTACCGCCAATGACATGGCAGACTCTAAGGACGTTGGTCTCTCATGGAAAGCAAACGCATCTTTCAATCTCTCTGAGAGACCATAACAGAACTGACTCCGGAGTGCAGCATCATTCCAACCTGAATCAGCTGCCCATCTCCGAAATTCAGAACAATAAAGCTCTGCAGACAGTTTGTTCTGGCATAAAACACGTAAGTTAGATTCGGCCAGAGCAACACGATCCGGGTCATCATATATCTGCCCCAGGGCCACGAAAAATCTTTCCACGGATCGAAGGGAGGGATCCCCTAATAGCAGCGAAAAAGCCCAAGTCTGAGCATTACCCCTGAGCAGGGAGATGACAATCCTCACCCTCTGCTCCTCCTTACCAGAGGAGTGGGGACACAAGCAAAAATGGAGTTTGCATGTCTCTCTGAAGCGAGCAAAATTCTCACTGCCCCCGGAGAACGTTTCCGGAAGTGAGACCTTTGGCTCGCAACAGACTCCATGAGCCGGAGCAGAGCCCAATGCTTGAAGCTGAGTCATAGATTGACGGAGATCCGCTACTTCCAAAGAAAGACCCTGCATGCGGTCAACCAGGCCAGAAAGCGGATCCATGTAAAAAAAGGACGGTTTTGGTGGATTATAATGTCACGGCTGTATGTGAGCAACAAGAGTATACACAGTAAAAAGAGCTACTGACCGGACCCAAACTAGGGGGGATAAAGGGTGACCCCTGTCAGACCCTCAAAGCTCTCCCTATGCTGCTAAAGCACATGCCAGGATCCAAATGGCGGAACGAGGCATGCCCACGTACCTAAGACTAATGACCACTGTAACCCCTACAATAGTGGAAGGGGCACGGCCACCGGTGCCCTGCTCAGTATATGGAGGGAACCGTGGCCACCTCAGATCCAGTCAGAAAATAACCAGGTACACAACAATGTCTGCACACTTAGCTGAAGGTGCTGCAGCCGCAGAGAAGACGGATCCAAGGACAGCTGGCAATATCCGGAGTGCTTGCTGCAGCAGAACACAGGTCCAGTGAACTGATAGCTACAAGTGAAGATACTCAAGCAAGAGCTACAACTGAAATGAGAAATATAATCCACGCCCTACAATAGGAGGAGGGGTGATTTAAAGGCAGGGAAATCAACCGCAGGAGGAACAGCTGGGAGGAAGGAAACAGAAAGTAAAGACTCCATCACAGGGGCGGAGAAACAGAGCAGTGAGAACTCCTCCAAACTCTAGTAGTGACATCATCACAGGGGTGGAGAAACAGAGCTGTGAGAACGTCCCAAAGCTCTGGTAGTGACAGAACGGGAACAATGAGGAAAACATCTAGTAAGGGACGCGGACGTGGACATGGTCGTGGTGGTGTTAGTGGACCCTCTGGTGCTGCGAGAGGACGTGGCCGTTCTGCCACAGCCACACGTCCTAGTGTACCAACTACCTCAGGTCCCAGTAGCCGCCAGAATTTACAGGGATATTTGGTGGGGCCCAATGCCGTTCTAAGGATGGTAAGGCCTGAGCAGGTACAGGCATTAGTCAATTGGGTGGCCGACAGTGCATCCAGCACGTTCACATTATCTCCCATCCAGTCTTCTGCAGAAAGCGCACAGATGGCGCATGAAAACCAAGCCCATCAGTCTGTCACATCACCCCCATGCATATCAGGGAAACTGTCTGAGCCTCAAGTTATGCAGCAGTCTCTTATGCTGTTTGAAGACTCTGCTGCCAGGGTTTCCCAAGGACATCCACCTAGCCCTTCCCCAGGGGTGGAAGAGATAGAATGCACTAACGCACAACCACTTATGTTTCCTGATGATGAGGACATGGGAATACCACCTCAGCATGTCTCTGATGATGACGAAACACAGGTGCCAACTGCTGCGTCTTTCTGCAGTGTGCAGACTGAACAGGAGGTCAGGGATCAAAACTGGGTGGAAGACGATGCAGGGGACGATGAGGTCCTAGACCCCACATGGAATGAAGGTCGTGCCACTGACTTTCACAGTTCGGAGGAAGAGGCAGTGGTGAGACCGAGCCAACAGCGTAGCAAAAGAGGGAGCAGTGGGCAAAATCAGAACACCCGCTGCCAAGAGACTCCGCCTGCTACTGACCGCCGCCATCTGGGACCGAGCACCCCAAAGGCAGCTTCAAGGAGTTCCCTGGCATGGCACTTCTTCAAACAATGTGCTGACGACAAGACCCGAGTGGTTTGCACGCTGTGCCATCAGAGCCTGAAGCGAGGCATTAACGTTCTGAACCTTAGCACAACCTGCATGACCAGGCACCTGCATGCAAAGCATGAACTGCAGTGGATTAAACAACTTAAAAACAAGGAAGTCACTCAGGCTCCCCCTGCTACCTCTTCTGCTGCTGCCGCCTCGGCCTCTTCTGCTGCTGCCGCCGCCTCGGCCTCTTCCTCCGCCTCTGGAGGAACGTTGGCACCTGCCGCCCAGCAAACATGGGATGTACCACCAACACCACCACCTGCGTCACCAAGCATCTCAACCATGTCACACGGCAGCGTTCAGCTCTCCATCTCACAAACATTTGAGAGAAAGCGTAAATTCCCACCTAGCCACCCTCGATCCCTGGCCCTCAATGCCAGCATTTCTAAACTACTGGCCTATGAAATGCTGTCATTTAGGCTGGTGGACACAGACAGCTTCAAACAGCTCATGTCGCTTGCTGTCCACACAGTATGTTGTTCCCAGCCGCCACTACTTCTCCAAGAGAGCCGTGCCTTCCGTGCACAACCAAGTGTCCGATAAAATCAAGTGTGCACTGTGCAACGCCATCTGTGGCAAGGTCCACCTAACCACAGATACGTGGACCAGTAAGCACGGCCAGGGACGCTATATCTCCCTAACTGCACACTGGGTAAATGTAGTGGCGGCTGGGCCCCAGGCGGAGAGCTGTTTGGCGCACGTCCTTCCGCCGCCAAGGATCGCAGGGCAACATTCTTTGCCTCCTGTCTCCTCCTCCTCCTACTCAGCTTCCTCCTCCTCTTCTTCCACCTGCTCATCCAGTCAGCCACACACCTTCACCACCAACTTCAGCACAGCCCAGGGTAAATGTCAGCAGGCCGTTCTGAAACTCATATGTTTGGGGGACAGGCCCCACACCGCACAGGAGTTGTGGCAGGGTATAGAACAACAGACCGACGAGTGGTTGCTGCCGGTGAGCCTCAAGCCCGGCCTGGTGGTGTGCGATAATGGGCAAAATCTCGTTGCAGCTCTGGGACTAGCCGGTTTGACGCACATCCCTTGCCTGGCGCATGTGTTGAATTTGGTGGTGCAGAAGTTCATTCGCAACTACCCCGACATGTCAGAGCTGCTGCATAAAGTGCGGGCCGTCTGTTCGCGCTTCCGGCGTTCACACCCTGCCGCTGCTCGCCTGTCTGCGCTACAGCGTAACTTTGGCCTTCCCGCTCACCGCCTTATATGCGACGTGCCCACCAGGTGGAACTCCACCTTGCATATGCTGGACAGACTGTGCGAGCAGCAGCAGGCCATAGTGGAGTTTCAGCTGCAGCACGCACGGGTCAGTCGCACTGCGGAACAGCATCACTTCACCACCAATGACTGGGCCTCCATGCGAGACCTGTGTGCCCTGTTGCGCTGTTTCGAGTACTCCACCAACATGGCCAGTGGCGATGACGCCGTTATCAGCGTTACAATACCACTTCTATGTCTCCTTGAGAAAACACTTAGGGCGATGATGGAAGAGGAGGTGGCCCAGGAGGAAGAGGAGGAAGAGGGGTCATTTTTAGCACTTTCAGGCCAGTCTCTTCGAAGTGACTCAGAGGGAGGTTTTTTGCAACAGCAGAGGCCAGGTACAAATGTCGCCAGACAGGGCCCACTACTGGAGGACGAAGAGGACGAGGATGAGGAGGAGGTGGAGGAGGATGAGGATGAAGCATGTTCACAGCGGGGTGGCACCCAAAGCAGCTCGGGCCCATCACTGGTGCGTGGCTGGGGGGAAACACAGGACGATGACGATACGCCTCCCACAGAGGACAGCTTGTCCTTACCTCTGGGCAGCCTGTCACACATGAGCGACTACATGTTGCAGTTCCTGCGCAACGACAGCAGAGTTGCCCACATTTTAACGTGTGCGGACTACTGGGTTGCCACCCTGCTGGATCCCCGGTACAAAGACAATGTGCCAACCTTTCTTCCTACACTGGAGCGTGATAGGAAGATGCGCAAGTACAAGCGCATGTTGGTAGACGCGCTACTGAGAGCATTCCCAAATGTCACAGGGGAACCAGTGGAAGCCCAAGGCGAAGGCAGAGGAGGAGCAAGAGGTCGCCAACGCAGCTGTGTCATGGCCAGCTCCTCTGAGGGCAGGGTTAGCATGGCAGAGATGTGGAAAAGTTTTGTCACCACGCCACAGCTAACTGCACCACCACCTGATACGAAACGTGTTAGCAGGAGGCAACATTTCACTAACATGGTGGAACAGTACCTGTGCACACCCCTCCACGTACTGACTGATGGTTCGGCCCCATTCAACTTCTGGGTCTCCAATTTGTCCACGTGGCCAGAGCTAGCCTTTTATGCCTTGGAGGTGCTGGCCTGCCCGGCGGCCAGCGTTTTGTCTGAACGTGTATTCAGCACGGCAGGGGGCGTCATTACAGACAAACGCAGCCGCCTGTCTACAGCCAATGTGGACAAGCTGACGTTCATAAAAATGAACAAGGCATGGATCCCACAGGACCTGTCCATCCCTTGTGCAGATTAAACATTAACTACCTCCCCTTAACAATATATTATTGTACTCCAGGGCACTTCCTCATTCAATCCTATTTTTATTTTCATTTTACCATTATATTGCGGGGCAACCCAAAGTTGAATGAACCTCTCCTCTGTCTGGGTGCCGGGGCCTAAATATGTGACAGTGGCCTGTTCCAGTGGTGGGTGACGTGAAGCCTGATTCTCTGCTATGACATGAAGACTGATTCTGTGCTGACATGAAGCCAGATTCTCTGTTACGGGACCTCTCTCCTCTGTCTGGGTGCCGGGGCCTAAATATGTGACAGTGGCCTGTTCCAGTGGTGGGTGACGTGAAGCCTGATTCTCTGCTATGACATGAAGACTGATTCTGTGCTGACATGAAGCCAGATTCTCTGTTACGGGACCTCTCTCCTCTGTCTGGGTGCCGGGGCCTAAATATGTGACAGTGGCCTGTTCCAGTGGTGGGTGACGTGAAGCCTGATTCTCTGCTATGACATGAAGACTGATTCTGTGCTGACATGAAGCCAGATTCTCTGTTACGGGACCTCTCTCCTCTGTCTGTGTGCCAGGGCCTAAATGTGTGACTGTGGCCTGTTCCAGTGGTGGGTGACGTGAAGCCTGATTCTCTGCTATGACATGAAGACTGATTCTCTGCTGACATGAAGCCAGATTCTCTGCTATGGCATGAAGAGACTGATTCTCTGCTGACGTGAAGTCAGATTCTCTGCTATGGGACCTCTGTCCAATTGATATTGGTTAATTTTTATTTTTTTTATTTTTATTTTAATTCATTTCCCTATCCACATTTGTTTGCAGGGGATTTACCTACATGTTGCTGCCTTTTGCAGCCCTCTAGCTCTTTCCTGGGCTGTTTTACAGCCTTTTTAGTGCCGAAAAGTTCGGGTCCCCATTGACTTCAATAGGGTTCGGGTCCGGGACGAAGTTCGGGTCGGGTTCGGATCCCGAACCCGAAAATTTCCGGGAAGTTCGGCCGAGCTTCTCGAACCCGAACATCCAGGTGTTCGCTCAACTCTAGTCGCTAACTGTGATCAGCATGGTAGGCGCAGAAAAGAACATCGAAAGTTCATAGACAAAATATCCAATTGGATCGTGGACGTCACGGTGACGTGCGATCAGGCAGAAGTTATCTAGAGTCAACAAAGCGGCAGCTCTCCTGTCCTAACATTTCCAAATCCAAAATACCCCAGTGACATTCCCTATAATTTTTTATTAATCATTCCAATAACAGTGCATCTTAAGAGTCCTGTATTGTTATTTATCGTCACTACCTCCCCAAGTCGGGAGTAGGTAATTGCTGCGCGCCCCCCTCCTTTACTTCGAAGCTTCGGCATCAAAAATTTGGCCCACATTTCCGCTTGATCACATTTAATTTCATACATTGACCTCCCTTGGATGTGGTATCCCTTTCTCACCTGCCTCTCCGGCGTGGAACCCTGATTTGCCACTAACCGTGATCAACATGGTAGGCCCAGAAAAGAAGATCGAAAGTTGATAGAGGAGATATCCAATTGGATCGTGGACATCACGGGGACGTGCGACATGGTAGAGCAGTATGTGTTCACACACCTACACGTACTGACTGATGGGTCTGCCGCCTTCAACTTCTGGGTCTCTAAATTGGACACATGGCCTGAGCTTGCCCTTTACGCCTTGGAGGTGCTGGCCTGCCCTGCAGACAGTGTATTGTCTGAACGTTTGTTTAGCACGGCTGTAGTGGGTTATCACAGGTTATATTTCCCAATCTTTTGGAGTGTACCCTAATAAATAAAATAAAAAATTACAACCAAAAACCAGTGTAGGCTACCTCCTCCTCCTCCACCACCGCTTCCACCTACACTGCCACATCCACCTCCTCCTCAAGCCCCTACTCCATATGGACCTCGTCCTCCTAGATCAAGATTTATATTTTCTTTTATGTATTTTATGTTATTTTAAGTAATTTCCCTATCCACATTTGTTTACAGAGCACTTGCTATGCTCTTAACCACATTTTTCTGCCATTTGTAGCCCACTAGCCCTTTCCATGACTTTTTGAGAACCATTTTAGTGCTCCAAAGTTCGGGTCTCCATTGAGTCCAATGGGTTCGGGGTCACGTTCAGGTCAAGTTCGGGTACCGAACTCTAACTTTTTTGTGAAGTTCGGCTGAACCCGTCGAACCCGAACATCCAGGTGTCCGCTTAACTCTAGAGATGAGAAAAGATTTTGAAATTCAATTTGGCAGCTTCTTCGAATTTCTCCAAACAATTCTTTGTTACGAATAAATTCATCAAGAAGCATTTGCATGTATTCTGTGTTTTGGACCCACTCCTGCTTTTAATAATAATAATAATCTTTATTTATTTAGCGCCAACATATTCCGCAGCGCATTACAATTCAGGGGTTCATGTACAAACAGTTATAAATAACATAGCAACAGACAAGTCGATTACTACAACAAGAGGAATGAGGGCCCTGCTTGCAAGAGCTTATAATCAATGGGGATAGGAGGGGATAGAGGTGACACAAAAGGTAGAAGTAGTGCTTGTTATGTACGATAGTCCAGCTATCTTGGGAAAATAGGGGAGAAGATATAAAGCCACAGGAGCCGGTCAGCAGCCAATATACGAAGTGCTTCTGGGTGCAGTGGAGGCTCAGCTTCAGGGAATGATAAATGGGCTATGGGGAGGTTAGATCAAGGGAGGTAATAGGCCACCCTAGCTTTAGTTTTAGCAAACGCTTAAAACTGTGCATGTTGTGATTAAGCCTGATTTCTTGGGGTAGGGCATTCCAGAGAACCGGTGCAGCTCAGGAGGAATCTTGGAGCCGGGAGAGAGAGGTTCGGATTTTTGTAGAAGTCAGTCGTAAGTCATTGGCTGAACGGAGAGCACGGGTAGGGTGGTAGACAGAGATGAGGGAAGAGATGTAGGGTGGTGCAGCACTGTGGAGGGCTTTGTGGGTGAGGACGAGCAGTTTGAATTGGATTCTATAGTGTATGGGTAGCCAGTGCAATGACTGACACAGGGCGGAGGCATCAGAGTAGCGGACAGATAGGTGACCCTGGCTGCTGCATTAAGAATAGATTGGAGAGGGGAGAGTCTGGTGAGGGGGAGGCCAATTAATAGTGAGTTCTAGTAATCAAGGCGGGAGTGGATCAGGGCAACAATGAAAGTTTTTGTTGTTTCCATAGTGAGAAAGGGGCGGATACTAGAGATGTTTTTGAGGTGCAGGCGGCATGAGCGGGAGAGAGATTGAATATAGGGGGTGAAAGAAAGATCAGTGTCAAAAATCACCCCGAGACAGCAGGCATGCTGCCTAGGAGTGATGACGGTGTTGCACACCGAGAGGCAGATATCAGGTTTAGGTAGGTTAGTAGATGGAGAGAACACAAGAAGTTCAGTTTTTGAAAGATTAAGTTTCAGATAGCGAGAGGATATAATGTTAGAGACGGCAGAGAGACAGTCGCTTGGTGTTCTGTAATACAGCAGGTGTGATGTCAGGGGATGAAGTGTATAGTTGTGTGTCATCAGCATAGAGATGGTACTGGAAACCAAATCTGCTGATGGTCTGTCTAATTGGTGCTGTGTACAGGGAGAAGACGAGAGGGCCTAGGACTGAACCCTGAGGAACTCCAACAGCGAAGGGGGAGAGGTAAGGAAGTGGAGCCTGCGAATGATACACTGAAAGAGCAACCACAGATATAGGAAGAACACCAGGAGAGGGCCCCAAAGAGGCAACTTCACTTTCCCTAGCCCTGCCTCAGCGTCCTGTCTCTGCCCCACCCAGCCGCCCCACTCTCCCGCAGCAGTGCTAACCCCCCTCCGACCACTGCTGTAGCCCTCTCCCTGGAGGATTTTCCCCCTCTTGTCCATGGAGGTCCCCTGCAGAGGAAGAGGAAAGGGAATGACAGCTCGAGTGCTGAGTTCTACAAGAAGAAGGTGGTGGAGGTCACAGAGGACCTGCTGCCAGTAGAAGAAGAGATGAAGCAGCTGGTGGTGGACCTGGTGTCTGAACCAGAATCCGAAGAACTGTTGGACTCCCAAGAGCCTTTCCTGCTCGACCGACTAGAGGATGAGGGCCTGCTACAGCTCCCGGAGACAGAGGTCCTTAAAGATGAGGATCCGCCCGACAGGAGTGGTAACTAAGGTGTATGGTTTGTGCTAACCCCCCTTTTCTCTTACAGCATGGCTAATCTAAACATCTTTAGCATCAATGTAAGAAGTATCAGGGATAGGTCTAGACTGCAGACTGTGCTAACCTTTTTACCTTCACAGGGGTGTGACATTTACATGCTGCAGGAATGTGCCTTGCCTTTTTTCAGGTCCTACAACCATCTAGCCATGCATTGGTCTCACAGACCCTCCTACTGGTCTAGTGGGGGTAGCACAGGTACCACAGGAGTCGCTATCCTTATCGGGGGGGGGGGCTTCAGGCTTGATTCCGTCCATGAGGATTTCTGCAGCAGGCTTCTGGTCGCAGACGGTTCATGGGCAGGGGAGCCGGTTAGGCTCATCAATGTGTACACCCCCCTGGTCAGGAGTGAGCACTTGGAGATTTTCCAGCTCCTGCGGACCTAGCTTGTCACCACAGTAGTGCTGGGCAGAGACTTCAACTGCCTCATCGAAGAAGACTGGCGCACCGTCTTGTACTCTTCCTCAAAACTGCTCATCAAGATGGTGACTCAGGCGTCCTTGCGGGACGCTGTGGGCTCCATGGTGGCCGGATCTGTCAACTACAGTTGGAACCGCCCTGATGGCTCACAGCGGTCTCGCATCGACTTTGTGTTCACGTCTCGGGCGGTGAAACACCTTGGGCATTCCATGGTCCCCCGCTTATTCTCTGACCACAGGGCCATTAGGCTGTAGGCTACCCTCGGCAACATTTTCCCTCCCGGCCGGGGCTACTGGAAGCTTAACTGTGCCCTGCTGCAAAGAGAGGAGGTGATGGAGGAACTGAGGAATGCCTACATTGGGTGGAGGAATGATAAATGCCTTTTTGAGGATGCTGCTGAATGGTGGGAGTAAGTTAAAGGCAAGTTTCACAGTTTCTTTCAGGCGAAAGGACGTGTGAGTGGAAAAGGGACTTTAGGAATCTGCAGAGACAGCTGCGTATCTTGCAGGACCTCCACCAGTGCGGTTGGGACATCAGGGATGAGCTGAAGGAGACCAAGAAGGGCCTGAAAAGACACTTTGAGGAGGAATTCCAGCACATCACCTTCCGTTCCAAAGCAGCGCACCTGGAGAAGGGTGAGAAATGTAACTCTTTCTTCTTCTGACTGAGCTGTGAGATGAGACTGTAAACATCACCAAGGGGAAGGAAGGAGTGATGGGAGTCGTCTGTGACTACTACAGCCATCGCTACTCCCCGAAGAACACCGACTCGGATGCCGCCGATAAGTTCCTGTCAGGTATCGCTAACACCCTTGATCCTGCAGGTGCGGCGGCAATGGACACTCCCTTGACGGTGGAGGAGCTACACTCTGCTGCTACATCATTCAGGCCCAACAGAACCCCAGACAGTGACAGTCTCACAGAAGAGCTCTATGTAGCGCTGTGGGACCTCATTGGCCCAGACGTGTTGGAGCTGTACGAGGAGATGGTGGTGGAGGGAAAAATGCCTCTGTCATTAAGGGAGGGAATGATTACGATCTTGTATAAGCAGAAGGGGGAGAGATGGGATCTTAAGAACTGGCGTCCCATCTCTCTTCTGAACGTGGACTACAAGATCCTCACCAAGGTACTAGCCAACCGACTGAAGGCTGTCATCAGATGGATCATTCACCCCGACCAGACCTGCGATCATGCCTGTCTGCAGGATTGCAGATAGCCTCGCCCTCATTAGAGACACCGTGCAATATGCCAAAGCCCGCCGCATGTCCGCGGCCCTGGTCAGTCTCGACCAGGAAAAGGCATTTGATCGTGTTTCACACGTCTTTATGGGCAAGGTCCTGCGAAGGTTCGAGCTGGGGGAAATGTTCTGCTCCTATGTTAACCTGATGTACCTTGACATTTTCAGCACGGTGCTGGAGAACAGCTGGAAGACTGACCCCTTTCCCGTCCTCTCCGGGGTCATACAAGGCTGCCCTCTTTAACCTCTTCTTTTTGTTTGTGTTATAGAGCTGTTTGCGGAGTCTATCCGGCAAAATCCAGAGGTCAGAGGGATCACCGCACCAGGATCAGACCGAAAAATGATCAAGTGCTCGCTGTACATGGACGACGTGACCGTCTTCTGCACTGACAGGTGTTTGGTGATGGCGGTCATCCAGACCTGCGAGGAATTTGGTCGGACTTCGGGAGCAAAGGTCAACTGCGGGAAGTCAGAAGCCATGCTGTTCGAGGGGCAGGCCCTGACTTCCTCTGCCCCCTTCCCCTTCTCCATCCAGCCGGACTTCATCAAGATCCTGGGAGTCTGGTTCAGGAAGGAAGGAGCGGCCCTGAAGTCCTGGCAAGATCATTTGGCAAAGGTCAATCAAAAGATCGGACTTTGGGGTCTCGCAACTCACCATCGAAGGGAAGACTCTTGTGCTGCGGAACGAGATCCTGCTGATTCTTCAGTACACAGCGCAAGCCTGGCCTCCTCACATCACTGTGCGGCAGGCCATTACCAGAACTGTCTTCCGCTTCATCTGGGGCTCCAAAATGGACAGAGTAAAATGTACGGTCATGTACAAAGAGCCCCGCAAGGGTGGGAAAGGAGTTCCAGACATCCCCACTCTGCTGCAGGCGGCCTTTGTGTGCGACAGCATCTGCAGGACTCTGACAGCGAAAGACGATGGTTCGGTGGACCGATCCATGTCCCGGTTCTTTCTCCTGCCTCTCTGGAGGAGGATTGGTTGGGACAAGTGGGACAGCTCCTATGTCACGGCTGGGGACGGGGGAAACTCTCAGCCAGGCGATGTCTCTTTGAAGTATAGCTGTTAGGCCAGGACAGGAATCAGGGAGCTGGTCACCTCCTATCACATCCCTAATTCTGACCCTGTCTCCTAGCCGTATGAGCCGACCCTGATGGTGGGAGGGTTCCTACACTGGAACCTGTAATTCCTACTAGCCCTCAGGGTGGCCCTGGACTAGGAGAAGGGTAAGACGACCTGTTCCTCCATGACACGGAGCAACAGGAGTCTCACTGGCCAAGCTATAAAGGAGAAGGGGAACATATACAGACATATGGCAATGGCAGGTAGTTGAAACTAGTATCACACCTACCTGCCACAGACACACAGCCTGGAACCCGTGCACAAGTGCTGCAGTCCACAACAACATAGACGGACACAGCACACACCAAACATCACACAGGAACCCAGGAACCATACGCTGCAATAAACATAAAGACACCACTAGACATATAATATAAAAGAACAATAATGTCTAACATAAGTTTATGACCACAAGGGTGGCCCTCACTGGCAGATGGTAAATACAAGGAGGGTGCCTCCAGCTTACAAACAAGGCTGGAGTACCCCTCAGACATCAGGTCTCAACTGAGGCTTTATAGCCCAAAGTAGCCACACCCATCCTCAGACACACCCAGTGTTCACACAGAAAGAAGGAAGTTAACCCTTCTCACACCAGGCAAGGTAGTGAAGCTACTTAAAGGGAAAAGCACATAAACACACTCACCTGTTACCGCCGGCAACGGCATGCGTGGCAATCATGTCCTAAGGAACAGCCAGCAGGCCGAGACACTGCCACCACATGCACACAACACCAGATGTTGCCGCGGACAACCACAAGAGAAGGGAGGTGTCACAGTGCACACAAACACAACCTCGTGCACAACAAACAGACATACAAAGTGCATACATACACACACACCAAACCAGGTGTAACCGCATGCATTTGACAGCAAGCTGCCCAGCACCAGCTCAGGCTGCTAAACTGCCACATACATTATGTTGCCAGCGGCAACCACAGGTGAGGTAACATACTACAGCCCTCAAGCTGTGATTGACGACAAGACAAGACCGCAGGCAACTGCATGCGGTTCCAGAGTCATGACCATGGGTCGTGACATCCTACCCCTATAACTGGGATATACCCTGGTATTACCAGGACCTTCTAAAGTTTGTAAGGGAACACCAGCTGGAGGGACTGAAGCCCGACTTGTGGAAACCAAAGACTATCCACATGATGATCTGAGCAAAGTACTTTATCGAGTCTATTCCAGGGCTCCCTGCTGCCACTGCTGAGATTGTTTGGAAGAACGTGGCTTCTAGCAGGTAAACCAACGGGCACAAAGACCTGGCATGGATGGCCATTCAGGGAGACCTGTCCCTGAGAACTTTCATGCATGCCCGTGGACTATGCAATGCCAGGTACTGCCCAAGATGCCCTTTCCAGGAAGAAACACCTTTGCACCTCTTTTGGCAGTGCCCATTTGCGCAGGCCCTGTTGAAGGCCCTGGAAAATGAACTCATAGACATTAGCCTGAAGCACACCGCCGTGCTTTACGGACTATTCCATGGGACCCATTTAGTTGAGGCCTGGCGCCTTATGAACTGTTTTAAGGACTCTGTGTGGAAATGCCTAGTGATGAACTGGGAGAGAATGTTCGTCCAGGACTGCCGCAGGCTGGTACTCAGAGACTACTCCATTATGGACGGTCCGGACGTCGACGAAGAAGAGGATTAAAACCCCTCTCCTTCCCTCCTCTCCCCCCAGTGTGTTTGTCTTTGAATAAAGCTTTGGGCCTGTGACTCCCCTCTCATTCCTCACTTGCCCATCACCTTCCCCACCACTTGTCCGATGCCTATCGAATGATGTGTAATGTTAAAACGTAAGTGTGGTGCTGTGTGGTGCCTGCGCTGTGCTCTACGCCCATGCACAAATTGTTTTCTGTGTAAGTATTTATTGTACTGTGTTTCAGCCTGCACTGTGTCGCAGTATAATGTATGTTTTGTATTGATAACTGATTGCTGATAAAAGCTATTTTCAATCAAAAAAGCTGGTCTTGTATGTCTCATAACTGGCTTTTGGCATACAGCCTTTGTGTGATTATCTGTTATATGTTGTCTATTGTATTTTATTGGTAATGATTTATTTTAAAAATAAAATAATATGGCATATATACTGTAAAAAGAAATTATTAATGATAGGTAGGAAAGTACTTATAATTAAAGTTTATTAATGATAGGTAAAATAATAGCTATAAAGAAAAAAGGTATGGATGATAGCATAATAAGGATAAAGAGAAACTATATACAATAAGTGAGGTAAGATTATAGGTTTATCTAGTGATAAAAAAAAAAATCTAGAATATTTACTATTACGAAGATATAGCCCTATATTCTAGATCTTCGTGAATTCTCGAAGTGCTGATATTCACGATTAGAATATTCTCGTTCAACACTACCTACGATCTCTCTACCCTGTCCCTGCACTGTCCCTTTACTCTCCCTATACTCCCTATACAGTGTTTTAACTTTCTAAAACACTGTCTCTAGCGCTTGTCACGTTTCTCCCTATGCTCATTTCACAGTGAAATAGCAGTGACCACACAGGATGAGGCTTTTATAGGGCTGTGACATGACAAGGGATGGCTATCTGCTGATTGTCTGGCTGCACTACATTAGGGGTCATATTGCGTTCCCGTGCTTCTTACTTTCACTTTGTAACACATGTAGCTGCAATTTTAGGAAAAAAATTATTGGTTACCACGAAGCGCGAGGAAATTCAGAATCATGGAGAATCAAATTTTTACTGAGATTCGAATCAAATTCCACATCGTTAATTTCAATACGCTCAACACTACCGTTAAGCATGCCTGTCACAGAGGCCTTTACTACTGCATAAATCCAAACCTGTGAGCTACCATATTGTCAAATACTTGCTTTGTGCCAATACCACTATTATTGACTATGTAACCATTCTGTGACCTTTTGGAAAAAAAAATTTCTCTTCAAGCGGATGTGAAACATTGTTTGACCCTCTTCATGTACTACTACATTAAGTTTGAAAAATGACATATACACATTACTGAAGCAAGAACACGCAGGACCCATACTTAGCGTATTTCACTGTTATCCTGGTCCTGGAGCATTTGTGTTTCTTAGAACAGCATGTGTGTATTTGTGCAATGCAAACAGGGTTTTCAAGCATCACTGCAATATTTTCCACATCTCTCTTCTATGTCAATGTGGTTCAGTGCCTCTGTCAGAGAAAAGAATTAAGGAATACCAAATTCTCACACTATTACAAAGAGAATATTATGGTCTTCCCCTCCAGTAAGCACATTTTTCCTTCAACAGCAGAAAGCGGGAATGTTGGAAGAGGAAGGCATTTCCATCTAGCCATGGTTGCTATACTAGAAAAGGAAGTTTTTGATTCTTTATGTTCTGTGAAAACACCTACATAAGTGTATAATGGCAAGCCAGCACTGATAATAAAGTTAAATG
This sequence comes from Bufo bufo, assembly GCF_905171765.1. NCBI lineage: Eukaryota > Metazoa > Chordata > Amphibia > Anura > Bufonidae > Bufo > Bufo bufo. The sequence goes on along the minus strand of NC_053392.1, from coordinate 299,926,144 downwards.
TTCCACATACTGTAAAAAAAGCACATGTATATTACATACTTATGTCATTAACCCCAATATGACTTTATAGAGGTTATGTTCATAGTAATTTTTTCTCAAGACATACAGAAATCTTACTTGATAAAGCAATGGTTGCACTGCAGTTAATGTAATAAACGCATATTATAGAATATACACTGCTCAAAAAAATAAAGGGAACACAAAAATAACACATCCTAGATCTGAATTAATTAAATATTCTTCTGAAATACTTTGTTCTTTACATAGTTGAATGTGCTGACTACAAAATCACACAAAAATGTAAAAATTAAAATCAAATTTTTCAACCCATGGAGGTCTGGATTTGGAGTCACACTCAAAATTAAAGTGGAAAAACACACTACAGGCTGATCCAACTTTGATGTAATGTCCGTAAAACAAGTCAAAATGAGGCTCAGTAGTGTGTGTGGCCTCCACGTGCCTGTATGACCTCCCTACAACGCCTGTGCATGCTCCTGATGAGGTGGCGGACGGTCTCCTGAGGGATCTCCTCCCAGACCTGGACTAAAGCATCTGCCAACTCCTGGACGGTCTGTGGTGCAACGTGACGTTGGTGGATAGAGCGAGACATGATGTCCCAGATGTGCTCAATTGGATTCAGGTCTGGGGAACGGGCGGGCCAGTCCATAGCATCAATGCCTTTGTCTTGGAGGAACTGCTGACACACTCCAGCCACATGAGGTCTAGCATTGTCTTGCATTAGGAGAAACCCAGGGCCAACCGCACCAGCATATGGTCTCACAAGGGGTCTGAGGATCTCATCTCGGTACCTAATGGCAGTCAGGCTACATCTGGTGAGCACATGGAGGGCTGTGCGGCCCTCCAAAAAAATGCCACCCCACACCATTACTGACCCAATGCCAAACCGGTCATGCTGGAGGATGTTGCAGGCAGCAGAACTTTCTCCACGGCGTCTCAAGACTCTGTCACGTCTGTCACATGTGCTCAGTGTGAACCTGCTTTCATCTGTGAAGAGCAGGGCGCCAGTGGCGAATTTGCCAATCTTGGTGTTCTCTGGCAAATGCCAAACGTCCTGCACGGTGTTGGGTTGTAAGCACAACCCCCACCTGTGGACGTCGGGCCCTCATATCACCCTCATGGAGTCTGTTTCTGATCGTTTGAGCAGACACATGCACATTTGTGGCCTGCTGGAGGTCATTTTGCAGGGCTCTGGCAGTGCTCCTCCTGTTTCTCCTTGCACAAAGGCAGAGGTAGCGGTCCTGCTGCTGGGTTGTTGCCCTCCTACGGCCTCCTCCACGTCTCCTGATGTACTGGCCTGACAGACACAGCAAACCTTCTTGCCACAGCTCGCATTGATGTGCCATCCTGGATAAGCTGCACTACCTGAGCACTTGTGTGGGTTGTAGACTCCGTCTCATGCTACCACTAGCGTGAAAGCATTGCCAGCATTCAAAAGTGACCAAAACATCAGCCAGGAAGCATAGGAACTGAGAAGGGATCTGTGGTCACCACCTGCAGAACCACTCCTTTATTGGGGGTGTCTTGCTAATTGCCTATAATTTCCACCTGTTGTCTATCCCATTTGCACAACAGCATGTGAAATTAATTGTCACTCAGTGTTGCTTCCTAAGTGGACAGTTTGATTTCACAGAAGTGTGATTGACTTGGAGTTACATTGTGTTGTTTAAGTGTTCCCTTTATTTTTTTGAGCAGTGTACATAATAAACCAGTTAATATGCCTTTGAATAACATTAAGTAAATGGCTACACCTCTGGCCAATGTAGTTATGTATAATTGTGTTAAAGGGGTTGGCCCATCTGGGAAATTGATGGCACCTCTGGGATCTCCTGAATGGGGCCCCCGAAGTGAAGGAGAGCACACCGTGCATGTGCGGCATGCTCTCCATTCATCGCTATGGGAGCTAAAAAAATAGGTGAGCGAGCATGATTTAAATGAAGCCACCTCTCCATTCACCACTATGGAACTGCCAGAAATAGGTGAGCTGGCACTCGGTTATTTTTGGAACTCTGATAGAGATGAACGGAGGGGGGAGCCAGTCCCAGAGGTGGGACCCGCACCTATCTGACATTGATGGCATATAGTAGCAATATTCCATCAATGTCCCAGACCGGAATACCCTTAAATGGTCTAGAAAAGCAATTAATCCCAATCAAAGATCCATTTCCATGGGCATATTATCAGGAATAGAGAAAAAATATAACTTCTTCTATTATTGTCCGCATTATGGACAAGGATAGGACTGTTCTATTAGAGGCCAGCTGTTCCGCAAAATACAGAATGCACACTGACGTCATTTTGCGTATCCGTTTTTGGCGGACCGCAAAATACATATGGTCGTGTGCAAGAGGCCGAAGTCTGTATCCTAATGTAGCTTATAACTCCACATACTCCAAAGTTAAGGAAATGTGTCATAAGAAAAGACATAGGGGAACATTTATCATACTACTACATCATTTTTTTGGCAGTTATTTGTTGCATGCCTTCTTTTTGTGCATGATTAGTCACATCTTTTTTTGCGCAAAATTCTGCCACATTTAACCACTTACGCCATACTTGGCCACTTTTCAAAGTGGTCTATGTTTTAGAAGAAGTTTTGTGTTTACAACTGGTTTGAAGGTGCCTTCACTATAATAATAATAGTAATAATATTTATTTATATAGCGCCACCATATTCCGCAGCACTTTAAACTCAGGGGTTCATGTACAAAACAAAAGACAACGTAACTGGCAAATATACAACTGAAACACTAGGAGTAAGAGCCCTGCTCGCAAGAACTTACAATCGATGAGAACATTTTGCGACATTTGCATCTCCACACCAGGCAAACCCCTGGTGTACTTTTACAGACATAGGCATACATTGCACTTGTGCCAAACGTATTATTGCTGTGCGCCATATCACAAAGCAAAGACAGACTTCAAACTGACACCAAAACCACAGCAAATTATAAATCCCCCCTATTGTTTAGATCACTGTTGTATGTTTAACATGTTGTTTTAGAATTTTTGGTAATTTATAAAAAATTTCCATACATTAATAATAATCTTGCACTGACTACTAAGGCTAAAATACATCATGTCCTGTTTTGTACAAGTTACTTTTCAGTAGTCATCCCATTATCATCACAGGCAGAATTACAATGACACATTTCACTATAGGTTATATCAGAGCTTATCTACTACCTCCTGACCTCTGCTTAGGTTTCAAAACATGTCTAGAAAAATCTCCTGTAGAAGTCAATGGGGCCCCCTCTAGACTATTGTGTCCATGGCCCATGTCACTGCTGTCAAAAAACAGGAAGTCTTGATAGATTTTAAGCCTAGTGATAAGTGTGAAAACTGTGCAAAACTAAAGAAAAGGGCATGGAAAATAAAATAAAAACTGAAAAAATTCGAAAAATATGTTTATAATTCTCTTTTTTCTTTAGATGTGCCGCTCCAAGCAATTAATTATTTGAAGACAGTGCAAAGACCAAAAAAATGTTTACACTTGTCTGATTTGCCCAAAACAGCTTGTACTTCCATGCTGAGATCTACAGCTTTGGGATAATGAGACATTGTAATTGCCATAGACTTGATAAAAAATAAATGACGAAGATCAACAATAATTCTGAACAATGAAAAAGTACTCCATCAGTCAGTATACACCCTGTTTCAAATGTGCATCTCATTACTCCTTAAATATTATGACCAGCAATAGTAATATTAACCCATTAAGGACTCAGCCCTATTTCACCTTAAGGCCATTTTTTGCAAATCTGACCAGTGTCACTTTAAGTGCTGATAACTTTAAAACGCTTCGACTTATCCAGGCCATTCTGAGACTATTTTTTCGTCACATATTGTACTTCATAACACTGGTAAAATGAAGTTAGAAAAAATTGTTTTTATTTATAAAAAAATACCAAATTTACCAAAAATTTGAACAAAATTGCAAATTTCCAAGTTTCAATTTCTCTACTTCTATAATACATAGTAATACCTCCAAAAATAGTTATTACTTTACATTCCCCATATGTCTACTTCATGTTTGGATCATTTTGGGAATGATATTTTATTTTTTGGGGATGTTACAAGGCTTAGAAGTTTAGAAGCAAATCTTGAAATTTTTCAGAAATTTTTAAAAACCCAATTTTTAGGGACCAGTTCAGGTCTGAAGTCACTTTGCGAGGCTTACATAATTGAAACCACCAAAAAATGACCCCATTCTAGAAACTACACCCCTCAAGGTATTAAAAACTGATTTTACAAACGTCATTAACCCTTTAGGTGTTCCACAAGAATTAATGGAAAATAGAGATACAATTTAAAAATTTCACATTTTTGGCAGATTTTCCATTTTAATAATTTTTTTCCAGTTACAAAGCAAGGGTTAACAGCCAAACCAAACTCAATATTTATGGCCCTGATTCTGTAGTTTACATAAACACCCCATATGTGATCGTAAACTGCTGTACGGGCACACGGCAGGGTGCAGAAGGAAAGGAATGCCATACGGTTTTTGGAAGGCAGGTTTTGCTGGACTGTTTTTTTTGACAGCATGTCCCATTTGAAGCCCCCCTGATGCACCCCTAGAGTAGAAACTCCATAAAAGTGACCCCATCTAAGAAACTACACCCCTCAAGGTATTCAAAACTGATTTTACAAACATCGTTAATCCTTTAGGTGTTCCACAATAATTTATGGAAAATAGAGATACAATTAAAAAATTTCACATTTTTGGCAGATTTTCCAATTTAATAATTTTTTTCCAGTTACAAAGCAAGGGTTAACAGCCAAACCAAACTCAATATTTATGGCCCTGATTCTGTAGTTTACAGAAACACCCCATATGTGATCGTAAACTGCTGTACGGGCACACGGCAGGGCGCAGAAGGAATGCCATACGGTTTTTGGAAAGGCAGGTTTTGCTGGACAGTTTTTTTTGACACCATGTCCCATTTGAAGCCCCCCTGATGCACCCCTAGAGTAGAAACTCCAAAAAAGGCACCCCATTTTAGAAACTACGGGATAGGGTGGCAGTATTGTTGGTACTAGATTAGGGTACATATGATTTTTGGTTGCTCTATATTACACTTTTTTTGAGGCAAGGTAACAAGAAATAGCTGTTTTGGCACAGTTTTTATTTTTTGTTATTTACAACATTCTTCTGACAGGTTAGATCATGTGATATTTTTATAGACCAGGTTGTCACGGATGCTGCGATACCTAATATGTATACATTTTTTATTTATGTAAGTTTTACACAATGATTTCATTTTTGAAGCGAAAAAAATAATGTTTTAGTGTTTCCATAGTCTGAGAGCCATAATTTTTTCAGTTTTTAGGCGATTACCTTGGGTAGGGTATGATTTTTGCGGGATGAGATGACGGTTTCATTGGCACTATTTTGGGGTGCGTGTGAATTTTTGATCGCTTGCTATTACACTTTTTGTGATGTAAGGTGACAAATAATGACTTTTTTTACACCATTTTTATTTTTATTTTTTTACGGTATTCACCTGAGGGGTTAGGTCATGTAATATTTTTATAGAACAAGTTATTACGAACACTGTGATACCTAATATGTATACTTTCTTTTTATTTATGTAAGTTTTACACAATGATTTCATTTTTGAACCAAAAAAAACGTTTTTAGTGTTTCCATAGTCTGAGAGCCATAATTTTTTCAGTTTTTGGGCGATTACATTGGGTAGGGTATGAATTTTGCGGGATGAGATGACGGTTTTATTGGCACTATTTTGGGGTGCATATGACTTTTTGATCGCTTGCTATTACACTTTATGTGATGTAAGGTGACAAAAAATGGTTTATTTAGCACAGTTTTTATCTTTTATTTTTTACAGTGTTCATCTCAGGGGTTAGGTGATATTTTTATAGAGCCGATCGATACGGACGTGGCGATACCTAATATGTATACATTTTTTTTATTTATGTAAGTTTTACACAATAGCAGCTTTTTTAAAACAAAAAAAATGATGCTTTAGTGTCTCCATATTCTGAGCCATAGTTTTTTTTTTTGGGCAATTGTCTCAGGTAGGGGCTCATTTTTTGCGGGATGAGGTGACTGTTATATTGGTACCATTTTGGTGGTCAAACGCCTTTTTGATCGCTTGCTGTTGTACTTTTTGTGATGTAAGGTTTATTTAGCACAGTTTTTATTTTTTACGGTGTTCATCTGAGGGGTTAGGTCATGTGATATGTTTATAGAGCCAGTCGATACGGACACGGCGATACCTAATATGTATACTTTTTTTTCCCCCTATATTTTTTAACTTTATTTGGGAAAAATTACGTTTTTGTTTATTTTTACTTGAAACATAAAAATTTTTTTGGGGGGGAACTTTCTTTTTTCAACTTTTTTTTTCACTTTATTTTTTGTCCCACTTTGGGACTTGAACTTTTGGGGGTCTAATCCCCTTTACAATGCATTCCAATACTTTTGTATTGGAATGCATTGGCTGTATGAGTAATACAGTGTGTATTACTCATACAGCTTCCTTCCTGTGCGATCCAGGGGGCTGGATCTCACAGGCTCGTCACTGGAAGGCACCTTCCATGCCATCGGGTCCCCCCTACAGCTGCATGGGGACCCGATGGCACCGCCACCCACCGGATAAGGTAAAACCGCAAACCGCAGGTCTGAATTGACCTGCGGTTTGTGGCGATCTCCGATGCGGGGGGTCACATGACCCCACCCCGGCGTTGTGACAGGATTCCCGCTGAATGATTTCAGTGGACATCCTGTTCCGATTAACCCCCGCCGTGCCGCAATGTCGTTTTAAAGTTAGGACGTAATAGTACATCCTGGGTCCTTAAGGGGTTAAATGGTTTGTGCCACTATTCGTGGTACCATGAAATACATTGTACATTTTTCAAGCCAGCACCTGGATCTGAATACTTTTGTAATTGCATGTAGTTAAAAATTTGGTATAGCCACTGAGTTATTCAATAAAATGTATCTGTATAGCGCCACCTGCTGTTTGTTCTTTTTCCTATTCCTTGTCCACCTCACTGAGGTGGTTGCATGTGCTCAGTCAGGCTATATGCACACGACCGTTGTGTGTTTTGCGGTCCGTAAATTGCGGATCCGCAAAACACGGATGGCGTCCGTGTGCTTTCCGCAATTTGCGGAACGGCATGGACAGCCTTTATTATAACTGCCTATTCTTGTCTGCAAAGCGTGGACAAGAATAGGACATGTTATATTTTTTTGAAGTCCAGGGAACGGAGCCACGGATGCGAACAGCACACGGAGTGCTGTCCGCATCATTTGCGGCCCCATTGAAGTGAATGGGTCCGCATCCAAGCCGCAAAAACTTCGGCTCGGATGCGGACCAAAACAACGGCCGTGTGCATGTAGCCTCAAGGACATGCCCTCTGAGCTACCAGTCTGAAACAAATCAAATTGGAGCAATGAAAGGGGAGAACTCTGGTTCCATGTAAGCTACAGGACCAATTATAGCTTTGTTAGAAAGAGATTGTCATGTGCTACGTGTATATGATGGCTAATTTTCATTTTTATATCAATCATGGGATAACCCCTATAAATGTTATTTAAATATAATTTATCATGAAAAACTATTTACTTGTAATTTGTTTTCAGTTTTTTGTTTTTTTTTACAAAAATGCTCCAGATATAAGATATTCTATTTATGTCATTATAATAGCACCCCTGTTTTTTTTATTATGTACTAGCTGAAGGACCCGGCTTCGCTCGGGTATATTTAATTTATTTCATTTAATGTTTATGTGTGTCGTTAAAAGATATCAACACTATCCACTATAACAGTGACATATACTGCACCCTGCCCCCATAACAGTGACCTCCACAGCCCCCCACCCCTTAACACTGACCTCCCACAGTGCCCCGTCCCTTAAAATTGGACCTCCACAGCATCTCACCCCCTTAACTTTGACCTTTACTGCATCCTTCCCCTTTAACAGTGACTTTAACAGCATACCACCCTCTTGACAGTGACCTCCACAGTGGCCTTTACTGGATCGGGGGGGGTCCTTTTGAACAGCTCACTCTAAGACAGCATCACTGTACTGTCTGAGTGTGAGCTGCAGGGAGAAAGTCACCCTCCTTCCCACCTCTGCAGCTGACAGAAGTATATTTTTACCTTTATTTTTTCAATCTCTGTCGGCTCAGGAGTTGAAGGGGGCGTGGCCTAACCAGATCTGAGCGTGGCTTAGTGGGACCTAGAAGTTGATTTTTAACTTCATTTTTTCAATCTTAGTTGGCTGAGGAGTGGGAGGGGGCATGGCCTAACTGGATAGGGAGCATGTCCTTTTGAATAGCTCACTGTAAGGCCTCATGCACACGGCCGTGTTCCGCAGCCGAGAGCGGTCTGTGGTAACCCGGCCGGGATTCCTGCTGACAGCAGGAGCGCACTGCGTCATTGGTTGCTATGACGCCGTGCGCTTCATGCCCCTGCTGCTGTACAGTGATACACTCGTATGATCTATCTGTCTGAGTGTAAGCTGCAGGGAGAAAGTCACCCTCCCTCCCACCCCTGCAGCTGACAGAAGTTGATTTTTACCTTCATTTTTTCAATCTCCGTCGGCTGAGTAGAGTGGGCATGGCCTAACCAGATCTGGGCGTGGCTAAGCAGGACCTAGAAGTTGATTTTTAACTTAATGTTTTCAATCTCAGTCGGCAGAGGAGTGGGAGGGGGCATGGCATAACCGGATCGGGGGCATGTCCTTTTGAACAGCTCACTCTAAGACAGCAGCACTGTGCTGTCTGATTGTAAGCTGCAGGGAGAAAGTCACCCTCCCTCCCACCCTTGCAGCTGACAGAAGTTGATTTTTGTAATCTTAGGGTGGCTCTACCTCCAAGTGAATGGTACCGGTGCTCGTATCGTGACTATTTGCCCTCTCAGTCACTAGTAACTATACAAACAATATTTCTTAGCTAGGCACTCGGACATCGAAACCATATATAATAAAGGAGAACTGTTTCAATGAACTATTTTTCAAACTACCTCATCGATTATATAGTGGATGGACTACATAATGAAAAGCACTGAATAGTAAGAGGATTGATTTGTATCAATGAACTAAGCAATTATCTATACCAGGGTGGAGCAATTCTTATATGTATCGTATTTATACAGTAATTTATTTCATTATTTATTTCATATCTTACTTATCATTTTAACAGTTTTTACAGATTGTTGTTTTATTATTGTGATTAAAATTGTGTGTGCTGCATGTACTCTAGATGTCCGAGTGCCTATCTAAGAAATATTGTTTATTTAGAAGTTGATTTTTACCTTAATTTTTTCAAGCCCTGTCGGCTCAGGAGTGGGAGGGGCCGTGGCTTAAATAGATCAGGGGCGTGGCTTAGCAGGGCCTGGGGGCGGGGTTTTAAGTCTTTTGAGGGTGGACACATTGTGGCAGGGGGCGTGTCTGGGCTCCTTCCTGTAAGAATGACGCCCCTCTGGGCACCTTACTGGCTCATTTGCATACCAAATAAACTGGATTTTTTTTTAGAGGATAAAAACATATATTGCTGGAACAAAGACACATCTTGAAATTAGGTACTAAGTGCTATTGGGCTATGGCTTTACTTCAATAGCGATTATCCTGATGACAGATTTCCTACAGCAGTGAAGAAAAATGGCTGGGTTGTTATGGAAACCTGGAGTAAAACTGTGTATGTGAAGGCTGGGGGACCTGCGAGCCTCTATTGGCTGATATCTCAGGAACGGTAAGTCCTAGAGAGCTGATGTACCTGTGTGCCAAATTTGGTGATTGTAAATGCGACGGTACAGATTCCTTTAGCGGACATATACACACACACATACACTCAGCTTTATATATTAGATAGTAATGTGCATGTCTACTGAGGTGGTCTCACATGTTCAGTTCTATCCTTTAAACGTCACCAGCCATATCTACTGTTAGAAGCTGTGACAGTTACAAGGAGAGAGCTGCAGCAGAAAGAACACCCCCAAAGCTGTGATAGAGAGTTGCAGCAGAAAGAATTTATTATAGCAATTGGAGCAATGAATGGGGAAATCTTCAGATCCATGTAAAGTACAGGGCTGGTTCTAGGATTGTTAGAAAGAGATTGTCATTGGCGCATGTCCTCTCTTTAAAGATGGCGCAGGCTCCAGAGCGTGCACCTTAGCCCACACAACTGACACCCTTGGGATAATGAAGATATGAAACATTTAACCTCTCAGAGGTGGATTTTCCTGGGAGCGCTGTGCTAAGATCGGGGAAGCTGTTGGTTGTGATAGGCCAGAGCCTGTTCGAGGCAACCAGGCCTATCAAAGGTACTGTACATTACTTTGGAGACCTGTAGGTGGCAGAGCTCCATAGAAATATAGTGAATTTCCTATTAATTACTGTATTAAAGTGGTGGTAGAAGGGCTTGAAAAAAAGTTAAAAAAAAAAAGTTTTAAAAATATAAACAAAATAAAAATTCAAATCACTTCTTTTTCCCCAGTTTAAAAATTAAAATAAATAGACAATAATAAAATACTGTTATGTCCCAAAACACCTGCACTATTAAAATATAACCATATTTACCTTGTACGGTGAATGCTGTAACAGGAAAAAAAAAAAATCTAAATGGCCGATTTCCAGCTTTTTTATCTCTTGACATCCCAAAAAAATTTAATAAAAAGTGATAAAAAGTCATAAACACTTGAAAGTCATATCAGATCAGCCCAGAAAAAATGAGCATTTACTCAGCTAAAGGAAGTTTTAAAAAGTTATAGGGATCAGAATATAGCGATGCAAAGAAAAAAAAAAAGAAAAAACACAAGAAACACTATATAAATATGGTATCGCTGTAATTTTACTGACCTGGAGAATGCCGTAAAAACAAATTGGCGCACATAAAACTATGGCACAAATGCCTTTTTTCCAATTCCACCCCATTTCGATTTTTTTCCAGCTTCCCACTACATCGTATGCAATATTACATGGTGCCATTAAAAAGTGCTACTTATCCTGCAAAAAACAAGCCCTCAAAGTCTATGTGACAAAAGTAAAAATTGGCTACTGGGAAGACAGGGAGTAAAAACTGAAAATGCAAAAATGGAAAATCACTGTGTCATGAAGAGGTTACATGTTAAAACTTACTATAGCAATATCATTTATACTTGAGCCACGTACCATATATTACAGACACAGGGATGGTGGCACCTCATCTTTCTTTATACATGCTTATGTGCTCTCTATTTAGGGAAAATCCATCATCAAAGATGTGAGAACTGCTGATAGTTTCCCTGTACAAGCTTTTACAGTATGAATTCATTGGATAGTTACTACAGAGGAAATATGAAAAGCTGCAAAAGGAAAGCAGATTTGGAATCAGAACAAATGTTACATGTCTTATTTTTTCACTTACTGACAGAATTCTGAAAACTGAGATTTGCTTTAAGGCTACATGCACACGAGCAAATTGCGGTCGGCAATGCACGGGCACAGATCGTGGGGCAGCCGCATGCGCTAATTTTTTGCGGTGCGGTCCATAGTGCTTCCGTGGGGTTCCGATCCGTGCCTCCGTTCCGAATCTCCGTGATTGCGGACCCATTTAAGTGAATGGGTCCACGATCCGTGATGCGGAATGCACATGGACGGTGCCCGTTGTAGGAAAGCGCAAGGGGCCCTCATTGACGGAAGATATGTGTGACCTGGCCTCGGTAAGGTAAGAGCCGGTAATTTTAAGTGGCAGCGGCAGCTAGTGCTGACTGACACTATTAGTTATTTAGTGTGGCTGTAAAGCCAATCCGGGCCGTCTCTTACTGGGAACAGACAAAGTGCAGGGTGAGTGGCTGTTCCCCACGTTCCAGGCCTGGTTTTGGTTAGGGATATAAAACCCAGCCAGCAGTCTCAGCTGGGGTGGATTATCCTCCATTTCACAGTGAATCTGTGGAGTCTCTGTGGTTTGAGATCTGCGTGATGTGTGCCGTACTAAAGTATTCCTTTATTGTAAATATATTCCAATAAATACCTTACATTAGTTATAATGGCTTGTTTTGTCTAGGGAGCAATCATTAGGAGAAAATGGCGGCTGTCCTAATACACAGAAAACCTCTCCTAATCGCGCAAGAGGAGAAGTTATTTCACAACACTACGGGTACTTTCACACTAGCGTTTTTCTCTTCAGGCGCTGAGTTCCGTCCTAGGGGCTCAAATCCGGAAAATAACTAATCAGTTTTATCCCCATGCATTCTGAATGGAGAGTAATCCGTTCAGGATGTCTTCAGTTCAGTCTTTTTGACTGATCAGGCTTTTCAGAAAACCGTAGCATGTTGTATTTTTACCTCCGGCTAAAAATCCGGAACACTTTGACTGAACACCGGATCCGGCCTTTTTCGCATTGACGGCGCCATATGTTCCGTCAAACCGGACCCGGCTTTTGCATGTTAAACCCGAAAAATTTGAAAAAAAAGTTAAAGTCCATAAATGGCTGATCCGTTTTTTCCAATGCATTTTTTCATTGTGATCAAAATCCTGATCAGGATTCAAATATAATCCGTTTTCACACATTTTTCCGGATCCGGCGGGCAGTTCCGGTGACTTAATTTAACGCCGGATTCAAACAACGCTAGTGTGAAAGTAGCCTTAGCCAAAGAGCTGCCTTTTCCTCCTCTCTGTTCTACTGAATTTAGCTGATAAGATCTTTAGCTGAATCTCTGTAGGAATGAAGTTCATGAGGAGACATGAAGTACAGAGAGGACGGGCAGGACAGACTGTGGTAATGGAGGCTGTATACAAGAGCTGCTGCTCATTATCTACACCCCCACCTCCTCTCGGTACTTCATGTCTCCTCATGAACTACATTCCTACAGAGATTCAGCTAAAGATCTTATCAACTGTATTCAGGACAATAATCCCTGACAAGCAGAGCAGAGAGGAGGATGAGGCAGCTCTTTAGCTCAGTGTTGTGAAGTAACTTGTCCTGCTGTGTGATTAGGACAGGTTTTCTGTGTACTAATAGGACAGTGGCCATTTTATTTCTCCTCATGATTGCTCCCTAGACAAAACAAGCCATTCTAACTAATGAAAGATATTTGGGAATATATTTATAATGAAGTAATATTTAAGTATTTTCATTTTCTTAATTCCCGGAAAACCTTTTTAACATCTAGAAACTTTTCATGAGAGTATTGACAAGTATAGTTATACCATACTTTAATACTCCAAAACAAGTATCCATTAAGGTAAACATATATATTTTTTTTATAACGAAAGTCAATGGGCGACGTGTTGTCACAAAAGTACGGGCATACAGCTGCAGGAAAACGTATATGTAACAGAAGCCCTCTGTTTGTCTGTTGAGATGATTGGGTTACATATAGTTTCTGACCTAATCATCTCCCATCATCATCATCCTCAACTCGCAGCCTCGTCTCGTGTTGTAGGGAACAGCTATATTACTACTAGCTCTTGTAAGAGCTGCACAGCTACTGGGACTCACAACTCATCTTTGGAAGTCGCTGGAGCAACTCTACAGCGCCACTCTTACTAGGGGAGAAGGACATCACCAACGGTTGATACCGTTACAGTATAAGTCTACTTTCACACTGGCGTTTTGGCTTTCCGTTTGTGAGATTCGTCATGGGCTCTCAAAAGTGGTCCAAAACGGATCAGTTTGCATTCTAATGCATTCTGAATGGAAAAGGATCCGCTCAGAATGCATAAGTTTGCATCAGTTCAGTCTCCATTCCGCTTTGGAGACAGACACCAAAATGCTGCTTGCAGCATTTTGATGTCCGTCTGATGAAACTGAGCCAAATGGATCCGTCCTGGAACACAATGTAAGTCAATGGGGACGGATCCGTTTTCACTGGCACAATGGAAAACTGATCCATCCTCCATTGACTTTGTTGGCTATGGCTATGTTAAATATAATACAAACGGAACCATTCTGAACAGATGCAGACGGTTGTATTATCTGAATGGATCCGCACAAAACACGAGTGTGAAAGTAGCCTAATACCACAACTTTATTGCGTTACATGTTGTGAGACATTAAATTGACACGGCATCCATTCATAAGACACCTGCTAGGCAATTTAAATGAATTCTATGAAATGATTTTACAGCAAATATGGGCAGTAAAATGATAAGCCGGGTATTTTGTACAAACATTTCTAATAGATTAGAACCACTTAGAAAGTTTCACTGGCTGGAAAGAGTCAGATAAAATTCTTTTTAGGTTCTCAGGGGGAATTACAGAGTGGACCACACAGATCAAACTGATCTAGTAAGAGCTAGTATGACAAAGGTCATCCATTTAGAACGTAATGATAAGTAGTGGGGTTTAAAGGGATTACTACAATCACACATTGCCTAGCATGTGGCTTCCTATTCTAACAATGTAATAGATATTTTTCCAAACTTCATTAGTATTTTTAACACTCACAAATATAAATTGCATTTTTATTTATTCACCACCCCAATTTATGAACCTTCAGTAAAATAACACTGAGTTAGGGCTCATGCACATAGCCAATGCTGTTTTTGCGGTCCGCTAATTGTCAGATCCACAAAACACGGATACCAGCCATGTACAGTCGTGGCCAAAAGTTTTGAGAATGAAACAAATATTAGTTTTCACAAAGTTTGCTGCTAAACTGCTTTTAGATCTTTGTTTCAGTTGTTTCTGTTATGTAGTGAAATATAATTACACGCACTTCATACGTTTCAAAGGCTTTTATCAACAATTACATGACATTTATGCAAAGAGTCAGTATTTGCAGTGTTGGCCCTTCTTTTTCAGGACCTCTGCAATTCGACTGGGCATGCTCTCAGTCAACTTCTGGGCCAATTCCTGACTGATAGCAACCCATTCTTTCATAATCACTTCTTGGAGTTTGTCAGAATTAGTGGGTTTTTGTTTGTCCACCCGCCTCTTGAGGATTGACCACAAGTTCTCAATGGATTTAAGATCTGGGGAGTTTCCAGGCCATGGATCCAAAATGTCAACGTTTTGGTCCCCGAACCACTTAGTTATCACTTTTGCCTTATGGCACGGTGCTCCATCGTGCTGGAAAATGCATTGTTCTTCACCATACTGTTGTTGGATTTTGGAAGAAGTTGCTGTTGGGGGGTGTTTTGGTACCATTCTTTATTCATGGCTGTGTTTTTGGGCAAAATTGTGAGTGAGCCCACTCCCTTGGATGAGAAGCAACCGCACACATGAATGGTCTCAGGATGCTTTACTATTGGCATGACACAGGACTGATGGTAGCGCTCACCTTTTTTTCTCCGGACAAGCCTTTTTCCAGATGCCCCAAACAATCGGAAAGAGGCTTCATCGGAGAATATGACTTTGCCCCAGTCCTCAGCAGTCCATTCACCATACTTTCTGCAGAAGATCAATCTGTCCCTGATGTTTTTTTTGGAGAGAAGTGGCTTCTTTGCTGCCCCTTCTTGACACCAGGCCATCTTCCAAAAGTCTTCGCCTCAGTGTGCGTACATATGCGCTCACACCACAAAAGTGGGTCATTCTCAGATTTCAGATCTCGGTGTGAAAACATAAAGGACCTGTCAGCTTTCCTGAAAACAATTCTAGAGCATCTTTTTTTTATAGAATGTTATGTTGTATCATCCTGTTACTGCTCCTAGAAATATATTGATAAATTAACAACTGGGTGTTACCAGTTGGGGTGTGCCCTACACTCACAGGGCTGACAGTGTCAGACTGTGTGTCAGTACCAGACAGCGCTATGATCAATTGTCAATTCATTAAACCTTTCAGGCCATTTTTCACCTTTCTGCCTGGGCCATTTTTAGCAAATCTGACATGTGTCACTTTATGTGGTAATAACTTAAAAACTCTTTTACTTATCCAAGCCACTCTGGAACTGTTTTCTCGTTACATATTGTACTTCATGACAGTGGTAAAATTGAGTCAAAAAATTTCATTTTTATTTATAAAAAATACCAAATTTACCAAAAATGTGGAAAAATTAGCAAAGTTCCAAATTTCAATTTCTCTACTTTTATAATAGATAGTAATACCTCCAAAAATAGTTATTACTTTACATTCCCCATATGTCTACTTCATGTTTGGAATATTTTAAAAATAACATTTTATTTTTTTGGGACGTTAGAAGGCTTAGAAGTTTAGAAGCAAATCTTAAAATTTTTAGGTACATTTCCAAACCCCAATTTTTTCAGGACCAGTTCAGTTATGAAGTCACTTTCTGGGGCTTACATATTAGAAACCACCCAAAAATCACCCCATTTTAGAAACTACACCCCTCAAGCTATTCAAAACCAATTTTACGAACTTTGTTAACCCTTTTGGTGACCCACGAGAATTAAAATTAAATGGGAATAAAATAAAATCTATTTTTCTGCAAGACTTTAAGGGTTAACAGCCAAACAAAACTCAAAATATATTACCCTGAATCTGGAGTTTACAGAAACAACCCATGTGAGCTCAAAAACTGATGTATGGGCGCACAGCATGCTTCAGAGTGGAAGGAGCATCATATGGCTTTGGAGAGCAGATTTAGCTGGAATGGTAATTGAGAACTTTGTCGCATATGAAGACACCTTGAGGTGTCCCTACAGTCAAACCGCCAAAAAGTGACCACATTCCGGAAACTACACCCCGAAGGAATATTTCAAAGTGTGTATTGAGCACTTTGACACATCAGGCGTTTCACAGAATTAAGAAATGATTGGCTATGAAAATGAAAAATATTTAAAAAAAAAGTTGCTTTACACCGACATTTTTCACTTTCACAAGGGGAAACAGGACAAAATGCATGCCACATTTTATTCCCCATTTCCCCCTAAATACGCCAACAACCGATATGTGCTCAAAAAATTATGTATGGATACATGGCAGGGTTCTAAAGGGAAGTAGCGCCATAGGGCTTTTGGATTTTTCAGGATTGGCTTTTGGGAGCTATGTCGCATATAAAGACACCCTGAGGTACCCCTAGAGTGGAAACCCCCAAAAAGTGACCCCATTATGGAAACTACACCCCTTTAAGGAAAATTTCAAGATGTGTAGTGAGAACTTTGTCCTCAAAAGTAATTCATGGAATTGGCTATGAAAATGAAAAATTTAATTTTTTTCCAGAAAAATGGACTTTAGGCCCAAATTTTTCACTTTCATAAGGGGGAACTAGAGAAAATGTACCCACTAATTTATTGCCCATTTTCTCCTGATTATAGCAATGCCCCATATGTGCTTGTATACTGCTATATGGGCGTAGCACAGGGGTCTAAAGAAAAGGAGCACCAAATGGCTTATGGAAGGCAGATTTCACCGGAATAATTGACAGGCACCATCTTGCAATTGAACACACCCTGAGGTATCCCTAGAGTGGAAACCCCCAAAAACTGACCCTATTCTGGAAACTACACCCCTCAAAGAATATTTCAAGGTTTGTAGTGAGCACTTTGACCCATCGGGCGTTTCACAGAATTAGGAAACGCTTGCCTGTGAAAATGAAGAATTACAATTTTTTCCAGAAAAAGTTGCTTTACACCCACATTTTTCACTTTCACAAGGAGTAACAGGACAAAATGCACCCAACATTTTGTTCCCCATTTCACCCCGAATACGCCAACACCCCATATGTGCTCAAAAACTGATGTATGGGTGCACAGCAGGCTTCAAAATGGAAGGAGCACCATATGGCGTTAGGAGAGTGGATTTAGCTGAAATGGTAATTGGGAGCTATGTCGCATGTGAAGGCACCCTGAGATGGCCCTACAGGGAAACCCCCAAAAAAAGACCCCATTCCGGAAACTACACCTCTCAAGGAATATTTCAAGGTGTGTAGTGAGCACTTTGACATATCGGGCGTTTCGTAGAATTAGGAAACGCTTGCCTGTGAAAATGAAGAATTACAATTTTTTCCAGAAAAAGTTGCTTTACACCCACATTTTTCACTTTCACAAGGAGTAACAGGACAAAATGCACCCCACATTTTGTTCCCCATTTCACCCCGAATACGCCAACACCCCATATGTGCTCAAAAACTGATGTATGGGTGCACAGCAGGCTTCAAAATGAAAGGAGCACCATATGGCGTTAGGAGAGTGGATTTAGCTGAAATGGTAATTGGGAGCTATGTCGCATGTGAAGACACCCTGAGATGGCCCTACAGGGAAACCCCCAAAAAAAGACCCCATTCCGGAAACTACACCTCTCAAGGAATATTTCACGGTGTGTAGTGAGCACTTTGACATATCGGGCGTTTCGTAGAATTAGGAAACGCTTGGCTGTGAAAATTAAAAATTAAAAATTTTTCCAGAAAAAGTTGCTTTACACCCACATTTCTAACTTTTACAAGGGGTAACAGGAAAAAATGCACCCCACATTTTGTTCCTCATTTCCGCCTGAATACGCCAAACCACATATGTGCTCAAAAAATGATGTATGGGCGCATGACAAGGCTCTAGAGTCAAACAGCTAAATATGAATTTTGCTGAAAGGCCTGAATTGGCAGACATGGATTTTAGGTGCCATGTCGCATTAAATAAATTCCTGAGGTCACCAGAAATTAAAAACCCCAACAAGTGACCCTATTTCGGAAAGAGCACACCTGTACGAACATTTTAAGTGGTAGAAAGGGTACTTTTCAGCAAACAGGTGTCTCACAGTAGAAAGAAATACTGGTGAATGCATTTCAAACCACATATTTATGAGAAAAAAAAACAAATTACTAGCAGACCCCAATTTTTTTTTCCTCAAGTGGTTAAAGGAGAAAATGCACCCCAGATTGTGTTCCCCATTATCTCCCCATTCAGGAAACACCCCATATGTGATTGTAGCTTGCTGTATGGGCACACAGCAGGCAAACAGCAAAATATGAATTTTGCTGACAGGCTTGAAGTCGTAGACATGGATTTTAGGTACCATGTTGCATAAAATAAATTACTGAGGTCCCCAGAAATGAAAAACCCCAACAAGTGACCCCATTTCGGAAAGAGCACCTACGTACGAACATTTTAATTGGTGGAAAAGGTACTTTTTAGCAAACAGGTGTCTCACAGAAGACTGAAATATTTGTAAAAGCATTTAAAAATCAAAGCACATATTTGTAAAAATGAAAAATTATCAGCAAACCGCAATTTTTCACTTTCACAAGGGGTTAAAGGAGAAAATGCACCCCAGTATATGTTCCCCATTTTCTCCTCTTTATGCAAACACCCCATATGTGCTTGTAGCCTGCTGTATGGGCGTATAGCAGAGCTCTAGCGGCAAAGTGCAAAATATGGTTTTTGTAGGCCTGAATAAACAGACATTGATTTTAGCTGCCATGTCGCAATAAATAAATTCCTGAGGTCCCCTGAAATTGAAAACCACAGCAAGTGATCCCATTTCGGAAAGAACACCCTTGTACGAAGATTTAAAGTGGTGAAAAGGGTACTTTTTAGCAAACAGGTGTCTCACTGAAGACAGAAATACTGGTGAAAGAATTTAAAAGAACACATTTGTAAAAATGAAAAATTACTAGCAGACCCCAAGTTTTCACTTTCACAAGGTCTTATAAGAGAAAATGCACTCCTGTACATGTTCCCATTTTCTCCCATTTATGCAAACACCCCATATGTGCGTGTAGCCTGCTGTACAGGCGCACAGCAGGGCTCTAGAGGCAAACTGCATAATATGTTTTTTGTAGGCCTGAATAAATAGACATAGATTTTAGCTGCCATGTCGCATTAAATAAATTCCTGAGGTCTCCTGAAATTAAAAACCCCAACAAGTGACCCCATTTCGGAAAGAGCACCCCCGTACGAACATTTAAAGTGGTGGAAAGGGTACTTTTCAGCAAACAGGTGTCTCATATAAGACAAAAATACTGGTGAAAGATTTTCAAAGCCCACATTTGTAAAAATAAATAATTACTAGCAAACCCCAATTTTCCACTTTCACAAGGGGTTAAAGGAGAAAATGCACCCCAGTATATGTTCCACATTTTCTCCCCTTTTTGAAAACACCCCATATGTGCTTGTAGCCTGCTGTACGAACACATAGCAGGGCTCTAGAGGAAAAGTGCAAAATATGTTTTTTGCAGGCCTAAATAAACAGACATTGATTTTAGCTGCCATGTCGCATTAAATAAATTCCTGAAGTCCCCAGAAATGAAAGCACTCAACAATTGACCCCATTTCGGAAAGAGCACGCCCGTACGAACATTTTTAGTGATGGAAAGGGTACTTTTCAGCAAACAGGTGCCTCACTAAAGACAGAAATACTGGTGAAAGAATTTCAAAGCACACATTTGTAAAAAGGAAAAATTACTAGCAGACCCCAATTTTTCACTTTCACAAGGGGATAAAGGAGAAAATGCACCCCAGTATATGTTCCCCATTTTCTCCCTTTTTTGAAAACATCCCATATGTGCTTGTAGCCTGCTGTACGAAAGCATAGCAGGGATCTAGAGGCAAACTGAAAAATATGGTTTTTGCAGGCCTGAATAAACAGACATGGATTTTAGCTGCCATGTCGTATGAAATCAATTCCTGAGGTCCCCTGAAATCAAAAACCCCAACTGACCCCATTTCTGAAAGAGCATCCTCGTATGAACAGTTTAAGTGGTGGAAAGGGTACTTTTTAGCAAACAGGTGTTTCAAAGAAATGAATATGTACTGGTTGATTAAAAGTGGATCTGTAAGCTAAAACTAAGGCCTCTTTCACACTACAGTATGTCAATTTCAGTGCTTTGCGTTCCGTTTTTAACGGATCCGTTGTTCCTTTTTTTGTTTCCGTTGTGTTTCCGTTTCGTTTTTCCGTTCCGTTTTTCCGTATGGCATATATAGTATACAGTAATTACATAGAGAAAATTGGGCTGGGCATAACATTTTCCATAGATGGTTCAGAAAAAAACGGAACGGAAACGGAAGACATACGGATGCATTTCCGTATGTGTTCCGTTTTTTTTGCGGACCCATTGAATTGAATGGAGCCACGGAACGTGATTTGCGGCCAAATATAGGACATATTCTATCTTTCAACGGAACGGAAAAACGGAAATACGGAAACGGAATGCATAAGGTTTTTTTGCGGAACCATTGAAATGAATGGTTCCGTATACGGACCGTATACGGACCGCAAAAAACGGACCGCAAAACGGAAAAAAAAAACGGTAGTGTGAAAGAGGCCTTAATCAGAGATAAAAGGTGGTAAAACTACAGGGTAATCATGGATGAAATTAAATTAATACTCCATAGACGTGTGGTAGATTCTGAAACAATCTTGCATGCAGAGGCCAGGTTTTTCAGGGCAGGTTTCACAGTGGTAAATGGTGTCTTTCCTTATCCCCCTTTTCGAACACACCCTGCATCTTTTTTGGGTCCTTCCCTTCATTGCTGTCTGGGGGACTTGACCTGTAAAATGTTGCCCTTGTACAACACAGGCACCGTAACTTCCTGAAGTACTGGGACCCTCCCCGACCTGGGTTTGAAAACTTAGGGCCTTGATTACGACCTCTTGGAACTGAAGAAAAGTTCCTCTGTGGCCTGCAGAATGACATAGCACATACGCATTGCACATTGCCATCTGTACACTGTGTACGGCCACACTTTTGTTTTTCATGTGGCACTGTAGGACTTCATAAGTTGATCTGAAAGATCCACCTCTCCCATGTGCCTGTTGTAGTCCAGGATACAAACTGGTTTGGGGATAGTGGTTGTGGTACCATGTACTGGGGAAGGGGAGCTGGCATTAGTGTGAATGTTGGTCAGTACAAGGACGTCCCTCTTGTCCTTGTACTTAACCACCGGCGTGTTATCATGGAGGAGAGCCCTACTTTCACCCATTCTCAGTGGTTGCCCTACCAGGGATCTAGGGAGGCCTCTCTGATTCTGCGCACCGTCCTGCAAGCCACAGTACCTCTGGCAATTAGGGACCCGAATAGGGGTATGCTGGAATAATAGTTATCCACATAGAGGTCGCAAGCCTTATCCAGGAGTGGGTGCAGTAAGTCCCACACAATCTTCCCACTTACTCCTAGGATGGGGGGCATTCTGGGGGTTCTATCCAGGAATCACTCCCTTCATAAATGAGGAACTTGTGGGTGTACCCGGAGCTACTCTAACAAAGTTTGCATATTTTTATGCCATACCTTGCCTGTACAAAAAAAGTCTTCTGCACAAAAAAATGGCTTTGCTGCACAAAAAATGGCTTTCTGCAAAAAAAAAAAAAACTTGCAGTGCAAACTGAGCAGACGCAATCAGTAATGCACACTACTGATTGGTGCTCAGTGGTTGCAAAATGCACTTACGCAGATGGTTCGTTCGTGCAAAAACCTAAACTCACACTAACATTTATTTATATATATATATCTAACTATCTACCACTAACTGCATGTCTTTTTTCACACCAAAAAAAAAAGTCAAAAATGTGCAGATGCTACTACTGAACACATTACTGATTAGTGCTCTGCAGCACACACGCACATGGCTCGTGCGTGCAAAAACTGTAGTATAAAAATTCACTACAGAGCTATGCAAAATGCACGCACACAGATGGTGTGTTCCTGCAAAAACCTAAACTCACAATAACTGCAATTTATATATACACTAAACTCACAATAACTGCAATTTATATATACACTGCTCAAAAAAATAAAGGGAACACTTAAACAACACAATGTAACTCCAAGTCAATCACACTTCTGTGAAATCAAACTGTCCACTTAGGAAGCAACACTGAGTAACAATCAATTTCACATGCTGTTGTGCAAATGGAATAGACAACAGGTGGGAATTATAGGCAATTAGCAAGACACCCCCAATAAAGGAGTGGTTCTGCAGGTGGTGACCACAGACCACCTCAGTTCCTATGCTTCCTGTTACTTTTGAATGCTGGTGGTGCTTTCACTCTAGTGGTAGCATGAGACGGAGTCTACAACCCACACAAGTGGCTCAGGTAGTGCAGCTTATCCAGGATGGCACATCAATGAGAGCTGTGGCAAGAAGGTTTGCTGTGTCTGTCAGCGTAGTGTCCAGAGCATGGAGGCGCTACCAGGAGACAGGCCAGTACATCAGGAGTCGTAGAGGAGGGCGTAGGAGGGCAACAACCCAGCAGCAGGACCGCTACCTCCGCCTTTGTGCAAAGAGGAACAGGAGGAGCACTGCCAGAGCCCTGCAAAATGACCTCCAGCAGGCCACAAATGTGCATGTGTCTGCTCAAATGGTCAGAAACAGACTCCATGAGGATGATATGAGGACCCGACGTCCACAGGTGGGGGTTGTGCTTACAGCCCAATACCGTGCAGGACGTTTGCCATTTGCCAGAGAACACCAAGATTGGCAAACTCGCCACTGGCGCCCTGTGCTCTTCACAGATGAAAGCAGGTTCACACTGAGCACATGTGACAGAGGTGACAGAGTCTGGAGACGCCGTGGAGAACGTTCTGCTGCCTTCAACATCCTCCAGCATGACCGGTTTGGCATTGGGTCAGTAATGGTGTGGGGTGGCATTTCTTTGGAGGGCCGCACAGCCCTCCATGTGCTCGCCAGAGATAGCCTGACTGCCATTAGGTACCGAGATGAGATCCTCAGACCCCTTGTGAGACCATATGCTGGTGCGGTTGGCCCTGGGTTCCTCCTAATGCATGACAATGCTAGACCTCATGTGGCTGGAGTGTGTCAGCAGTTCCTGCAAGACGAAGGCATTGATGCTATGGACTGGCCCGCCCGTTCCCCAGACTTGAGATCCAATTGAGCACATCTGGGACATCATGTCTCGCTCTATCCACGAACGTCCACCACAGACTGTCCAGGAGTTGGCAGATGCTTTAGTCCAGGTCTGGGAGGAGATCCCTCAGGAGACCGTCCGCCACCTCATCAGGAGCATGCACAGGCGTTGTAAGGAGGTCATACAGGTATGAAGAGGCCACACACACTACTGAGCCTCATTTTGACTTGTTTTAAGGACATTACATCAAAGTTGGATCAGCCTGTAGTGTGTTTTTCCACTTTAATTTTGAGTGTGACTCCAAATCCAGACCTCCATGGGTTGAAAAATTTGATTTCCATTTTTTCATTTTTGTGGGATTTTGTTGTCAGCACATTCAACTATGTAAAGAACAAAGTATTTCAGAAGAATATTTAATTAACTCAGATCTAGGATGTGTTATTTTTGTGTTCCCTTTATTTTTTTGAGCAGTGTATATATATATATATATATATATATATATATATCTTACTACCACTAACTGCAGCTCTTTTTTCACACCAAAAAAATGTTTAAAAAAACAATAACCTCAAAAATGTGCAGATGCTACGTTGCACACTACTGATCGGTGCTCTGCAACACGCACTCACACAGATCGTGCGTGCGTACAAAAACTGACTGTAGTATAAAAATTCACTACAGTGAACACTGGCTAAAAATGTAACTTATATCTATATATACACTCACCTAAAGAATTATTAGGAACACCTGTTCTATTTCTCATTAATGCAATTATCTAGTCAACCAATCACATGGCAGTTGCTTCAATGCATTTAGGGGTGTTGTCCTGGTCAAGACAATCTCCTGAACTCCAAACTGAATGTCAGAATGGGAAAGAAAGGTGATTTAAGCAATTTTGAGCGTGGCATGGTTGTTGGTGCCAGACGGGCCGGTCTGAGTATTTCACAATCTGCTCAGTTACTGGGATTTTCACGCACAACCATTTCTAGGGTTTACAAAGAATGGTGTGAAAAGGGAAAAACATCCAGTATGCGGCAGTCCTGTGGGCAAAAATGCCTTGTGGATGCTAGAGGTCAGAGGAGAATGGGCCGACTGATTCAAGCTGATAAAAGAGCAACGTTGACTGAAATAACCACTCGTTACAACCGAGGTATGCAGAAAAGCATTTGTGAAGCCACAACACGCAAAACCTTGAGGCGGATGGGCTACAACAGCAGAAGACCCCACCGGGTACCACTCATCTCCACTACAAATAGGAAAAAGAGGCTACAATTTGCACGAGCTCACCAAAATTGGACTGTTGAAGACTGTAAAAATGTTGCCTGGTCTGATGAGTCTGGATTTCTGTTGAGACATTCAAATGGTAGAGTCCGAATTTGGCGTAAACAGAATGAGAACATGTATCCATCAGGCCTTGTTACCACTGTGCAGGCTGGTGGTGGTGGTGTAATGGTGTGGGGGATGTTTTCTGGGCACACTTTAGGCCCCTTAGTGCCAATTGGGCATCGTTTAAATGCCACGGGCTACCTGAGCATTGTTTCTGACCATGTCCAACCCTTCATGACCACCATGTACCCATCCTCTTATGGCTACTTCCAGCACGATAATGCACCATGTCCCAAAGCTCGAATCATTTCAAATTGGTTTCTTGAACATGACAATGAGTTCACTGTACTAAAATGGCCCCCACAGTCACCAGATCTCAATCCAATAGAGCATCTTTGGGATGTGGTGGAACGGGAGCTTCGTGCCCTGGATGTGCATCCCTCAAATCTCCATCAACTGCAAGATGCTATCCTATCAATATGGGCCAACATTTCTAAAGAATGCTATCAGCACCTTGTGGAATCAATGCCACGTAGAATTAAGGCAGTTCTGAAGGCAAAAGTGGGTCCAACACCGTATTAGTATGGTGTTCCTAATAATTCTTTAGGTGAGTGTATATAGAAATATAGAACTCTTTATATATTTAACCACTTTACATCCGGGCCATTTGCCCCCTTCCTGACCAGGCCTAATTTAGCAAATCTGACATATGTCACTTTATGTGGTAATAGCTTTAAAACGCTTTTACTTATCCAAGCAATTCAGAGATTATTTTCTCGTGACACATTGTACTTCATGATAGTCATAAATTTGAGTCAATATATTTCACCTTTTATTTATGAAAAAAGCCAAAATTTACCAAAAATTTTGAAACATTCGCAATTTTTTTCAAAATTTCAATTTCTCTGCTTTTAAAACAGAAAGTTTGTGTTGGCATCATTTTGGAAATGTCCTTTTATTTTTTTAGGACGTTAGAAGGCTTAGAATTTTAGAAGCAATTCTTAAAATTTTTTAGAAAATTGCCAAAACCCACTTTTTAAGGACCAGTTCAGGTCTGAAGTCACTTTGTGGGGCTTACATAGTGGATTCCCCAATAAATGACACCATTGTAGAAACTACACCCCTCAAGTTACTTAAAACAAATTTTACAAACTTTGTTAACCCTTTAGGCATTCCACAAGAATTAAAGGAAAATTGAGATCAAATTTTTAAATTTCACTTTTTTTGGCAGATTTTCCAATTTAATCAATTTTTTTCTTTAACACATCGAGGGTTAACAGCCCAAAAAATTATTCTGCGGTTTACAGAAACACCCCACATGTGGTCGTAAACTGATGTAAGGGTACACGGCAGGGCGCAGAAGAAAAGGAGTGCCACATGGTATTTGGAAGGTAGATTTTGCTGAACTGGTTTTTAGATGCCATGTCTCATTTGAAACCCCCCTGATGCACCCTTACAGTAGAAACTCCCAAAAAGCGAGCTTATTTTGGAAACTAGGGGATAATGTGCCAGTTTTATTGGTACTATTTTTGGGTACATATTATTTTTTGATCGTTCATTACAACACTTTATAGGGCAAGGTGACCAAAAAATTTGTTGTTTTAGCACAGTTTTTATTTATTTATTTTTACAGCGTTCATCTGAGGTGCTAGATCATGTGACATTTTTATAGAGCAGATCGTTACTGACCTGGCGATACCTAATATGTATACTTTTTCTTATTTATTTAAGTTTTACACAATAATAGCATTTTTGAAACAAAAAAATTATGTTTTAATGTGTCCATATTCTGAGAGCTATAGTTTTTTAAATTTTTTTAATGATTTTCTTATGTAGGGGCTCATTTTTTGTCGGACGAGGTGACGCTTTTATTGGTACCATTTTGTGGGACATACACCTTTTTGATCACTTGGTGTTGCACTTTTTGTTATGTAAGGTGACAAAAATGGCTTTTTTTGACACAGTTTTATTTTTATTTTTTTACGGTGTTCCCCCGAGGGGTTAGGTCATGTGATATTTTTATAGAGCTGGTTGTTATGGACGCGGTGATACCTAATATCTATACTTTTTTAATTTACTTCACTTTAACACAATAATAGCATTTTTGAAACAAAAAAATTATGTTTTAACATTTTTTTTTTACAAGTGAAACCTTTTTTTTATTTTTTATTTTAACAGTTTATTCTTTTTTATTTTATTTTACACTTTGCGTCCCCCATAAGGTCATACAAGACCTCTGGGGGACATTTAACTTCACTTTTTTTTTTTTTTCACTATTGATTTCTCCTGTAACTGGGGCTGACATAGTAGCCCCAGTTACAGGGGAAATACACCACCCAGAGAGGCTGTACAGTGGTATACTGTGCTGTACAGCCTCAATGCAGGGCTGATCGAGGTCTGTGAAAGACCCGACAGCTCCTGCACTCCCCCGGCTCATGTGACCGCCGGGCCGGGCAGGAACAGGAAGCGCATATCGCTTCCTGCTCTATATACACAGAGCTCGGTGAGCGCTGTGTATACAGCGATCTAGAAGGCAGGCACACCTGGGATCTGTCCCTGCCTTCTCTCTGGGTTGCCCTGCTGTCATTGATAGCGGGCAACCCGATCTGCAGCTGCACGATTAGCATGCAGCTGCGATCTCTGAATGGACGTTCAGAGTCGTCCATTCAGAGATAGAGAACCACCACCCGGACATTTATAGTTAACGGGCAGACGGGAGGTGGTTAAATAAAGCTAACTACTTTTTTCTTCTTTTTTAACAAAAAAAATGAAAAATTTGCCAAAAAGGTAACAGCGACAGGGACAGAGGATGGTTTAGGGATCTGGAACAGCTGCAAATGAGAAAACAAAAATGTGCAGCTATTCCAGATCTTCTTTCTTCTTTTCAGCAGGAAAGGGGTAAAATCGCTGTGGTGTGCACCACAATTCCCAGCAAGACACAAGCAGCACAGAAAGGCACAGAACCTCTCCGCATGCAGTCACCAGCTAGAATGGCTGCATGCAGGGAAGTTCTGCCTCTTTCTGTGCAGCTATAGCGCTGCCATTGGCTGGAGCGTTGTTCCAGCCAATAGCAGAGCTGGCAGGGGACCCAAAACACTGGTGTCCCATGCCTCACCTCGGAGGTGACCGGTGCTGACTTATTCAGCACCTGCCACCTTCCCCTGACCTCCTCCCGACCCTCCCTGATGCCTCTGACAGCTTCCTGTGCTGTGATGTGCCGGTCTCATTGATCGTCCAATCGCAGCGCTTGGAGCTGCAGGGGGGTGGTGCAGCACCATGCTGCCCTTACCCGACATGGCTGCCTTCCAGTAAGAGCAGGCATGGTGCCGCGACTAACTCCCGATCGTTCCCCAGAGCCCAGCAGACCTTGCGCAGTACATGGACGGCGATGGGCGTTAAGTCATGTCTGGTTGCGTTAAGGGGTTAATACATTTCTAGGAGGAATTACAGATGAACAGCAAAACACAGAGGGGGGAATTTATCATGAGGAGAATATTTGAAGTCAGTTTTGCTTGAGTCTGTGTTGGAGTACTTTATGCCACATTTATCAAATGTCACAGGTTGTTTGGTAAATTTGTCTTTTCCTTAGACCTAACACTTCTGTCTAAAGAAGCTCCTCCAGTTTTCCTACTCCATCCTCCTCCTGGAGTGAGATTGTGACTTTTTTGCGACTTTTTAAAAAGTCACAGTGATAAATCTGGAGTGAAACTCATTAACATAGCTAACCACACCTACTTTTCCACCCACATTACAAAACTGGAGTGAGTGGTGTAAAAATGCAAAAAGTCACAAAATTTTGCGCAAGTGAGTGTAAAAAGTCACAAATTATTGCTCAAGCGTTTACATTTTGCGCAAGTGAGTGCAAAAAAGTAGCAAACGCCCTCTGGAGTTAAGGTATGATAAATCAAGGCCAGAGTTCTAAGAAAAGATGCTCCTAAGTTATTTGATGAGGAATACAACACACATGACAGGAAAGGTGATAGGTAGAGATAAGCGAAGTTATAAAAAAAAAATTGGGGCTGGTTTGCGGAATTTCACAAAGAAATTTGATTTGTGATAAAGCGTATTACTTTGTATGTAGCGGGTTTAATGACGGGGAACATAGATCGCACCGCCCCCCCCATCATTAAACCCCTCAGATGCCGCGTTCATCGCTGATGCTGCATCTGAGGCTACCATTTAGGGTTTTCAGGGGTTAATCAGGGTAAAAATAAAAAAATGTATACGTATCCATTTGCTCACCTAGAGGCCATCGGGGACATCTTGTCACTACCAGAGCTTTGGGACGTTCTCACAGCTCTGTTTCTCCACCCCTGTGATGATGTCACTACTAGAGCTGGGAGGATTTCTCACTGCTCTGTTTACTTTTGGTTTCCTTCCTCCCAGCTGTTCCTCATGCGTTTGATTTCCCTCTCTTTATATCACCCCTCCTCCTATTGTAGGGCGTGGATTATAGTTCTCATTTCAGTTGTAGCTCTTGCTTTAGTATCTTCACTTGTAGCTATCAGTTCACTGGACCTGTGTTCTGCTGCAGCAAGCACTCCGGATATTGCCAGCTGTCCTTGGATCCGTCTTCTCTGCGGCTGCAACACCTTCAGCTAAGTGTACAGACATTGTTGTGTACCTGATAATTTTCTGACTGGATCTGAGGTGGCCACGTGTCACGGATGGTGTACAGGAAACAAGATGATACAAATAATATACGATGACTCACTGGATCCACAACTAAGGAACAAAAAGGGAGACCCCTGCAATCGACCTGCCGCTCTCCCTTATTGCTCAGCCTATGCGACCACTCTAAAGGTGAATGGGCGCATATCCACGTACCTCGGCTATCTGAACCTGAAGGCCCTACAATAGTGAGGGGACACGACCACCGGCTCCCTACACAGACACGGAGGGAGTCAGGGTCACCTGGATCCAGACAACAGAAAATCATAAATACTAAAACAACACTTATCTGCAGACGAACTGAGAACTGGTAGTTGGGAGCTGGGAGCTGGGAGCTGAAGACAGCATGCACACTCATTCCAGGAAGTTGTATCAGCCACACCCAACTACCTTATGGGGGAGAATATAAAGGGAGGTAATGAGTCTGACTGCATGACAGCTGAGATAGCCTAACAAGGTGAGAAACAGAAACCAAAACAAAGAAACTCAAGGGGGAGGATCTGAACGACTCCTGTCAGAGCTTCTCAGCTGTCTAGTTGTGACAGTACCCCTCCCTCTAGGAGTGGACTCCGGACACTCAGGGCCCACCTTCTCAGAATGGGACCTATGGAAAGCCCTGATGAGGCGAGAGGCCTTAATGTCCGTCACTGGGAGCCACATCCTCTCCTCAGGACCATAACCCTCCCAATGAACGAGGTACTGGAGGGAACCGCGGACAAGACGAGAATCCACAATCCTAGAGACCTGAAATTCAAGATTCCCATCAACCATAATCGGAGGAGGAGGCAAAGGTGAGGGTACAATAGGTTGAACATAAGGTTTCAATAAGGACTTATGGAAAACATTATGGATCTTCCAAGTCTGAGGAAGATCAAGACGGTAGGCAACAGGATTGATGACAGACAGGATCTTGTAAGGCCCAATAAACCTAGGACCCAACTTCCAGGAGGGAACCTTCAATTTGATATTCTTGGTAGACAGCCACACCAAATCACCAACATTCAGGTCCGGACCAGGCATACGTCTCTTATCCGCCACACGCTTATATCTCTCACTCATATTCTTTAGATTATCCTGAATATTTTGCCAAATAGATGACAAAGACGAGGAGAATCTGTCCTCATCAGGCAAACCAGAAGAGCCCTCTCCAGAGAAAGTCCCAAACTGCGGATGAAACCCATATGCACCAAAAAATGGTGACTTATCAGAGGACTCCTGACGACGGTTATTTAAAGCAAACTCAGCAAGGGACAAAAATGAACACCAATCCTCCTGATTCTCCGCCACAAAACAGCGCAGATATGTCTCCAGATTCTGATTGACACGCTCTGTCTGGCCATTCGACTGCGGATGGAAAGCAGAAGAGAATGACAAGCGAACCCCCAAGCGAGAACAGAAAGCCTTCCAGAATCTGGAAACAAACTGCGTGCCCCTATCAGAGACTATGTCAGAAGGAATCCCATGCAATTTGACAATGTGGTCAACAAATGCCTGCGCCAGCGTCTTAGCATTGGGCAAACCGGGAAAAGGGATAAAGTGCACCATTTTGCTAAAACGGTCCACCACCACCAGAATCACAGACTTCCCCGAGGAACGAGGCAAGTCCGTTATGAAGTCCATGGACAGATGTGTCCAAGGACGGGAAGGAATGGGCAAAGGAAGGAGAGGACCTGATGGCCGTGAGTGAGGGACCTTGGCACGAGCGCAAGTCTCGCAAGCTGCCACAAAACCCTCAACCGACTTACGAAGCGCAGGCCACCAGAATCTCCGAGCAATGAGATCCAGTGTGGCTCTTGTCCCCGGGTGCCCAGCAAGGACCGTATCATGGTGTTCTTTAAAAATCTTGTGTCTCAAAGCGAGAGGCACAAACAACCTCCCAGGAGGACAAAGATCAGGAGCTTCTGACTGGGCTGCCTGCACCTCTGCCTCCAATTCAGGAAAAAGAGCAGAGACCACCACACCTTCAGCTAAAATGGGACCCGGGTCTTCAAAATTCCCACCTCCCGGGAAACAACGTGACAGGGCATCTGCCTTCACATTCTTAACCCCAGGGCGGAACGTAACAACAAAATTAAACCTTGAAAAGAACAAAGACCATCTGGCCTGTCTCGGGTTCAGACGCTTGGCTGACTCCAAGTAGGCCAGATTTTTATGGTCAGTAAACACGGTAATAGGGTGTCTGGCTCCCTCTAGCCAATGGCGCCATTCCTCAAAAGCCAACTTGATGGCCAACAATTCCCTATCTCCCACATCATAATTTCTCTCTGCGGAGGAGAGCTTCTTTGAGAAAAAGGCACACGGTTGCCATTTGGCAGGAGAGGAACCCTGAGACAAGACCGCCCCCACCCCTACCTCAGAAGCATCAACCTCAACTATGAAGGGTAAGGAAACATCAGGTTGTACTAGGATGGGAGCGGAAGCAAAACTCTCCTTGATATCAGAAAAGGCCTTACGCGCCTCTACCGACCAGGAAGAAAAATCTACCCCCTTTCTGGTCATATCCGTGAGTGGTTTAACAACAGAGGAATAATTCAAAATAAATTTCCTGTAATAATTAGCAAAGCCCAAAAAACGCATCAGCGCCTTCTGATTCTCAGGAAGCTCCCACTCAAGCACAGCGCGGACCTTCTCGGGGTCCATGCGAAAACCAGAAGCGGAGACAAGAAACCCCAGAAATTGGATCTCTGGAACCGCAAACACACATTTTTCCAGTTTCGCGTATAATTTATTCTCCCGCAGGATGAGCAAGACCTGACGTAAGTGTTCCTTATGAGTTTTGAAATCAGGAGAAAAAATCAAAATGTCATCCAAATACACTAATACAAATTTTCCCATTAAATGATAAAAAATGCTGTTGACGAAATGCTGAAAAACGGCTGGGGCATTCATCAAACCAAAAGGCATAACTAAATTCTCAAAATGGCCCTCAGGGGTATTGAAAGCCGTCTTCCATTCGTCTCCTTCTCTGACCCTAACCAGGTTGTATGCCCCTCTTAGGTCTAATTTGGAAAAGACTTTCGCCCCAACAACCTGGTTAAACAAATCTGGGATTAAAGGAAGCGGATACGGATCACGAATAGTGATACTGTTCAGCTCCCTGAAATCCAGACAAGGTCTTAAAGAACCATCTTTTTTCTTAACAAAGAAAAAACCAGCGGCAACAGGTGACTTTGAGGGTCATATGTGTCCTTTTCTCAGACTCTCAGAGATATAAGCACGCATCGCGACCCTCTCAGGTTGAGAAAGATTGTATAAACGAGATTTAGGCAGCTTGGCACCTGGGATGAGATCAATAGGGCAATCATACTCCCTGTGCGGAGGCAAATCCTGAACTCCACTCTCAGAGAAAACATCCAAAAATTCAGAGAGGAAAGGTGGTACAGTTTTAGTAGAAACCTCAGAAATAGATGTTATGAGGCAATTCTCTCTGCAAAAGTTACTCCAACCATTTATTTGCCTCGCTTGCCAATCAATGGTGGGGTTATGTTTAGAGAGCCAGGGTAGCCCCAACACTAGAGGAGTAGGCAAACCGCTAAGGACGAAACATGACACATCCTCAACATGAGTATCATTCACAATTAAACGGATATTGTGAACTATGCCCTTTAATGATTTCTGAGAAAGTGGAGCTGAATCAATAGAAAAAACAGGAATATTTTTTCGCAAAGTGCAAACCTGGAAACCATGAGTTATTGCAAATTGGTTATCAATGAGGTTGACAGCTGCTCCACTATCCACAAAAATCTCACAAAAAATGCTCTTGCTCTCTAGCGCCACCCTAGCAGGCAGGACAAAACGGGAACTACAAGCAAAAGACAATTCTTCAATTTCCGCCTCAACCCTGCCAATAGTAACAGACGGAATATTCTTAAAAGATTTCTTCCTTTTTGTCTCTTTATTACTCCCAGAAAACTGCCTGAATCTCCTAGAGGGACAAACATTTGCCAGATGATTTATACCTCCACAACAAAAGCAAACCCTCCCCTGCGGTCTGAATCCTCTATTGTCAGAGGCAATCAACCCCAGCTGCATGGGCTCCTGCTCAGAAGGGGCTGACAGCGACTGAGACCCCTGTGCACAGAATGACACCGCTGCACTGTCCCGGGTCTGAGCATGATAAGAAGGAGAGATCTCTCCTCTTTCTCTAAGACGCCTGTCAATACGAACAGCCTGAGACATAGCAGAATTCAAGGAGGTAGGTCTTTCATGAAAGGCAAATGCATCTTTCAATCCCTCAGAAAGACCATAACAAAATTGACTTCGGAGTGCAGCATCATTCCAACCCGTATCTGCTGCCCATCTCCGAAATTCTGAGCAGTATATCTCTGCGGATTGTTTACCCTGGCATAACAGACGTAGTCTAGACTCAGCCAGAGCAATACGATCCGGATCATCATATATCTGACCCAGGGCTAAAAAGAATTCATCCACTGAACGGAGGGGTTGTGCCCTCTCCGGCAGCGAAAAGGCCCAGGACTGAGCATTACCCCTGAGCAGCGATATAATGATGCCCACCCTTCATTCTTCATCACCGGAAGAATGGGGAAGAAGGCGAAAATGGAGTTTGCAGGCCTCTCTAAAACGTACAAAATTCTCACTACCCCCGGAAAACGTATCCGGGAGCGAAATCTTAGGCTCAGCACAAACTCCATGAACGCAAGCTGAACCGGTCACTTGAAACTGAGAAAAAGTCTTACGGAGATCAGCTACCTCCAAAGCAAGACCCTGAAAGCGTTCAGCCAAAAGTAAAACCGGATCCATGCTAGACGGTTTTGGTGGCTGATAATGTCACGGATGGTGTACAGGAAACAAGATGATACAAATAATATACGATGACTCACTGGATCCACAACTAAGGAACAAAAAGGGAGACCCCTGCAATCGACCTGCCGCTCTCCCTTATTGCTCAGCCTATGCGACCACTCTAAAGGTGAATGGGCGCATATCCACGTACCTCGGCTATCTGAACCTGAAGGCCCTACAATAGTGAGGGGACACGACCACCGGCTCCCTACACAGACACGGAGGGAGTCAGGGTCACCTGGATCCAGACAACAGAAAATCATAAATACTAAAACAACACTTATCTGCAGACGAACTGAGAACTGGTAGTTGGGAGCTGGGAGCTGGGAGCTGAAGACAGCATGCACACTCATTCCAGGAAGTTGTATCAGCCACACCCAACTACCTTATGGGGGAGAATATAAAGGGAGGTAATGAGTCTGACTGCATGACAGCTGAGATAGCCTAACAAGGTGAGAAACAGAAACCAAAACAAAGAAACTCAAGGGGGAGGATCTGAACGACTCCTGTCAGAGCTTCTCAGCTGTCTAGTTGTGACACCACGGTTCCCTCCATATACTGAGTAGGGCACCGGTGGCCGTGCCCCTTCCACTATTGTAGAGGTTACAGTGGTCATCAGTCTTAGGTACGTGGGCATGCCTCGTTCCGCCATTTGGATCCGGGCATGTGCTTTAGCAGCATAGGGAGAGCTTTGAGGGTCTGACAGGGGTCACCCTTTATCCTCCCTAGTTTGGGTCCGGTCAGTAGCTCTTTTACTGTGTATACTATTGTTGCTCACATACAGCCGTGACACATCTTGAATGAAGACACCATGTCAGTGTGGTGACGTTAAACATCACCCCACACAACATTTTGATTGGTATTTTCAATTAAGATGGCCATTGCAGCCTCTTCGCATGCAAATGGATGTGGTGAGTATTTTTTTTTTTTTGTTTTAACTGCCGTTTCAGGGAAAATTGATTTGTTACCACAAACCATAAGGAAAATTGGCTTTGTGACAAATCAAAGTTTTTAAGAAATTTGAAGTCAATTCGTTTGATTTTGATTCGCTCAACATTAGTGACAGGTGCTAAGAGCATTATATATACTGTATATCATCAACCTAACCCAACCTAAGTCCAAAGGATAAATCCAGATGCCTGCCCCGAGGTTGGTAATCATAATCCCCCCAAAAGAAATTCTGGTCTAATTATGGCCTTCATTTTTTCCATATACTCTTGAATATTTGATGGATTTTGATTGACTTTATTGAGCAGCTAGGAGTTTTGTAGCCTGAGAAAACATTTGTCTAAATGCAGTTTTGGGTTAGGTACCATCCTCAGGTTTCCATGGGTGTAAAAAGCTTAGGCTGGCTTTCCCATGTGTTTTGTACCAGGATCAAGCCAACTTGCCTTGGCCAGGATATTGTGGATTGCTACCTGATCTGTACTTTCTGGAAGTGAAGGATTAATATTAAGCATATTCACCTGCCTCTAAAATTATGATAACATTTTGGCTTCCCGCAGCAGCAACAAGAGGACGCACTGCATATTTTTAATCTGCCCATGGAGAACTATGTAAATACTTATACAGCAACCTCACCCAACCCTCATGTTGGCAATTAGTCGCCTTTTGTGGGAGACTTACCTTCTGTACTAAAGTTGGATAGACCTTCTTTTTTTTGGTAGACTCCGGAACATCCCGGTAGAGCAGGCAAGTAATATCTAAAGTCTCAATTAGAGATGAGCGAATCGAAGCTGACGAAGTGGGATTCGTTTAGAATTTCTGGAAAAATTTGATTCGCAACGAATACGAATTTCCTTGCGCTTCATGGTAACGAATCACAATTTTCCTAAAATGACAGCTACACATGTGAGCACTGAGGACATGGGGCATGGAACTCTGGGAAGGCGGGATCACCCAGATTGACATGTCTGCATGCAGCCAATCAGCAGCCAGCCAGCCCTGTGATGTCACAGCCCTATAAATACGGCAGACAATTTAGATTCTGCCATTTTCCAATGTTCAGAGTGCAGGGACAGACGTGTGAAGGTCAGCTATTGGAAAAACCTCTATGTTTAAAAAAAATATAAGTGCAGGGAAAGGATAGGGAGGAATCATTTCACAGAATCTTAGTGCAGGCAGAGATGTCAGAAGGCGCTAGGGACATTGATAGGAAAGTGCAGGGAACGATTATTTGGGGATCCAAATAGTCATTAGACAGCTCTGACATTCTAGCTTTTTGTTATTGGGCTGCAAGTGTTATGTTGGAAAGCTATTAGTGACTTATATCTTAATATCTTATTCAGTACAACAAGAAAAATATATGCGCATTTCACTTCTGCAATTATTTCTGTTGAAAGCGTATAGGGGCGTATTTCAGTAAAATAAGAAAAATATATACGC
The DNA here is from genome assembly GCF_905171765.1 of Bufo bufo. Classification (NCBI taxonomy): domain Eukaryota; kingdom Metazoa; phylum Chordata; class Amphibia; order Anura; family Bufonidae; genus Bufo; species Bufo bufo. Next base: position 299,889,291 of record NC_053392.1, on the reverse strand, counting down.
ACTGTACTGTTGCAGTTATTTCTGTTGAAAGCGTATAGGGGTGTATTTAATTAAAGAAAGATAAATATATACGCACTGCACTGTTGTAGTTATTTTTGGTGAAAGCATATAGGGGCAAATTTCAGTAAAATAAGAAAAATATATACGCACTGCACTATTTAATTGTTTTCTGGTTAAAATATATAGTGGCCTATTTCTTTCCCAAAGAAATATATATTCTCAGGTCACTTCTGCAGTTATTTCTGTTGAAAGCGTTTAGGGGTGTATTTCTGTAAAAAAAAGAAATATATGGCACTGCACTATTACAGGTATTTCTGTTGAAAGTGTATAGGGGCATTTTTTTGTAAAAAAAAGTCAAATATATACGCACTGCACTGTTGCAGTTATTTCTGGTGACAGCGTATGGGGCGTATTTCACTACTATCAGAAAAATATATACGCACTTCACTATTTAATTGTTTTTTTTGGTTAAAGCGTATAGTGGCCTATTTCAGTCCAACAAGAAATATATATTCTCAGGTCACTTCTGCAGTTATTTCTGGTGAAAGCGTATAGTGGCGTATTTCAGTGCTGCAAGAAATATATATAAGCACTTCACTCTTAAATTTTTTTGTGGTCAAAGCGTACAGTGGCCTAATTCAGCTTTTTGTTATTGCCTAATTCAGTCCAACAAGAAATATATATTCTCCGTTCACTGCTGAAGTTATTTCTGGTGAAAGAGTATAGTGGCGTATTTCATTACTGCAAGAAATATATATAAGCACTTCACTCTTTAATATTTTTCTGATCAAAGCGTATAGAAGCCTTATTCAGTCCAACAAGAAATATATATTCTCAGTGCACTGCTGCAGTGATTTCTGGTGAAAGCGTATAGGGGCGTATTTCAGTACTTCAAGAAATAAATATACGCACTTCAATCTACTTTTTTTTCTGGTCAAAGCGGATAGGGTCGTATTTTTGTACAACAAGAAAAATATATTCTCAGTTCATTTCCGCAGTTAATTGGGGTGAAAGCGTTTAGTGGCCTATTTCAGTACAAAAAGAAAAATATATTTGTGGCTTTTAAGGGAATTTTAATTTCTGTTTCATTGGTTTAGTTCAGCTACAAGTATGTCATGCAGAAAAGTGCCAGGCCATGCACAGAGGAGTGGCAGAGGCCTGAATGTTTCTGGCACAAGCAGAGGTCGCAGCAGAGTAAGGGGTTGTGGCAGCAGTAGTCGCAGTGAGAGGCCTGTGCTCCCGGTGTCATCTAGCTGTCTTGACCAGCAACCCTGCAGTTATTGATTGGTTAACTCGATCATCGACGTCATCCCAAGTGACATCAGACACCCCCAGCCAACAGTCGGTGGGTTCGTCAGACACAACCCTTAGTTGGCATGGCCCGGGAGCAAGCCCTGTGCCCTCACCTGTCCTCAACCTGCCTCTGGTCTTTTCTGTTCATCACTGCAAGAAGTACTACATGCAGTGGGTTCTGCTTCACTTTTCAGCAAGGATGAGCTACAAGAGGACAGTCAGCAGCTACTGCCCAGCCAAGATGTGGAGGAGACATTCGCCGCTTCCTCCGCTAGATGGGCAGGTAGTGATGAGGAGCTGATATTGCGAGCAGTCAGGCTCCTGACCCAGAGACCGTTGAGGCGGACATCAGTGATGTGCAGACACTACTCGATGATGATGAAGCCGATCGCGGCTTCATCATCATCAGGAGAAGAGGTTGGCAGCTTGCCCGTCAGGCAGCGGCTGAGCCAGCTATTCACTAGCGTGGCCGGGAATCAGCAGGATGGCAGCAGTGGGAGGTTGGGAGACAAACGGGCATGGGGTAGACCACCCGCTTTGTATCAGCCTACCTGCCCAGAAAGGAGTGGTGCACGGGTTCAAGGAAGCATCAGCGGTAGCAGTCAGCCAGTGAGTAGCGTTGAGGGGAAAATCAGGTACTCGGCGGTGTGGCAGTCTTTTATGAAGCCGCCGGAGGAGGTTAACATGGCCATATGTAGAATATGTGGGCAGAAGGTGAAGAGTGGGCAAGGTGCCAATGTTGGCACCACGGCCCTCCGTCAACATATGCAGCGTCACTATAAAGTGGCCTGGGAGATCCGTGGCTCCAATGTGGTGGTCCAGCCTGCCGCAGCTACCGCTATGTCACCCAGTGGCACGCAACCAGTTTCAGCCAGTCAAGTCTCCACCACCTCAGCCAAAGGGAGCTGTCTGTCAATCCCATCTTCTGCTGGTTCAGATGCTCCTGCTCCTCGTCAGTCATTCTGTCAGCAATCAATCACCGAAGCGATTGCCAAGAGACAAAAGTATGCGTGCACGCATCCAACAGCGCAGAAGCTGAACGTGCTCCTGTCCAAGTTGCCGTTGCTTCAGTCCCTCCATTTCCAAGTGGTGGACTCTGCACCTTTCAGAGAACAGATGACTTGTGCCGAGCTGAGGTGGAGAGTCCCAAGCCATCATTTCTTTGCCAAAAATGCAGTACCAGCCCTGCACAAATATGTAGAACAGAAGGTAGGCCAGTCCTTGAGCCTGTCAGTTTCTGCCAAAGTGCGCGGCAGTGCCGACTTGTGGAGCTGTAACTACGGTCAGGGACAATACATGTCCTTCACGGCCCTCTGGGTGAATGTGGTTCCTGCACAGCCACACCAGCAACTTGGACAGGTCACGCCGATTCCGCCTCCACGTTGTCACACTGTTGGTCCTGCGACAATGTCCACCTCTGCCTCCTCATCCTCCACCATGTACTCAGCCTCCACTGCAGGGACAAGTCACAGTGCCCCTCCAGCATACCACATGTGCAGGGCTCGGCGGTGTCACGCTGTTCTGCACCTGATTTGCCTTGGCGAACGGAGTCATACAGGGGAGGAACTGTTCCGCGTAATGCATCAAGAAATCGAACCCTGGCTTTCTCTGCGTCAACTGAAAATCGGAACCATGCTGACTGACAACAGGAAGAAAATGGTTTTGGCGCTGCATCAAGGAAGCCACTCGTATACCACAAAGCACACCCTCCTTGAGCTGCAGCGGCATAACGGCATCACCCAACATAGGCTGATATGCGACGTTTCCACCCATTGGAATTCCACCCTCCATATGTTGGACCGACTATACGAACAGAAAAAGGCCATCAACCATTTCTTGATGATGCAAGCGGATAGGAGTACTCCACTGTGTAACTTCGATGTCAGCCAGTGGCAGCTCATGCGTGACACCTGCCGTTTGCTCAGGCCCCTTGAGGACGCCATGTTATTTGTCATTCGCCAGGACTACGGGATGAACGACGTCATTCCACTGCTTCATGTCCTGGAACAGATGTTGGTAACAAGGCTGGTCAGGGGACAGGAGACGGGGCGCCTTGAACTCATGGCCACATGAGCCCTGTGGGGGCTTAACTGGAAGAGGAGGAGGAGGGGGAGGAGGACATTGGAGCACAGGCAATGTGTAGCCAAATGGGTGTCTTTTCTACTCAGCTGACAGGACAGGAGGAGCAGGAGCAGCCAGAGGAGCTACAAGGAGATAAGGAGGACCCGGACACACCATTCTGGCAGAGGGATGACTTCTGGCTATCCAGCTTGTTGGACTCTCGCTACTGGTCCAGAATGGGGGCCATTTTTACACCCACCGAGAGGGAGGACAAACTGAACTACTACAGAGACATCCTATATAGTCAGTTGGCCGCTGTCTATCTGCACCATCGTCTATCCTCTCGCAGGTCTGACCGGGGGGGCCCTCTGCACTCACTTTCCACTGAAATGGCTGCTGGGGAGAGGTGGGGTGGCAGGAGCAGTACCAGCATCATAAGCAGCAGCCTGAATCTACAGTCGCTGATGAGTAGCTTTCTTCACCCGCAGAGTGAAGAAACTACTCACCAGCAGCAGGTAGACCTGGATCAGGACCTGAACCAGCAGGTGGTGGCATACTTGGACAGTGCCCTGCCTCCCCACATTGAAGATCCGCTGGACTACTTGGTAGCCAAACTGGATTTGTGGCCGCAACTAGCAGAGTTTGCCCTGGAAAAGCTGTCCTGCCTGGCCAGTAGTATGGCATCAGAGCGGTTGTTTAGTGTGGCGGGGCCATAGTTACCCCAAGGAGAACTCACCTGTCTATACAAAATGTGGAGAGACTGACCTTTGTCAAGATGAATCAGGCATGGATCAGCCATGATTCCCAACCACCAATTCCTGATGCAGACTAGATCATCCATGGTGCCACACCAACGCTTTGATACAAGAGACCGGTTTCTTCTTATTACCTGCCTCAGCTACTACTTTAATGCTGCAACCCATCTGATGCCACACATCTGATGCCAAGTGCTGCTTATTTCACCCACCTTCATCACCGGGTACTGGTATTGCCACCCACCGTTACCGGGTCACTTTGTGGTTTCCTAATGCAGCTGCTGCTGCCATCTCCACACTATGTAACCTTGCCACTCTGTGGTATCCTCCTGATGCTGCTTCTGCCATCTCCACATTATGTCACCTTGCCACTCTGTGGTATCCTGCTGCTGCTGCCATCTCCACATTATGTCACGTTGCCACTCTGGGGTGTCCTCATGCTGCTGCCATCTCTACACTATGTCACCTTGCCACTCTGTGGTCTCCGGATGCTGCTGCCATCTCCACTATGTCACCTTGCCACTCTGTGGTCTCCAGATGCTGCCGACACCTCTAAACTATGTCACCTTGCCACTCTGTGGTCTCCTCATTCTGCTGCCATATCCACACTATGTCACCTTGCCACTCTGTGGTGTCCTCATGCTGCTGCCACCTCCACACTATGTCACCTTGCCACTCTGTGGACTCCTCCTGCTGCTGCCATCTCCAAATTATGTCACATTGCCACTCTGTGGTGTCCTCATGCTGCTGCAATCTCCACACTAATTCACCTTGCCACTCTGTGGTGTCCTCATGCTGCTGCCATCTCCACACTGTCACCTTGCCACTCTATTGTGTCCTCATGCTGCTACCATCTTCACACTATGTCACCTTGACACTCTGTGGTGTCCTCATGCTGCTGCCTTCTCCACACTATGTCACCTTGACACTCTGTGGTCTCCTTATGCTGCTTCCACTTCACCACTATGTCATAGGTCCACTCTGTGGACTTCTCATGCTGTTCCCACCCTTCCCACTTTATGACTGGTCCACTATTTTGGCTTTCAGCCTGGCTGACATCATCATTTATTTGACCCTTCTTCTGATCTGTCAGAAGGAAGGAAAAATGAGACGCACAACGGATCCTGTCTGTGTAGCAGCTGTAAGGCCTGTATGGTTCCATCAGAATTGGCATATGATTTGGTAGCCAAAAGTAGGCATGGGTACAAAACACAGAAGACATGCAAATATTACATTCACGTGTCATCTCTGTTTTAGATCCACTCCTGGTTTTTTTTTGGCTTTCGCAATAATGATAGATTATTGAGCAAATGCTGAACGAGTGAAGGCGAATGCTTCACAGGCAGGATCGTTTTTTGTGGGTTATTGTTCTGACGGATCAGAGGAAGAGCAAATTAATCAGTGACGTCAAAATAAACTTACTACTGACACCGTCTCCACTATGTCAGGGGGGCTCTACTTGTATACTCGTTCAATAGAACAGGTTCTGTTGACATCAATGTGGAATCAGCTGGCGACGGTGTAAAAAGAGTGCGCTTCTTCTTGGCGCTAACATCTACCTGTAAGGCTGAGTTCATACTTGAGTTATTTGGTCAGTTTTGGCCTAGTGACTCCCCAAATAAGTGAAGTGTGCAGTGATTCTAAGAGCGACGCCTGTCCTCTGCATGTCATACAGACTCAGAGTATTATTTCACTACTAAAGCAGACTCCCTATGCATGTTACTACAAGGAACAGTGTTCTACACCACTATAAAGGCTCTAAGCAGCCAGTAAATCACAGTTTTTAAATGTAATTATCGGCAAATTTATTCGGATCGAACCAAATTTTTCCCCAAAAAATTGTCGAAACGGCAAATCGAATTTTTGAAAAATTCACCATCTCTAGTCTCAATTCTTTTACATGTACTGCAATTAGTAGGAGCTTGGCTATATGGAGAATACTTTATTATCACTTTAAATATATAGCACAATTAATTCTACTTTCGTAGCCTTGGTTAACCACAAAAGCTTTTGGATTGGCAACAATCTCTCGAAAAATGTTGGCTTCTTTCAGTTCTTTCATAAGCCTAGCTCGAAATATGTGTGTTAGTGTTTCAAGCTCTATAATTGGTTATATTGAGTAGGTACCGTATATTGTATTATTTTTAGTCATTGAAAATAAAAGGAGAATTCTTATTTTACGATATGGTACTTTTTTACTATGGTATTTTTTTTCTCAAATGGCAAAAAGGTATGAAATTATATATTCTTTCAAATATTTGGGCCATATGTGTTTTCAGTATAGTTGTGCCTTCAAATGAAATTTCCCACCTAAAATGAAACGCAAGCGTCCGCTCTATGTGCTTATAACACACTCGAGCCGCCATAATATTTAAAATGTCCAACGAGGTTGACGAATACATAAATATTGACTGCAGCTGTAGAATTTAATAAAACCTTAGGTCTGAACTAGCAAGTTAAATAAGTGTATTATTGGAAACTTGTGGTCAAACTTGAAACTTGAAGGAAATATTTTAGCACTATCACTGTATTAAATTGCAATCATTATTTAATTTATCTTCTCTGAAATGACTTTTGGGAAGTCCACCAAAAAACCCTATTTACCTAAGCCAGGAAATAAGCTGGTGATCAGCTAGGTGCATGAAGTAATTGAAAGCTGACAAGGGACAGTATAATGCCAGCATTGTAACAGCCCTGAAAGATATTGGACATTCATGGAACTGAAATGAGTGTTGCAAACAGTTTTCAATATGTTTAAAAAAAAAATAATGAAAAAGTAATAACATACAAATAAGTAATTTCACCGTTTTTTTCTACTTGTATTAAATTGAATAATATCAACTCTGGCATATCTGTAGTCCGGGAACATATCTTACAATCACTAGTCTGGAATAAATCTAATGCAATCAATGCTTGCTGGACTTGAAAATGCAAAACTTTAGGTGACTTGTCTGCAATGTACTTGTCACTTTGAACCTCTGAACAAAGAACAGCCTGTAAACCAACTTTATAAAAGTATTATGAGATACCACAACTAGAAAGTTATGGCCTTATTAAACTACATTAAAGTGACATAAATTGCAACTAACACAAGTGAAAAAAATGATGTCATATACTGTTCATGCTACATGCTTATATGGTCAGTTGCATTCATGTGAATTCAATATGTTTCTTTAATTCAGCAGAAAACATGCAAAATGTAACGTATCATATCTTTGTTTGTAATGGAATGTTTTTACCTTTTTTTTTCTTTTAACGTCTTTTTTCCTAAATAACAATAAAAGGTGTTTGCAATAATTTTTTTACACTCTAAGTTATATATTCCGTATATGTGATACAAAAGTTCTCATAATTAATCTGGTTACTTTTTGCATATGTTGGTTTTATATTAAAATCAATACAGCCAAATCTGATATGTCATGTTGTTAGAGCTCTTACATATTTTGAATGCTGTGAAGAAAAATAGATTTATGGAAGTTGTGTTTAAAAGATAATTAATAAAAATATGTGTTTTGGATACATGTTACATAAAGCTAAACTTGTGATGGCATTGTACAGGCATTAAAAACCACCGACTACTATTAATAATAATAATAATAATAATAATTTTAGTAATGATTTTACTTTTATCAAAACTAAAATTATTTTTCAAAATGATTTTCACAATTTCATTAGATTTTTCAGCATTTTTAGGAATACGCTAAAAACTCTATGAACATTATCTGAAAATGTCAACTATTATTTCTGTATAGCAATACAGGGGGAAACTTATCATACCCTGCACTTGAGAATTCTAGTTTCAAAAAGTCTAATAATAGGGGTCTGCAACTTTTATTTGCACAAGCATTTTGCAACATTTTAGGGGAGATTTTTTTATCTCCCTTGTGCCTGAAAAATTATGTTAAAAAAGTCGACTCACAAGCTATGTGTTTGTGACTTTTTACAATTTGCACATATCTTGGCTTTTACACCACCCTCGCCACTTTCTTTAAAGGGTGTGTTAAGGGCGGGAAGGAGCGTGGATAGCTTCCCTGTAAAATGTATCTTTATTTACACCAGTTTTCTGGCACAAATGAAGCCAGAAATCTATGTTTTTGTAGCTCTAAACTGTCGTAGATTTCTGTTTAGGTGCACAGACTGCTGGAGGATGCACCTAATTTATGATGAGGCATCATAAATAAGGTACATCCTCTGGCAGTGCAAAGGATATCAAGAGTAAGACCAGCACAGATAAATCCCCACCTTTTTTTATTTATCCACCACTCACTCCACTTTTGAAAAGTGGTGGGAAAGTAGGTGTGGTTAGCTATGTTAATTATCAACTTGAATTTTTAAAAAGTCACACAAGTCATCTTACTCCAGTAAACAGTTGGCATGGAAACTGCAGTAACATCAAGTTGCAGAATCATGTGCCATTTGCAAAACAAATTTCTCCTTATGTGTCATTCAGCCCCTCGGAGACCCAATATAACTGCTTCCTCTTTAACGCCTATAGCTACACCCTTACTCATTGTTTGTCTGCTAACATTTTTGCAGACTTTGCTTACACCCCGAGCCTCAGTGATGTAAAAGATATACAGTACAGACCAAAAGTTTGGACACACCTTCTCATTCAAAGAGTTTTCTTTATTTTCATGACTATGAAGGCATCAAAACTATGAATTAACACATGTGGAATTATATACATAACAAACAAGTGTGAAACAACTAAAAATATGTCATATTCTAGGTTCTTCAAAGTACCCACCTTTTGCTTTGATTACTGCTTTACACACTCTTGGCATTCTCTTGATGAGCTTCAAGAGGTAGTCCCCTGAAATGGTCTTCCAACAGTCTTGAAGGAGTTCCCAGAGATGCTTAGCACTTGTTGGCCCTTTTGCCTTCACTCTGCGGTCCAGCTCACCCCAAACCATCTCGATTGGGTTCAGGTCCGGTGACTGTGGAGGCCAGGTCATCTGGCGCAGCACCCCATCACTCTCCTTCATGGTCAAATAGCCCTTACTTTCAAAGTTTTCCCAATTTTTCGGCTGACAGATTGACCTTCATTTCTTAAAGTAATGATGGCCACTCGTTTTTCTTTACTTAGCTGCTTTTTTCTTGCCATAATACAAATTCTAACAGTCTGTTCAGTAGGACTGTCAGCTGTGTATCCACCTGACTTCTCCTCAACGCCACTAATGGTCCCAACCCCATTTATAAGGCAAGAAATCACACTTATTAAACCTGCCAGGGCACACCTATGAAGTGAAAACCATTTCAGGGGACTACCTCTTGAAGCTCATCAAGAGAATGCCGAGAGTGTGCAAAGCAGTAATCAAAGCAAAAGGTGGCTACTTTGAAGAACCTAGAATTTACACATATTTTCAGTTGTTTCACACTTGTTTGTTATGTATATAATTCCACATGTGTTAATTCATAGTTTTGATGCCTTCAGTGTGAATCTACAATTTTCATAGTCATGAAAATAAAGAAAACTCTTTGAATGAGAAGGTGTGTCCAAACTTTTGGTCTGTACTGTATATGCCAAATTTCAAAAAGACTTTTAAAAATATGATTTTTCAATGTTAATTACTTTTATTGGGAAAACTTGAAATCACAAACTTAAAATAATATTAAAACTAGACACTAAGTTTAATAGGTAGAATGATAGGCAAAACATGTGTTATATTAATCAACTTTGAACAATGCAATCCCTTCTTTTATTAGTTTGGTGACGACTTTTCTGTGATGCTCGACTACCCTCAACACGAATTGTTTTTGTTGTTTGTCCCTGACCGATTCGTTAAACTTTTTTATCAGAGCAAATTCTCTTTCTGCAGTGTCATTGACCACCTTAAGAGTGTTCACATGGCTTCTTAGAGAATCACTACAGTATTCTGTCACGTTGTGGATCCCAAACAATTCAAAGAAACGTCTTTGTTTTACGAAATGGCTCAGGTCTTTTCCTTCAAAAACTAGGTTTTTACCATCTAATTGTTTCATTTCCTTTTTCTTTGCAGGTTTGGTTTCAAAATTTTTTGTCATATTTTACTTAACAGCCTGAGTAATATGTTCGTTCAAAAAAGCCAATCCTACGTTTGTTTCTGACAGATACACAAGGTGTCTCTTAGCAACTGTGAGAGCACTTTTTTTGACGTCTGCATCTGGTTAAGAGCTCAGAAGCTGTAGCATATCCAAATCATTCTTTGGAGCCCATCAACTTACAATTGCCTCGTGCAAAAAGTGAACAAATATGAGGCTAACAAAATGTGCAACCCATTTCATTCCTTTCAATTCTCGTCGAGAAATATTTAACTGTTTGGTGAAGAGGACAATTTTAAGTGCATATATTGCCTTTGCCATCCACCTTGCTTGATGCAGAGCCCCTGGGATCCAGAAACTGAAGTCGTTTTTAGACCAACCTCCTAGGTACAGGAGTGAGAGTAGTAATAAAAGTGATTAATGTGTTCAACCCTTAAATATTATCCAATCTTCTTGAAATTTGGCATATATATCTTTTATATCACTGAGACTCGGGGCGTAAGCAAAGTCATATGAAAGTCACATCTTTATATATATGAATTGTTTCACAAAAAAACTCTTCTCTGCCACTTTTTTATACAGTATAGTATAGTATAGGTTTACTTCATTATTGGTTGACATAGCCTCTAACCTTTTTTGATTCTTAGTTAGACTAGCTCAGAGTGAGAAAACGGGTTGACACTAGCAGTGTGAAACTGCATCCCTCTGTTATGTGCAGTGGAGCTTAGAGTTCATTTGGAAAGATTAATTACGGAAATGAATACCATTTGTGTGGTCACATTGGAGGATTATCTAATCTCCAGTTCTCAGAGAGATATTACTCCCTATGTCATTAGCTGTGTCCTCAAGGAAATACTCTTTATTAGGTTGATGCTCTTTAATAAATGGTTAGGTGGTATATATACTACAGCATACACAATGCTCTTAGAACTTCAAGGCACAATGTTTTCCAATTATTTGTAGGCAGGTGACATTTTATATTTCACTTTTATATGTAAATAAAATTCATCCTGGATTACTTAAAGGGCTTGTCTTATGTAGAAAGCATAGTGACCCTTACAATAAGCTGTTCACTGGAGTCCATTACCTAGAACCCACATGTATCATGATAAATCTAGAGTCAAATACTGGCTGGATGGGCTAGGACCACTAGAGTGGGAGCAGCTCTCCCACTAATTGAAGTGTATTTTATTGTTTTAATGCATCTATCTATCTAATACATTTTGCTAATATTAATGAAAAAGAAGACTGGAGATTAGTGATGGACGAACGTCGGCCGGGACAAATTGCCAAAGTGCGTTCGCGATCAAATATTCGTGAACGCGACGGGCCCCATTCACTTTAATGGCTGCCGAACCTGAAAAATCTTCAGGTCATATTTGCAGCCAGCAAAGACTTATTAGAAGTACACAAATAGTCCCACAACATGGACAGTGATATCCTAGAGAGGGATCATTGGCAAAAATTCCCACAAAAAATATGTATTTTAATCAGGGGCCATTTTTATGCATCTTAAAGGTAAACTCTTAAAAATGTGCCCTGCTGGAGAATAGAAATTTTTTTTTAGGCCACGGGAGTACGGGCCCCAAAAATGTGGCATTCACCTGACAGAAAAGAACTTGTGATGATATGGCTGGAGGTACATTAGGTGGTCACTGCATAAAAATAGAACTGTCGGCCAGTACAGGCCCCAAAAATTAGGCATTCACCTGACAGAACAGAACTTGTGATTCTGTGGCTGGAGGTACATTAGGTGGTCACTGGATAAAAATTTTACTGTAGGCTACTGGAGTACAGGCCCCATAAATTTGGCATTCACCGGACAGAAAAGAACTTTGGCTGATGTGGCTGGAGATACATTAGGCGTTCACTGGATAAAAATGTTACTGTAGGCCACTGGAGTACAGGCCCCAAAAATTATGCATTCACCTGACAGAAAAGGCCTTTTATGCTGCTGTATATACATAAGACAAGGACCATTCTTTGTTGTGGGTGGTGGCGGATATGTGTGGGCTGGCATGAGGAAATTCAATTACACGTGGTCGTCACAGGTGTTGAGTTCCTCCGAGATCCATGCCTCATTCATTTTTAGAAATGTGAGGTAGTCCACACTGTCGTGAGCTAGGTGAGTGCGCTTATCGGTCACGATCTTACCTGCTGCGCTGAACGTCCTTTCGGACAGGACACTCGACTAGGGGCAAGCCAAGAGTTCCATGGCAAATTGTGCCAGCTCTGGCGACAGGTCAAGCCTGCACACCCAGTAGTTCAGTGTTCCTCGCTTCTCAGAGCATCCACATCGGCCGTTAACCCGATGTAGTCGGACACCTGTTGGTCTAGGTGTTCCCTGAAGCTGGATCTGGAGGGCGGCTGTCGATTGGTTGGCTGCAAGAATGATCTCATATCCGTAGTGACCAACACAACTTCAAACCACCCTCTTCTTTCAGGCGCGGTAGGATTGGTACCCGCACCTGTTTCGCTAAGTGTGGAAATTCCTCTGCCAGTGCCCAACAGCAGAATACAGCATCTCTCGCAGCAAGGCCTGGAAATGCTGCATTCTGCCAGCCCTCTGTGATGCTGGTAATATGTCTGCCATTTTGTGTTTGTATCGGGGGTCTAAGTACATTGCCACCCAGTACTGGTCCAGGCCCTTTATGCTTTTTATACGGGGGTCCCTCTGCAGACACTGGAGCATGAAGGCCCCCATTTGCACTAAATTGGAAGCGGTGGAGTGCCCTGCCTCCTGACCATCGCCCAGGAGAATGTTGTCCTCAGTCTCCTCCCCCCAGCCACAGACAACACCATGGATCCCCGAAAAGTTTGAAGTCCCCCTCAAAGCCTGCTCTTCTTGCTTCTCCTCCACCTCCCCCCAGCCACCATACTCCTCTGACTCCTCTTCAGACTCCTGCTGACTTGTCTCAGATGGAGAAGTCCCCCCTGCAAATTCATTCAGCATTGTGACTTCCTCATCTTCCAGCTCCTGCTCCTCAATGGCTTGATCAATGACACGGCATAATGCAGATAGAAGGCGCAAGGTACAATATCACTGATGGCGCCCTGGCTGCGACTGACCAGTTTGGTGATCTCATCAAACGGCTGTAGAAGTCTGCATGCGTCACACATGAGCAGCCATTGGCGTGGTAAAAAGAAACCAAGCTCCCCTGAACCTGTCCTGCTGCAGAGTTCGTACAGGTAGTCGTTAATGGCACATTGCTGCTGGAGCAGCCAATCAAGCATATACAAGGTGGAGTTCCAGCGCGTCGGGATGTCACAAACCAGATGTCTGACGGGCAAGTGGTGTCGCCGCTGAACATCAGCAAGGCGAGCCATGGCCGTGTAATATCTTCTAAAATGGCCAGAGATATTCTTGGCCTGCCGCAAGATGTCCTGGACCCCAGGGTATTTGGCAACAAATCGCTGCATGACTAAGTTCAGGATGTGTGCCATGCACGGTGTGTCATTTTGCCCTATTTCAGTGCACTCAGCAGATTGGCACCGTTGTCGTCCACCACTTTACCAACTGTCAAATTGAGCGGGGATAGCCACTGATCGGCCTGTGACCACAGAGCTGAAAGCAGTGCAGGACCGTTGTGGCTATTGGCTTCCAGGCACAACATCCGCAGCCCAGCATGGCAACGTGTCACCTGGGACGTCGAATAGGGAGCTTCAGGGGCGCAGCGGAAGAGGCGGTTAGCAGTGGAAAAGGAGGAGTCAGCCGAGGAGAAGACGGAGGATGGAGTAGTAGGGGGAGAAGAATAGGCAGCGCACTACCTGTGCACTCTATTCCACTGGGAGCTATCCTTCCCAGTGGCTTCTGTATTTGCTGGCAACCATTTTTTCCAGCAAACGCTTGGTGGTGAACATCTTCTCCGGCAAGCGAAACATATCTAGCCCACCTTCTATATTCCTCTGATAAGAGGACTGTTTCTACCTCAGAAACATGCATGTTGGGATTTTTTTCAGGGCAAAATAGGGAACGCAGTTCCAGGGTTAGGTTCCAGACGGGGGCCCAATTAGTGGGACACTCCGTGGTTAGACCAATAAGGCTATTGTAGGGCCCTATAGGGTCGTCCAGGGACATAAAGGAACATGCTCCTGTGATTCCCACATCCTCCAAGGACCTCGCCCCATCAAACTGGACCACCTTACCAAGAAACGGTGAAACGGAGTGTCTGAAGAGCCTATCATCTGTAGGGTAGGACACTGGGTTTCACTGGTGCCGCCGTGCACCATTATGAAATAGGTACAGCCGTGCATCCAATTTTGCATGGTGAATCTTTGTATCTAATCACTGTATGTTTTTTCTTTATGCCGCCGTGCATGATGCATACACTGTTATTTGTTATCTTTCAAGCCATTGCTGAAATGTTAAATTTGTGTACATAGGGTGCCAGTACATACCGATCACTGTTACCCCCGATTTGTGCACCTTGGGTGCTTGTGTATATCGGCTCTTGTCACCCTTTAGTGTCTGACACTGGATGTATGAGTGTAGACGCAGTTGCTTTTGTTTCCAAGGAACCCCCCTGCATTTGGGACTGTGGAAAAATTGCATTTATATGTAAATCTCTAGTTTATTTTGAGGGATATATTTTATAAACGTACAAAAAGTAAAAGTTAAGTCTTAATTAATCCAGATCACTATTCACTATTTTCCCTTTTCATGAAGAATAGGCAGGCCTGCATGCAATCCGTGGCGGTAACACAAAATCCACACGGGAGCCAAGGCTTACACGCTTGACAGCCATTACAAGGTTCACCCAGTGGGCAGTAAAAGTTATGTACCTTCCCTGCCCGTATTTGCTAGACCACATGTCTGTGGTCAGATGTATCTTGGCACCGACACTGTGTGCCAGAGATATATTCACTTGCCGCTGAACGTGGCCATATAGCTCTGGGATGCCCTTTTGGGAGAAATATTTCCTTCCGGGGACCTTCCATTGCGGTGTGCCAATAGCCACAAATTTTCACCAGTTTATATGGCAGTAGTTGGCGGGCTAGCAGTTCCGACAAGCCATCGGTCAGTTGTTGGGCAAGAGGGTTATCCGGCGTCATCATCTTTTTACGCTCAAACATTTGGGCCATGGAAGCCTGCCTTATGCCAGATGAACGCGATGATGGCACGGTGGAAGGTGGAGTGGAGGACAAATGTAGGAGATAGGAGAAGAGGCAGGATGTGGCGGGAGTGTGGCTTCGTGGGTTTTGACAGAGTTGCTCCCACTGGGCTCGGTGATGGGAGGCCAGGTGCCTTCTTAAGGCGGTCGTCCCTACGTGTGTGTTGGGCTTACCGCAACTTATGCGTTGACAGCACAGGCTGCAGATGGCAACACTATTGTCAGAAGCTGACATGTTAAAAAAAGCCCACACTGTGGAGTCCCAGAAGTGACCGTGATTGGTTGATGGCTAGCTCCAAATACATTTACTGTCTACTTTTTGCCTCCTGTGCCCTGCGAGCTTTGCCTGCTTCTCCTCCTTCTCCTCCCGCTCTGCAACTCTGTATCTCCCTCTGAACTCCCCTCCTCTTCCTCTCTTGTGGGCACCCACTTGACATCCATTGACACGTCATCATCGACACCTTCACCACCACTGACATTTGAGATCTCGGAGTAGGCAGCAACAGCGGAGACCTCCCTCCTTGGGCTGATCTGGGTATGTCGTCAGACCGCTGGGTGGTGGCCGTTTCTACTTCCTCATCCGATGTCAAGAATGGCTGAGCATCGGTAAGGTCTGGGAATGGATGGGAAAATAATTCCTCTGACTCGTGTGGAGGGGCTATGGTTAGTGATTCTGGCAGGCTGTTCCAGCTGAGAACAGCCTGCCAAAATTCACTGGATCCGTCAGTGCTGGATGCAGACGAAATGCCCGCCGGCCCCATTAACTGTAATGGGGTACGGTAGAGATCTGGCCACAATCTGGCAAAAATGCAGAGAATCAGCGGGACATAAACCGCTGCATGCTGTGGTTTGTGTCCGGACGGATCATAGTGCCGTGGGTGTAAAAGTAGCTTTAACTTATATGTTTTGTATTGCTGTATGTAATATTAGGAGGGAATAGGTTAGGTTGAGAATTTGGCATGTGGGGTGGAGGGGCCCCGGCACATTCTTTGCACAGGGGCCCTGTGCTGTCTGTGTCCGCCACTGGTCCTTGGAGACTCCAGAGTTTCATACATAATTTTTCAGGGCAACTGGGGCACTTTGAATTTAGACTATATTTATTCAGACCAAATCCAATTTGACGGGCTTTTTCACCAAATCGGACACAAAATGAATTTTGGGAAACTTGCTCATATTTAAAGATGACCTGTCACCTTTCCTGACATTGCTACTTGCATTCTCCATCAAATAACAATACTGGAGCATCTAGTTTTATGATTCTATGTTGTCCCATGCCTTTATTACTCCTACTAGACGTTTATGAATCATTCTCCAACAGTCTGCAATATACTGTACATTCCTGATCAAAAGTTTAAGACCACTTGAAAAATGGCAAAAAATCATATTTTACATTGTTTGATCTTAACAAGGTTCCAAGTAGAGCTTCAAGATGCAACAAGAAGAAATGAGACTGATACAAAACATTTTTTGAGCATTCAATTAATTGAAAATAACGATTAAACTGAAACAGGCTGTTTTTCAGCTGATCCAAATTTTAGGACCATATGCCTTTAAAAGGCCAAATCTGTGCAAAGATGTGGATTCATTGTCATTTTCTGTCAGGTAGTCACACGTTGTGATGGCAAAGGCAAAAAAACTTTCCCTTTTTGAACATGGTCGGGTTGTTGAACTGCATAAGCAGGGTCTCTCAAAGCGCGCCATCGCTGCTGAGGTGGGACGCAGTAAGACAGTCATTTGGAATTTCTTAAATTATCCTGAGGGTTGTGGAACAAAAAAGTCAAGTGGAAGACCCCAAAAAATGTCATCAGCACTGAGTGGAGGATCCAATTGGCTAACCGTCAAGACACTGGACGATCATCGACCCAAATTAAGGCGCTTACTGGTGCTGACTGCAGCCCCATAACCATCAGACGGCATCTCAGACTGAAGGGCTTCAAAAACAAAAAACGTCTTCAAAGACCTCGTCTCCTTCAACGCCACAGAACTGCTCGTTTGGACTTTGCAAGAGAGCACCAAACATGGGACATTCAAAGGTGGAAGAAAGTTTTATTCTCCGATGAGAAAAAATTTAACCTTGATGGTCCTGATGGTTTCCAACGTTACTGGCATGACAAGCAGATCCCACCTGAGATGTTTTCTACGTGCCACAGTGGAGGGGGCGCCATAATGGTCTGGGGTGCTTTCTCCTTCAGTGAAAAATGGAGCTTCAGGAAGTGCAGGGGCGTCAAATGGCCGCTGGCTATGTCCAGATGTTGCAGAGAGCATTCCTCATGACTGAGGGCCCTCGTCTGTGTGGTAACAACTGGGTTTTTAAACAGGACAACGCTACAGTACACAATGCCCGCAGGACAAGGGACTTCTTCCAGGAGAATAACATCACTCTTTTGGCCCATCCTGCGTGTTCCACTGATCTAAATCCAATTGAGAACCTTTGGGGATTGATGGCAAGGGAAGTTTACAAAAATTGACAACAGTTCCAGACAGTAGATGGCCTTCGTGCGGCTGTCTTCACCACTTGGAGAAATGTTCCCACTCACCTCATGGAAACGCTTGCCTCAAGCATGCCGAAACAAATTTTTTAAGTGATAAACAATATCACTTTTTTTTTTTTTTTTTTTGGAGGTGTGGTCCTAAACTTTTGATCAGTTGAAAAACAGCCTGTTTCAGTTTATTCGTTGTTTTCATTAAATTGAATGCTCAAAAAATGTTTTGTCTCACTCCCATTTCTTCTTGTTGCATGTTGAAGCTCTACTTGGAACCTTGTTAAGATCCAGCCATCCTAAATATGATTTTTTGCCATTTTTCAAGTGGTCTTAAATTTTTGATCAGGACTGTAGGTTTTTCTGTGTGCTACCATTTGAAGGTGTGTTCCTGCACAGACTGACACTGGCCCCACTGGTTGGATATCATGCCAGTCTCTTCTTATGGACAGTGGTGGACATTGACACCAGTCTTCTGGGTCCTGTAATAAGATGCTCTTAATTTATTAAGAGGCATGCACTCTCAATAAATTAATAACATGTTTAGCCTTCCATGCGCCAGAAAGTAAAATATACACCTGCTGAAAGCAGGACTAGACTTGAGCTTTAACTTATGCTAGATTCTGGCATTTCCCACTAGACCTTGTCACATATCCTTGCCACTAGAGATAAGTGAATCCCTCAAAATTTAATTCAGGCTCAATTTGGCTGAATCAGTTGATTTTTTAGAATAAAAAATGCTCCAACTGGCCTAAAAAAATGTATATGACACTCAGTGGATTCCTAGAATTCACATTTTCTTTCTCTAGTCTCTAATATTTTTCTTTAAAATTTTATTCATTTCTCTCTCACCACTGTGTTGCATTGTGTGAAGAAGATAACCGTTGTTGTTTTGCAGTCCGTTTTTCAAGGATCCGTTGTTCCGTATCTGAGTTTTTTTTTTCTTTGATGTAAGTCCTCTTCTGGTCCGTTATTCCACAAAAGAAATCTGTATGGTTTCCGTATGCGATCCGTTTTTTGCATGGGCAATATGGGCTGGGCATAGCATTTCTACAGTATGGATCCGCAAAATACAGATGAAATACGGATGACATATAGATTTTTACCGTATGTGTTCTGTATTTTTTGTGGACCTATTGACTTGAATGGGGCCTCGAACCGTGACTTGTGGACAATAATAGGACATGCGCTACTTTTTTGCGGAACGGAAATATGGAAACAGAATGCACACTGAGTACCTTCCGTTGTTTTTGTGGACCCATTGAAGTAAATGGTTCCGCATACGGTCCACAAAAAAAACTTAACAGAAGCGGAAAGAAAATACGTTCCTGTGCATGAGCCCTTAATGAGTAAATTATTAACCTGTATCAGACACTTTTCTACCCTTTTTATAACCTGGCCAACAAGGGACATGGCCTTGAAAAGGTGCAGGTTCACAAGAAAGGGGTCAAGACAAAAATTTTCATGATTTTGGCACTTTTTAAATAAAATAAGCTAGCAAATCGATGGTGTAAAGTTAGACTAGACAGTCTATAGGTGCTCCAAATTTCTCATCCAGCATCAGCTATTGTGATAAATCTGGCACAGTTTAAGGTATAAATGTCTCTCTAGATAATTTCTCAGACTGCCATGTGTATGTACACGGGGACTAACAGCAATAGTATGACAAGATGAACGAGCAAGTGGATTGCATAATTACCCACAAGTCACAAAAGATTGTAAAAGTGGTTCCAGTTCACATCTATGCGTCTTTGGACATGTCGGATTATGCTGGCTGATACTGCTTGCAATTTGACTGACAATTGGACTATCAGTATATCAACTTTATCTCAGTGTTGACTGCTACAGAATATACAATATATTGCATTTCCTTTTCAATGACATAGTACTGTATAAATGAAAAATAAAAAGTAAAAAAAGTTTTCTATGAAAGTTAAGTTTAAAAAAACATCCTTTTCTGAAGTGTCCCTTTAACATTCAGATTCTAGTCAAAGTGATTTCTTTGTCATTCCTATGTATAGATACTTAAAATCAAATAAAAATCAATTAAATGAAGCATGGCCATTAATGCAATTATCATTTTGATCCTTAAACAGAATCCACATTTATATAACATGTCGAGTTAAAGATTTCTTCTATATTGCCATTAAAGGGGTTGTCTCACTTCAGTAAATGGCATTTATCATGTAGGCAAAGTTTAAAGAGGTTGTGCAGGGATTTTATATTGATGACCTATCCTCAGGATAGGTTATCAATATCTGAGCAGCGGGGGTTCAACACCTGGCACCCCCACGATCAGCTGTTTGAAGAGAAGCCGGTGCATCATGCAAGCGCCGCTTCCTCTTCATTACACTGCCTGTTGTCTTGGAAGCACATGTGTGATTACAAGTACTCGCTCTATTCACTTGAATGGAGAAATACTTGTAATTACACTCCGCCTCTGCTGCAAAGAAAAGAATGTGCAGTGTAAAGGAAAGGAAGCAGAGCTTGCATGGAGCACCGCTTTCTCTTCAGACAGTTGATCAGCGGGGGTGCCATGTGTCGGATCCCCACTGATCAGATATTGATGACCTATCATGAGGATGGGTCATCCATATAAAACCCCTGCACAGCCCCTTTAACATAAGGCATTTAGTAATATATTGAGATTGTCCATATTGCCTCCTTTGCTGGCTTGATTCATTTTTCTATAACGTTATACACTGCTCGTTTCTGGGACCTGCTGTGCAGGCGTGCCTATGTGCACACCCATGGTCTTGGCAACCAGGGAGGCCAGGACTTTTTTCTATAGTGTGCTAGCACAGCCACTGCTGCTGTATTGCAGGGTGGTCGTAGCCTCTGGAAACAAACATTGTATAATGTAATGGAAAATTAATCAAGCCAGCAAAGGAGGAAATATGAACAATCACAATACATCAGTAAGAGCCTTGCATTAACTTTGTCTACATGATGAATGTCATTTGCTGAAGTGAGACAATAACTTTAATACCAACATACAGTAGAATAGGAGTCTCATAAATTTAAATAAATTAAATTAAATTAAAAATATGTTTTACAGGTTCAGGTGGAAATAGAAGATGCAGCTAATATATCACACATAAATGCAATGATTTTGTTGTTGAATAACGTATTATTATTATTATTATTATTATTATTATTATTGTTGTTGCTGTTATTGTTGATGTAAAATATTTTTGTAAAATAAAAATAGAACAAAATTCACACAATAAAATAAACTATCAAAAATGTTATAAACACTGTGTGCGAGAATATGCACTATATATACAAATATATTAAATTTTTTCAAACAAGTTCATGGCTCAACAGTCACAATTGTATGATAAATGTATCACCTCAGTATGCAATTTATTTACACCAAAATAACAGCATACATGTAGAACAGGCAGACAGGATTTCCTGCAGTTCAGGTCCGACAAATTTATGACGTGTCATAGGACATTTTCAGAAATATGTTGCAGATTCAGAGACTTTGCACATAAAACAAATATGTCACACAAACCGTATTAATACAAGGCTCCACACAGGCCATAGCTGGAAATAATATGTGAAGTAAAAAAAAAAAGTTTAACTGAACTGGATCCCAGATTTTTTTTAAATGGGATCAAACTTCCTCCCTCCTTAGGGAGAATGATCCGGAAGGTAGAACATTTTGGTCAATACACCCAGGAAATTGCAAATAGCTATGCGAGGTAACAAGTGTAAGGCCTCTTTCACACTACCGTTTTTTTGCGGGCCGTTTTTTACGTTCCGTATACAGAACCATTCATCTCAATGGTTCCGCAAAAAAAAAGGAATGTACTCCGTATGTATTCCGTTTCCGTGTTTCCGTATCTCCGTTCCGTGTAAAGAAAGAACATGTCCTATATTTGGCCGCAAATCACGTTCCGTGATTCCATTAAAGTCAATGGGTCCGCAAAAAAAACTGAATGCATACGGAAATGCATCCGTATGTCTTCCGTATCCGTTCCGTTTTTTGCGGAACCATCTATTGAAAATGTTATGCTCAGCCCAATCTGTTCTATGTAATTACTGTATACTGTATATGCCATACGGAAAAACGGAACGGAAAAACAGAACCGAAACGGAAACACAACGGAAACAAAAAAACGGAACAACGGATCCGTAAAAAACGGACCACCAAACACTGAAATAACCACACGGTAGTGTGAAAGAGGCCTAAAGCTGAACTGGATCCCTGATTTTAGGGAAAATCATCAGGACGCTGGAGCCATTCAGGCAATGCACCCTGGGAAATATAAAAAGCTCTGTGCATCAAAATATGTATGCTCAATTTGCTTCTAAGCAATTTTAGTGTAACAGAAAAAAAAACTTAAATCCTGGAGGTGCAGTTATTAAAAAACCTACTAGATGCCGTATAGGTCAACACATCCCTAAAGGAAAAAAATGTAATATCTTTCATTCTCAAACTGAACATTGTGCAGCATCCGTCTTGGCTTTTTTTTTTAGCAGATTAGTGCTTACAAAATCCTCTTTGTAGTAACAGGATTTCTGACAAGTTTGACATAGCACCCTCTTCACTTCTGTAAACAGGGAAAGTTTTAATTAGGCCAGATTATTACTTACAATAACTGGAGTGGGGGTGGAGAGTCTGCTAACTACACCTGCGCCCAGTGCACTTCCAGAATGTCAACGGCACACTTCCACCATCTGCTCTTTTCATTGATCTGAGCTGTAAATTGAAATTCCTTTGCAATGTTTTTAGGCTCAGTTAAAGTAAGGAGACTGTCAGAAATCCTCTTTAAACTTGCCCTTATCCAAACAGGAAACTGACCCATGACCCCTAGGACGTAACAGTACACCAGTGGAAATTTCATTATCCCCGTTTCAGCTGTACTAAGTGAAAATTAATTGTGTAATTATCTGGATGAGCGCATGTGTAAAATTTTACAATGTGCCAGTAAGATTAAGTAATGTGTTAGTTGTATGGTTTAGTACAGAACGACTGTTTCATAAAGAACAGGACAAAAATTGAAAGAAAAAAAAATGTCAGGACAAACATTAAACACCGTGGTGATGTATTCCTTCATACTACGACCCTAGTCAATTCCTATAGTCACCAAGTTAACACATGTTATAAATGACATTCACAGCAAAAGTGTCCCATATTGTACAACAGTTTTAAACGTGTGCTTTCAAAGTAATATATCATGGCAGGTTAATTGCAAACTTCTGGACGTAGTTACATCCAGCATATTTCCATAGAAAACATTTCACCTGTTTTGTGAAGGCTTGTGCGCCCTGAAATATGGAAGTAATTTTATGGAGGAAGTAAGCATTCTACTAAAAGCTCAAGTACATGAAAGAGGGCTGTGTACAGGGCCTGCACAATAAGCCTAGGTATGATGGCCCCAGTTAGGGTATGTTCACACAATCCAGTTATGCCCATAGATTAAGCCCCATACCATGGGCTAATCCATGAGCAGCAAATCTTCCATGGTTGTCTCTTGATAGCTATCTCTGTATACACAGTTACACAGGGAGTGCTTTCACTGATAAGATGGCCTCCGTGTACAAAGGAGCTCAGAAACTACAGGTTTTACTGAATCATAAAACTATTCATCAATCTGCTCAACTCGTCCTGCTCTATAACATGCTTCCTGCAGATTGCACTGCATTTTGTGGTGACAGGTTTTCTTTAAAGTAGAGTCTGATAAAGCATGTTTCTCTTCTTTTAGATTTATGCAGAATCCAACAAAAAAACTTCTGAATGTCTCTGTATGAATTCTTAGGCGTATCGACATATGGTACAGATATCAATGACTTATGGCTGGGAGCTCTATTAGGGCTCCATCCAAAAAAGGAGACTAAATACAGCCACATGCATGAACAATAAGATCTACTAAGATATCTATACTGAGAAGAGGGCTATGGTAGGATGGCATTTACACCAGACACTGATATGGCCCCTGGAGATAAGTTTATAAAGGCCCTTTTACATGGGCAGACTGAGGAGACAATTAGTGGGAATGAGCGCTACATTCTCGTTAATTTTCTGCTCGTCAAAGTAGGTTGACAGCTGCATTTACATGTAGCAATCATTTCCTCTGTATGGGGGATGATCACTATGGTAATCTTTAGTCCTTATACAGATTCATTGCTTGTGGGCAGTAGATGTTTAAAGAGTATAGGCTGCTACCCAGAAACAATAATTTAGGTGTCCACAGCAATGATGCTTTCTTCCCATGAATTTGCTCATTCATTGGAGGCACGGATGCTAGGAACACTTCTTTAAGATAATTGTCCTGACTGGTGGCCCATGTAAAGGGTACACGAGGACCTAAGAGTAACACCCACACTGATTGTGCTCTGGTTTTCTAACCTACAGTGCCTTGCAAAAGTATTCGCCCCCTTGACCTTTTTTTATATTTTGGTGCCTCACAACCTGGAATTAACATGGATTGTTTGAGGATTTGCATCATTTAATTTACAGAACATGCCCACAACTTTGAAGATGTTTGTTTTGTTTTTTATTGTGAAGCAAACAACAAATAGGACAAAATAACAGAAAACGTCAATGTGCATAACTATTGACCCCCCTAAAGTCAATACTTTGTAGATCCACCTTTTGTGGCAATCACAGCTCCAAGTCGCTTTGGATAAGTCTTGCCACATCTTACCACTGGGATTTTTTCCCATTCCTCCTTGCAAAACTGCTCTAGCTCCTTCAAGTTGGATGGTTTGCGCTTGTGAGCAGCAATCTTTAAGTCTGACCACAGATTTTCTATTGGACTGAGATCTGGGCTTTGACTAGGCCATTCCAACACATTTACAGGTTTCCCCTTAAACCAGTCAAGTGTTGCTTTAGCAGTGTGTTTGGGGGTCATTGTCCTGCTGGAAGGTGAACCTCCGTCCTAACTTCAAATCACGCACAGAGTGGTACAGGTTTTGCTCAAGAATATCCCTGTATTGAGCACCATCCATCTTTTCCTCAACTCTGACCAGTTTCCCAGTCCCGGCTGCTGAAAAACCTCCCCACAGCATGAAGCTGCCACCACCATGTTTCACTGTGGGGATGGTGTTTTTTGGGTGATGTGATGTATTGGGTTTGCGCCAGACATAGCGTTTTCTTTGATGACCGAAAAGTTCAATTTTAGTTTCATCAGACCAGAGCACCTTCCTCCATTTATTTTGGGAGTCTCCCACATGCCTTTTCGCAAACTCACAACGTGCCTTTTTGTTTTTTGCTGAAAGTAATGGCCTTCTTCTGGCGACTCTGCCATAAAGCCCGACTCTATGGAGCGTACGGCTTATTGTCGTCCTATGTACAGATACTCCAGTCTCTGCTGTGGAAATCTGCAGCTCCTCCAGGGTTACCTTAGGTCTCCGTGCTGCCTCTCTGATTAATGCCCTCCTTGCCCGGTCTGTGAGTTTTGGTGGGCAGCCGTCTCTTGGTAGGTTTGCTGTTGTGCCATGTTCTTTTCATTTAGTTATGATTAGTGTTGAGCGCGATTATTCGAATTGCGAATTTTAATCGCGAATATCGCCATTTCAAAAATTCACAAATATTTAGAATATAGTGCTATATATTCGTATTCGCGAATAGTTTTGATCACGAATATTCTAATTGCGAATTTATCGCAAATTTATTACGAATTTATCACGAATATCGGCACTTAGCAACATCCCTAGCAACTAATAGGAAAGTTGCCTTCCCCTTAGTGTTGATTGCGAATATTCTAATCGCTATTTTTATTGCGAATATATTACATTGCCAATTTTCGGAATCAAGAAAATAATGACTGGAGATCACGAATTCTCGAATTTGTGAATTTATGGTGAATATTCGTCCAAAAATTAGCGAAATATCGCAAATTCGAATATTGCCTATGCCGCTCATCACTAGTTATGATAGATTTGATGGGGCTCCTGGGGATCATCAAAGATTTGGATATTTTTTTTATAACCTAACCCTGACTTGTACTTCTCAACAACATTGTCCCTTACTTGTTTGGAGAGTTCCTTGGTCTTCATGGCAGTGTTTGGTTAGTGATGCCTCTTGCTTAGGCGTTGCAGCCTCTGGGGCCTTTCAAAAAAGGTGTGTATATGTAATGACATTTCATGTGACACTTAGATTGCACACAGGTGACATCATTTCACTAATTATGTAACTTTTGAAGCTAATTGGTTGCACCAGAGCTTTTAATGGTCTTCCTAACAAAGGGGGTGAATACATACGCACATGCCAATTTTCTGTTTTCTATTTCTAAAGAATAGTTTTATTTATATATTTTTCTCATTTCACTTCACTAACTTAGACTATTGTGTTCTGATCCATCACATAAAATTCAGATTAACAAAACATTGAACTTACGGTAAGGCTGTAATGTAACAAAATACGGAAAAAGTCAAGGGGGTGAATACTTTTGCAAGGCACTGTACATCCAAAGCACCAAAGAATCCCCCAGTCACTGCCCTTGAAAACCAAAAATGTGTCTATAGTATAATACATTCCACTTCAAAGTTACTGAATTATTTGGATAGCTGACTTTCTAAAGGAAGGTATAGAATGTACACACTTGTGACTTAGGCTATGTGAAGCTTGATACATCTTGCAAATTTATAGACTCAATGTGGAATTTAACTTTTAGCACTTTGAATTATACAAGAGAAATATTTTGAAATGACTATATTTCTGCTGCATAATAAAAGCATACAAATGTCATGTTTTCCATGTGAAATAATTATAAAGTTTTATAATCTATAGAATATTGTAGACTGAACTGTAAATTATAACAAATTAGCCATCACAGAGGAGTTTTACGATGATATGAAACCATGAGGCCTTAGGCCGGGTTCATTTATACAGGTCATTGAACTTCAAGCGGTTTATAATAATTTATTTTTTGCGCTAATCAGCTAATGTAGAACCTCTTCTAGAAAGAGTAAAGTGAGGCATCCTGTCCTACAGTACATGTTTTAATTGCTTGTTATAAAACCATCTCTTTACGGAAATCTGTAACCAACGACCTCCCTATCCAACTATCTGTATAGACACATAGCTGCTCTTCACCTGATTAAAATACTCTTTGTTTTGTTGATCCGAGCTCCGTTCTCATTTGTGGTGACAGCTTCTCTTTCAGGAAGGTTTGCAGCCGCTATATTTTTATTTTTTGCAGCAGCTAGGGCATACTGTAATATTACATGATACACACTACAACCCTTTCTTTATAAATGAGTACTATGAAAGTCTAGCAAAAACGTTTAAAAAAATAATTCATGAGAGCTTCAAGTAGAGATTAGCAGTGTCTATGTAACCATCTTGATTCCTGCAATCATCATTTTCTGATAACAGAAAATAATGTTTACACAGGGCCGGGCTATGACCACCTAGGTTATTACTTGGCAATAGGCAGGGAGATCATATATTCACTGAAAAAAATACTATCTTGCAGTACTTGCCATTGTAAAGAGGTATGTTATTCAGAATGTAATTTCCTAAGGTTGCCTCCTTACCCAGGAGAACTTTGTCCAATTACTTCTTACCTCCTTAGAGTTTCAGGGCATAGTTTACAGTGGCACACACAACATTCTGAAAAAAGGGGTTGTCGAGCCTCAAACTAAAATTAACTAAGTACCGGAATGCTTTTAACATAAAGAAACATAAAAAGAACCCAAAAAAGAAACCTGTTTACCTGCTCTCCATTCCAGTGCTGAGGGTCCCATCCATACTTTTTCTGAGCCCCTTTGGACTAGAAGAGTGATAGTCCATCCATGTTTGCATGCACTGCTAGAGACATTTACTGGATTTTCAGCAGTGACGTGTTCCCAAGTGACAAGTGACTGCAGAGGCTAAGTGGCCATTTGCCTTTTTAGAATACACCAACATTGAGATTATTGAATGGCTGCAGTGGTGCATGTAACCACAGATTAGACGTCACGCTTCCAATTTACAGGGAACTGGAACAGCAGGGACCATTAGTGTTGGAAAGGAGCGCTGGTGGAGTTGGTTCCTTTATTTTAAATGTTTTCCAGATATGAATTAATTTTTGCTTGGGAGTCAGACAACCCCCTTAACATCTTGGTTATCTGCTTGATGATTTGCATGACATATACTGTATGTGATGAATGATAAGCGAGCCTTTGAACCCACAGAGATAACATTAGTAAGCACAATTAACCTTTGCTGTGGAAATCCAGTGGAAACACACAGTTTTCCATTGCTTAAAAGAGGTTGGCTAGGATAGATCATATGTTTCATACTATACATATAGATTGCTTTAGCACTTTTCTGTAATTGTTTTAATTTTATTCATCCTTAGGGGATATAATTCAAAAATTGTGGATGTTCCACTTTTTCCAAAACCTTTTTGGAGATTTTCATTAATTATGTTTACAATTGGTGTCAGGGTCATTTTTGTAATGACTAATAACAAGCATGAACTTCAATTTAGGTCATTACCATGTACAAAGTGAACACATGTCTGACTCATGCATTTGACATCAGCAACTGATCCTCTCTTGAGAATTTAGCTCTACAATGTAGACACAACAAAGCAATCCACATTAGTAGAAAAGCAGCAGATCTCCTTACCATGGAAGATACTCTAAAAGTCAAAAAGGCAAATTTATTTCAGATTAAAGGGGTTTTAAGTAGGTTATTCGCATGGTCTCTAGGTAATGGACATGGGTTTAAAATGATGAAGCAGTCATTTTATTTTTCACTATTTGTAAAATCTTGGGGTTTGTACAGGTCTTCATATTTTCTGCCAGAAAATATGGACTGCACCTAAATAAGTGGATATATGGTCTCTACTGTACAAATAGCTTAGGCCAAAGAGCTTTGATAAAGAATTGTTTGTTCTTTCAGTAAAGACATAACTAATCGCTCAAAAATATATCCTGTCTCTCCTCAACCAGTGATTGCCACAGGTCTGTTACTGTTCTGTTTGCATTGTCTGTGAATATGTGTCATATTTGTTAGGTTGGCATACCACCCCTGGTGTGTCTGACCACCCATCTTAGCTTTGACCCCTGCAGATGTGTCTCATCATGTTCAAAACATGCTGAATAATTGACTGTCATAATTCAAAATATTCTTTAATGACCATTACTATATATATATATATATATATATATATATATACAGTCCTGATCAAAAGTTTAGGACCACTTGAAAAATGGCAAAAAATCATATTTAGGATGGCTGGATCTTAACAAGGTTCCAAGAAGAGCTTCAACATGCAAGAAGAAGAATTGGGAGTGAGACAAAACATTTTTTGAGCATTCAATTTAATGAAAACAACAAATAAACTGAAACAAGCTGTTTTTCAGCTGATCAAAAGTTTAGGA
Source organism: Bufo bufo (assembly GCF_905171765.1). Classification (NCBI taxonomy): domain Eukaryota; kingdom Metazoa; phylum Chordata; class Amphibia; order Anura; family Bufonidae; genus Bufo; species Bufo bufo. The sequence goes on along the minus strand of NC_053392.1, from coordinate 299,860,239 downwards.
CCACACCTCCAAAAAAAAAAAAAAAAACTTTCAAAACAGAAATCCAACTTCCAAACATAAACTCAGTAATGAGTAGCTCCGCCGTTATTGTTTATCACTTCAAAAATTTGTTTCGGCATGCTTGCTGCAAGCATTTCCATGAGGTGAGTGGGAACATTTCTCCAAGTGGTGAAGATGGCCGCACGAAGGCCATCTACTGTCTGGAACTGTTGTCCATTTTTGTAAACTTCCCTTGCCATCCATCCCCAAAGGTTCTCAATTAGATTTAGATCAGGGGAACACGCAGGATGGGTCAAAAAAGTGATGTTATTCTCCTGGAAGAAGTCCCTTGTCCTGCGGGCATTGTGTACTGTAGCGTTGTCCTGTTTAAAAACCCAGTCGTTACCACACAGACGAGGGCCCTCAGTCATGAGGAATGCTCTCTGCAACATCTGGACATAGCCAGCGGCCGTTTGATTCCCCTGCTCTTCCTGAAGCTCCATTGTTCCACTGAAGGAAAAAGCACCCCAGACCATTATGGCGCCCCCTCCACTGTGGCGCATAGAAAACATCTCAGGTGGAATCTGCTTCTCATGCCAGTAACATTGGAAACCATCAGGACCATCAAGGTTAAATTTTTTCTCATCAGAGAATAAAACTTTCTTCCACGAGGTCTTTGAAGACGTTTTTTGTTTTTGAAGCCCTTCAGTCTCAGATGCCGTCTGATGGTTATGGGGCTGCAGTCAACACCAGTAAGGGCCTTAATTTAAGTCGAGGATCGTCCAGTGTCTTGACTGACAGCCAATTGGATCCTCCGGCTCAGTGCTGGTAAAAAAATTTGGGGTCTTCCACTTGACTTTTTTTGTTCCATAACCCTCAACATCATTTAAGAAATTCCAAATGACTGTCTTACTGCGTCCCACCACGTTCAAAAAGGGAGAGTTTTTTGGCCTTTGTCATCACAACGTGTGATTACCTGACAGAAAATGACAATGAATTCACATCTTTGCACAGAGTTGGCCTTTTAAAGGCATGTGGTCCTAAACTTTTGATCAGCTGAAAAACAGCCTGTTTCAGTTTATTCGTTGTTTTCATTAAATTGAATGCTCAAAAAAATGCTCAAAAAATGTTTTGTCTCACTCCCATTTCTTCTTGCTGCATGTTGAAGCTCGACTTTGAACCTTGTTAAGATCCAGCCATGCTAAATATGATTTTTTGCCATTTTTCAAGTGGTCTTAAACTTTTATCAGGACTGTATATACACTGCGTGCAGAATTATTAGGCAAATGAGTATTTTGACCACATCATCCTCTTTATGCATGTTGTCTTACTCCAAGCTGTATAGGCTCGAAAGCCTACTACCAATTAAGCATATTAGGTGATGTGCATCTCTGTAATGAGAAGGGGTGTGGTCTAATGACATCAACACCCTATATTAGGTGTGCATAATTATTAGGCAACTTCCTTTCCTTTGGCAAAATGGGTCAAAAGAAGGACTTGACAGGCTCAGAAAAGTCAAAAATAGTGAGATATCTTGCAGAGGGATGCAGCACTCTTAAAATTGCAAAGCTTCTGAAGCGTGATCATCGAACAATCAAGCGTTTCATTCAAAATAGTCAACAGGGTCGCAAGAACCGTGGGGAAAAACCAAGGCGCAAAATAACCCATGAACTGAGAAAAGTCAAGCGTGCAGCTGCCAAGGTGCCACTTGCCACCAGTTTGGCCATATTTCAGAGCTGCAACATCACTGGAGTGCCCAAAAGCACAAGGTGTGCAATACTCAGAGACATGGTCAAGGTAAGAAAGGCTGAAAGACGACCACCACTGAACAAGACACACAAGCTGAAACGTCAAGACTGGGCCAAGAAATATCTCAAGACTGATTTTTCTAAGGTTTTATGGACTGATGAAATGAGAGTGAGTCTTGATGGGCCAGATGGATGGGCCCGTGGCTGGATTGGTAAAGGGCAGAGAGCTCCAGTCCGACTCAGACGCCAGCAAGGTGGAGGTGGAGTACTGGTTTGGGCTGGTATCATCAAAGATGAGCTTGTGGGGCCTTTTCGGGTTGAGGATGGAGTCAAGCTCAACTCCCAGTCCTACTGCCAGTTTCTGGAAGACACCTTCTTCAAGCAGTGGTACAGGAAGAAGTCTGCATCCTTCAAGAAAAACATGATTTTCATGCAGGACAATGCTCCATCACACGAGTCCAAGTACTCCACAGCGTGGCTGGCAAGAAAGGGTATAAAAGAAGAAAATCTAATGACATGGCCTCCTTGTTCACCTGATCTGAACCCCATTGAGAACCTGTGGTCCATCATCAAATGTGAGATTTACAAGGAGGGAAAACAGTACACCTCTCTGAACAGTGTCTGGGAGGCTGTGGTTGCTGCTGCACGCAATGTTGATGGTGAACAGATCAAAACACTGACAGAATCCATGGATGGCAGGCTTTTGAGTGTCCTTGCAAAGAAAGGTGGCTATATTGGTCACTGATTTGTTTTTGTTTTGTTTTTGAATGTCAGAAATGTATATTTGTGAATGTTGAGATGTTATATTGGTTTCACTGGTAAAAATAAATAATTGAAATGGGTATATATTTGTTTTTTGTTAAGTTGCCTAATAATTATGCACAGTAATAGTCACCTGCACACACAGATATCCCCCTAAAATAGCTAAAACTAAAAACAAACTAAAAACTACTTACAAAAATATTCAGCTTTGATATTAATGAGTTTTTTGGGTTCATTGAGAACATGGTTGTTGTTCAATAATAAAATTAATCCTCAAAAATACAACTTGCCTAATAATTCTGCACTCCCTGTATATATATATATATATATATATATATATATAGTCAATAGAACAAGTGTTGTAAGTGATATATATATATATGTATATATATATATATACACTCACCTAAAGAATTATTAGGAACACCTTTTCTATTTCTCATTAATGCAATTATCTAGTCAACCAATCACATGGCAGTTGCTTCAATGCATTTAGGGGTGTGGTCCTGGTCAAGACAATCTCCTGAACTCCAAACTGAATGGGAAAGAAAGGTGATTTAAGCAATTTTGAGCGTGGCATGGTTGTTGTTGCCAGACGGGCCGGTCTGAGTATTTCACAATCTGCTCAGTTACTGGGATTTTCACGCACAACCATTTCTAGGGTTTACAAAGAATGGTCTGAAAAGGGAAAAACATCCAGTATGCGGCAGTCCTGTGGGCAAAAATGCCTTGTGGATGCTAGAGGTCAGAGGAGAATGGGCCGACTGATTCAAGCTGATAAAAGAGCAACGTTGACTGAAATAACCACTCGTTACAACTGAGGTATGCAGAAAAGCATTTGTGAAGCCACAACACGCTGTCACGGAACCATGAACCAGACGTACAACAAGAGATAAGAGAAAATAAGAAGGCTTTATTGAAAATAAAGCTGTAAAGCAAAAGTCCAAACGGATGGTGAAACCGAGCAGAGTCTTTGCGAAGCCAGAGGTCAGGAACCAGAAGGGTAGTCAGACGAAGCCAGGATCAGGAACCAGCAGGGTAGTCAGACGAAGCCAGGATCAGGAACCAGCAGGGTAGTCAGACGAAGCCAGGATCAGGAACCAGAAGCAGCAGCAGTCTTAGAAGCATGTGAACACAAGAGGACCAAGCAAGGAACTGAAGCCACAGACCTCCTGTATATATGAGCTAGGCATCCAGCTCCTCCCAGTGGGAAGGAGGAGCCGCAGGGTGGAAGGCTACAAGAAACCCAGAAACCAAGATGGCCGCCAGCACATGTCAAACGAAGGAGAACAGCAAGAAGGTAAGACCATGACAGTACCTCCCCCTCAAGGGCCCCTCCTCCGCGGAGCACAAAACGGTTTCTGAGGGAAGCGTGCGTGGAAGGCTCGGAGCAAGGCAGGAGCATGGACATCTGCGGAGGGAACCCAGGAACGCTCCTCTGGACCATAACCACGCCAATGGACCAAAAACTGCAACCGACCGCGGACCAGGCGTGAGTCCAGGATATTGCTCACCTCATATTCCTCACGATTGCCCACTTGGACCGGACGAGGCCGAGGAACCGAGGAAGTGAAACGATTACACACCAGTGGCTTCAACAGGGAGACATGAAACACGTTGGAGATCCGCATGCCGGGAGGAAGCGCAAGGGCATAGGCTACCGGGTTTACCCTGCGAAGCACTCGGAAGGGACCAACAAAGCGAGGCGCCAGCTTGGGAGTGGGCACTCGAAGGTTGAGGTTGCGGGTGGACAACCATACACGGTCTCCGACCTGGTAGGAAGGAGCAGGCGCTCGTCTGCGATCAGCCTGGAGTCTCTGGCGCTGCGCAGAGACCTCAAGGGACTTCTGGATCTGTACCCAAGAAGCACGTAGGACGGAAAGGTGATCCTCCACAGCCGGAATATCCTGGGGAGAGAATACCTCCGGTAACACGGCAGGTTGGAACCCATAATTGGCCATGAAGGGAGACGTCCCAGAGGAAGAGTTCACCGCCGTGTTCCTGGCAAACTCAGCCCAAGGCAGGAGGTCAACCCAATTGTCTTGGTGGTCGGAGACATAGCAACGAAGGAATTGCTCCAAGGCCTGATTGGATCGTTCTGCGGCCCCATTGGACTGAGGGTGGTAGGCCGAGGAGAAGGAGAGATGAATCCCCAACTGGGAGCAAAAGGCGCGCCAGAACCTGGACACAAACTGACTCCCCCGATCCGACACAATCTCCTTGGGCAAACCGTGCAACCGGAAGACCTCCCTGGCAAAAATCGTGGCCAACTCTTGTGCAGAGGGTAACTTCTTGAGAGGAACACAGTGGCACATTTTGGAAAACCGATCCACAATCATGAGAATGACCGTATGGCCTCGGGATGCAGGGAGGTCCACAATGAAATCCATCCCCAGGTGTGACCATGGGCGCTCCCCGGTGGCTATGGGTTGCAGAAGACCCAACGGAAGGTGCCAAGGGGACTTACTCTGGGCACAAACGGAGCATGCCGCTACATATGCGGCGATGTCGGAACGTAGGGAAGGCCACCAGAACAGACGTGAAACAGCCCAGGACAGCTGATTCTTTCCAGGATGCCCCGCGGTCTTGGAGTTATGGTAGGTTCGCAACAACCGAGTGCGCAACTCCTCAGGCACAAAACATCTGCCGTTGGGTCTCCCAGAGGGAGCACCAGATTGAGCCGCCAAAATCTGCTCACCCAGGGGAGAGGTCAGGCTGGTGCGAATGGCGGCCAGGATCTGATTCGGAGGTATGACCGAAGTTGGAATCGACTCCTCCCTGGACAGCTCGGAGTACTGCCGTGATAAGGCATCCGCCCTGATGTTCTTGGAACCGGGTAGGTAGGAGACCACGTAATTAAAACGTGACAAGAACAGAGCCCATCTGGCCTGACGTGGTGTCAATCTCTTGGCCTCAGAAAGGTAGGTCAGATTCTTGTGGTCCGTCAGGATGAGAACCGGAACCACCGAACCCTCGAGCAAGTGCCTCCATTCTTTAAGGGCCTGCACGATGGCCAATAACTCCCTGTCACCAATCTGATAGTTGCACTCCGCGGAAGACAGTTTCCGGGAGTAAAACCCACAAGGAAGCAGAGGACCCTCTGGTGTTCTACGCTGAGACAGAAGGGCGCCTACTCCCGTCTCAGACGCGTCCACCTCGAGGACAAAGGGCAACCCAGGGTTGGGATGCGACAGAATCGGAGCCGACACAAAGGCGGACTTTAGGGCCTCAAAAGCTCGGATGGCCTCGAGCGGCCAGACCTGGGAATTACTGCCCTTCCTGGTCAGATCCGTGAGAGGCTTGGCCAGCATGGAAAAGTCCCTGATGAACTTCCGATAATAATTGGCGAAGCCCAAAAAGCGCTGCAGGGAACGAAGACCACTGGGCTGGGGCCACTGTAAGACAGCCGAAACCTTCTCAGGATCCATGGAGAACCCCTCAGCGGAAATGATGTAACCTAAGAAGGTTACCTGGGATCGGGGAAATTCGCATTTCTCAAGCTTACCGAACAGCTTGTTCTCTCGTAACCGTTGCAACACTCGTCTGACATCCAGAATGTGGGCCTCCATGGATTCAGAATATACCAAGATGTCATCCAAATAGACCACCACACACTGCTGCAACAGGTCACGGAAAACATCGTTGATGAATTCCTGAAAGACTGCGGGCGCATTGCACAACCCAAAGGGCATAACCAAGGATTCATAATGACCGGTCCTGGTGTTAAACGCGGTCTTCCACTCATCGCCCGCCTTGATCCTTACCAGGTTATATGCCGCCCTCAGGTCGAGTTTGGTAAAGACCGTGGCCCCTTTAAGGCGATCGAACAGCTCGGAAATCAAGGGTATCGGGTAAGCGTTCTTGATCGTGATGCGATTGAGACCCCTGTAATCGATGCAAGGCCTCAACTCACCGCCCTTCTTTTTCACAAAGAAAAATCCAGCCCCTGCCGGGGACGAAGATTTGCGAATGTGTCCGCGTGAAAGCGCCTCCCTCACGTACTCCTCCATGGCCTCATTCTCCGCTACCGACAGTGGATAGACTTTGCCACGAGGAGGAACGTCACCAGATTGTAACTCTATGGCACAATCGTATGGGCGGTGCGGAGGTAGGGCAACCGCGCGCACCTTATCGAATACATCCCGGTACTCCTCGTATTCAGGAGGCAACAGAGAGTCCGAGGAAGTACACAGCAACTTGACAGACCCATGGATGCAACTAGCCCCACACTGCGGTGACCACGAGAGGATCTCGACCGATCTCCAATCGAAAGTCGGATTATGCTTCTGGAGCCAGGGGTACCCCAAGACCACCGAGTAGTGTGGAGACGAAATAACCTGGAGGCAGACCGACTCTCTGTGAACGGCACCAATGGCTATCCCCACTGGAAGGGTCTCATGAGTCACGTGTGGCGGCAGAAGGGGTCTGCCGTCTATCGCCTCAAGAGCCAGTGGGGAACCTCGAGCCTGCAGAGGAATGGAATTGGCGGCAGCGAACACACTATCAATGAACAAACCACCAGCACCAGAGTCCACCAACGCCTGGGTCGTCACCGAGCCCCCGACCCAGGAGAGGACAACAGTGATCAGTGGTTTGTCAACACGGGAAACCGGGGATGAGGAGACTCCACCAAAGATCTGCCCCCGACAGGATCTCAGGTATAAGCGTTTTCCCGGACGGTTCGGACATGCCAACCGAAAATGCCCACCGAGACCACAGTACATGCATCGGCCCTCGCGTCTCCGGAGTGCCCTCTCCCCCTCGGACAGGCGAGCAAACCCCAGCTGCATGGGTTCACCCCCAGACAAGTCATCCCCAGGAGGCGTGGGAGGAGAGGGAGGCACGGGTGGGACAGCAAACGTAGGCACCAATCTGTTAGAAGACCTCCGCAGGTTCTCCTTAAAGGAAGGTCTCTCCCTGAGTCTGGTGTCAATCAAAATCAGGAAAGAAATAAGAGACTCGAGCTCAACTGGTAGGTCCTTAGCTGCAACCTCATCCTTCAAGGCATGCGAGAGACCATGAGAGAAAGCAGCGACCAGAGCCTCATTATTCCAGCCCACCTCTGCTGCCAGGGTACGAAACTCAATGGCGTATTCAGCTACGGATCGTGAACCCTGTCTGATGGACATAAGGAGCTTCGCAGCAGAGGCAGCACGAGCCGGCACATCGAATACCTTCCGAAGAGAAGCAACAAAACCGGAAAACTCGGCAACCACCGGATTGTTGTTCTCCCATAAAGGGCTGGCCCAGGCCAAGGCCTTGTCCGAGAGCAGCGAGATCAAGAAGCCCACCTTTGATCTCTCAGTAGGAAAGGCATGTGGCAGCAACTCGAAATAAATGCCCACCTGGTTAAGGAAACCTCGGCACTGAGTTGGCTCTCCCCCAAAGCGCTGTGGAAGAGGGGCAGAACCGGTCATACCCCGAAACACCGCAGGCGCAACAACAGGTGTCGGGGTAGACTCTGGCGCAACAACCGGAGCGGCAGTAGGAGCGAGCCCAGGAGCGACAACCGACCCATCGGCAACGGGAGCGAAATGAGCCGTGCGTTCAAGCAGGGTTTGCAACGCCACAGCGAACCGACCCAACAGGTGATCCTGCTGATCAAGTCTGGCAACCAGCGTGGGTAGCGAGGATGGCCCTGTACCGTCAGAATTCATGGCTTGGTCCTAATGTCACGGAACCATGAACCAGACGTACAACAAGAGATAAGAGAAAATAAGAAGGCTTTATTGAAAATAAAGCTGTAAAGCAAAAGTCCAAACGGATGGTGAAACCGAGCAGAGTCTTTGCGAAGCCAGAGGTCAGGAACCAGAAGGGTAGTCAGACGAAGCCAGGATCAGGAACCAGCAGGGTAGTCAGACGAAGCCAGGATCAGGAACCAGCAGGGTAGTCAGACGAAGCCAGGATCAGGAACCAGAAGCAGCAGCAGTCTTAGAAGCATGTGAACACAAGAGGACCAAGCAAGGAACTGAAGCCACAGACCTCCTGTATATATGAGCTAGGCATCCAGCTCCTCCCAGTGGGAAGGAGGAGCCGCAGGGTGGAAGGCTACAAGAAACCCAGAAACCAAGATGGCCGCCAGCACATGTCAAACGAAGGAGAACAGCAAGAAGGTAAGACCATGACACACGCACAACCTTGAGGCGGATGGGCTACAACAGCAGAAGACCCCACCGGGTACCACTCATCTCCACTACAAATAGGAAAAAGAGGCTACAATTTGCACGAGCTCACCAAAATTGGACTGTTGAAGACTGTAAAAATGTTGCCTGGTCTGATGAGTCTTGATTTCTGTTGAGACATTCAAATGGTAGAGTCCGAATTTGGCGTAAACAGAATGAGAACATGTATCCATCCTCTGATGGCTACTTCCAGCAGGATAATGCACCATGTCACAAAGCTCGAATAATTTCAAATTGGTTTCTTGAAGATGACAATGAGTTCACTGTACTAAAATGGACCCCACAGTCACCAGAGCTCAACCCAATAGAGCATCTTTGGGATGTGGTGGAATGGGAGCTTAGTGCCCTGGATGTGCATCCCTCAAATCTCCATCAACTGCAAGATGCTATCCTATCAATATGGGCCAACATTTCTAAAGAATGCTATCAGCACCTTGTTGAATCAATGCCACGTAGAATTAAGGCAGTTCTGAAGGCAAAAGGGGGTCCAACACCGTATTAGTATGGTGTTCCTAATAGTGATGAGCTGCAGGGGTCATATTCGAATTTGCTATATTTCGCGAATATTTTGTAGAATATTCGTCGAAAATTTGCAAATTCGAAAATTTGCGATTTTTTTTACTAAAAAAAACGGAAAGGTAATGATTGTGCAATATGCGAATTTTCGGAATTCGAGTTTTCAGATTCAAATTTTTTATTGCAAATTTTTCAATTTACAACTATTAGACAAAGAAGATTATATCTCTATATTAGTTAAATTGCTATATTCGATTTTTTTTGAATATTCTCTATATTGCTATAACTTTGTTTTTTCGAATATTCGTAATATTCTAAAACAAGAATATATAGCAATATAGCGAATATTCAAAAAAAACGAATATAGAGCAAAATTCGCAAACACTACTACTTCTAAAGTCAAGTATATTGCAGCCTTCTTATTGGCCCACAAGCTAGAAGCAGTGAGGGATCAAGTGTACTGATAAAAAAATAAAAAAATCTAAAAAAAAAAAAATCTGAAAAAATTCGAATATTCGAAATTTCGAATATATATAACTTTATTCGAAATTTTTGCGAATTTTCGAAGTACCTATATTCGCGATAAAAATTCGAAATTCGAATATTCGTGATCAACACTAGTTCCTAATAATTCTTTAGGTGAGTGTATATATTATAGGTTAATACCTTTGGAATGCGTTTACTTATCCAAGCATTCTGAGAAAGACTTCATGTTAGTAGCAAATTTTTGTTGATGTTTTAACTTTATTTATAAAAAAAATCCCAAATTTACAGCAAATATTGAAAAATTATAAATTTTTTACATTTTAACTTCTCTGCTTTTAAGACAGATATTGATACACAATAGTTAATAATTAATATTCACAATGTCTAATTAATGTCAGCATCATTTTGTAAATGTCATTTTATTGTTTTAAGCCATTGCAAGGCTTAACATTTTAGACACAGTTTTTGAAATTAAGAAAATTTCCAAAACCAAGAGGTTATCCAGGAATTTTTATTGATCACCTATTTTCTGGATAGATCATCAATATCAGATCAGTCGGGGTACGACACCCAGGACCCCCGCCATTCAGCTGTTAGAAGAAGCCGTGAGCACCAGGGCCTCTTCCTAGGCCATGTGACATTACTGTACATCGGTCACATTGCCTAGTTGCAACTCAGCCCCATTCAACTCAATGGTGCTGAGCTGCAATACGTAGCATGGCTGCTATACAATGTATGGCACTGGGCTTGGAAAACTGCCTGGAGCCGGCTGCACTCACTAAAGCTCCAGTGAGTGGGGTGGCTCCCTGAAACAGCTGATCAGTAAGAGTGTTGGGACTCCCGCCAATGGCATAATGGTAACCTTTCCTGAGGATAAATCTTCATTATCAATTCCTCAATTACTGGATAACCCCTTCCTTATGGACCAATTCTGTTTATATAACAGAAACCACCATAAATGACCCCTATTTTAGAAATTATTTTTTTAACTATTTTTTGTTATAGAGCAGGTTGTTATGGATGTGACAATACCAAATTAGTCTTTTTTTCAGTTTCACACAGCAAAAGCATTTTTGAAAAAAAATATGTTTTTATGTTGTTGATGTTTCTGAGAGCCATATATTTTTTTTTCTGTCAATTGTACTGTTTGGTTTTCTTGTTTTTATAGGATGAGTTGATGTTTTCATTGGTACAATTTTGACTTTTTGATCACTTGATATTATGTCCAGGTTTAAAAGTAGCACAAAACCACATTGTTAATATAAAGTATTTAATATTGGTACAGTTGTACAGTTATTCGCTGCACATATATTTAAGCATTTCAGCAGTTATTGCTGGATAAGTATAAGCAATCATTGTATCTACATTTGACTTTGACATAACTTTACATTTAAACAGGAAACAAGAAAGCTAATTAAATTCAAACTAGAAGCATAATGTTTTCTAATCATTAAAATTCAGTAATTGTTAAGACAGGAAATATTACAGCTAAGCAGTATATGTACTCTACCAGTGTGAAAGTCATTACTGATAATTTGGCTGACAAATCAAACATATACATGAGCCAGTAGAAGAAAAAAACAGGGGGTAAGTAACACAGCCGAAAAAAAGAGTGTAAAATAATAGTGCTATGTAGCTAAAAATAAACTACAGAGTATCAGATCTTAGAAAACATAACATATTTTCTTGAAGAATCGAAATATAAGACAGCAAGGGGAATTCTTTCCAAACTGTTCTACTTTTATCCAAGAGATCTAAAGAAACAAAATGAAAATTTCCTGGCATCCTGGGGCATTAAAATAATCTATGTCTTCTTGTGAAACCACATTGGTAAAAGGATGGAACACAAGGCCTTTGAGAACTGTGCTGTAATACCAAGAATCATTTCCCCCAGGAAACAAGCTTTTGTTTATTTGTTGAGGACTTTACTGCTGATTTCTGAAGAATAGAACTTCCTTGGTGAAGGCAGCGGCCAAAACACTTACAATTATAAAATATCCTCCTATAGCTTAAGGTTTCCAGGAAGACACTATTAAAACCATGAAACTTAAAGGGAATGTCTTATTTTTATTAATGGAATCTCATGTGAGTTGATTTTTGGGGATGAATTTAATTTCTTTCAAAAATTTGTAAAGGCGTCACTGCATGCTGATTCTTTTTGTGGATATCCATCAAAAGGTACAGTGACTTCAAAGGTGTTGTCTGCCTTTTTAAAAAAATAAAATTTAACCCCATACTCACAGCTACCGGCCACTCTGTACCAGGTCCCTAGTTCTCTTCACTGGTCTTCCAGTCCCTGTCTGTCAATATCTGCAAGACAGGGTTAGGCCTCCTGCAAACGACCGTATGGCTTTTTCAGTGTTTTGCGGTCCGTTTTTCATGGATCCGTTGTTCCTTTTTTGTTTCCGTTGTGTTTCCGTTTCTGTTCCGTTTTTCCGGATGGCATATACAGTATACAGTAATTACATAGAAAAAATTGGGCTGGGCATAACATTTTCAATAGATGGTTCCGCAAAAAATGGAACGATACGGAAGACATATGGACACATCCCGGCTGAGGCCAATCACTGGCTGCAGTGGAGCTTATAACCCTGTCCATATGGAAGTCGATAGAACCGAGCTGCAATACCAGACACAACCCCCTGACACGTGTGGTGCTGCAAGACAATAGAGATGCTTTTTACTCCTATAAAACCCTCTTAAGTAATACTTTCTGTTGATCTCAGGCATACCATAAAAAGTTGGACACCCTGATCATATAGAACAGACTAGAGTGTCTTGAATAGACTTTCATGTTTAAGTTAATTTATGAAGAGTTTTGAGTAAACTGTTTGAAAAAGGGTATAGATTTAAGGGCTTCACAATTAAAACCAAAGTTTTTTTTACAAAGAACATTATCGACCCATCGGGTTCCTTTGTTGCTACTATTCAGCAGTAACAGAAATCTCAATATTCTGAGCCTTTTCGAAATATGCTAATGAATTTTCCTTCAATTGAAATAGTTGCTAGGAATTTCTTGTTTCCTTCATTTCCCATGATTTAAGTCTATTCACTTTGCAGGTTTGATTTCAGTGGGTGAGTCATTTTTTGCATGTTGCCAGCAACACCTGTAGGGGGTATCCTGCTACGGTTGCCACTTATGTGAGGTATTGCGATTCATTAGACTGGAGACCCTACGCAAAGAAGCAAAGCTTACATGATAGAGAAGTGTGTAATATATAACGATGTGTCATGAAAACACACTAATATAGGAATAGAAATGACATTTATAGTAACTGAAACAGAATTATACTATTTTACTGAAAAGTGCAAATAGGAGTTCTGTACTGATCATTGATTTCAGTGCAATACATTTCAAAGTAACAGTTTCCAACCAAAAGTATTCAGTTAAATTGTTACAGCCATAAATGAAATGAAGTCAGCTTGAGTTGTATAAAATAAACGTTATTTTCAATTCACAAAATCTTTCACTTAAAGGGATTATGCCATGATTGATCTATAAAATGAAATTCAGGCATGATATACATGACAATCTTTTTCTAACAAAGCAAGAACAAGCCCTATACCTCATATGGATCCAGAGCTCCCCCATTGATTGCTCCAGTTGCTCTGCTAGATTCTCTTCACGTTGGCAGCTCAGGAGGTGTGTCCATTCTCATGAGGTGTGCCCTTTCTGCTGCAGCTATATACCCATCACAGCTCAGGGGTGTCTTCATATTGATGCATCTTTCTCTCTGTAACTATCATAACTTGTAACAGTAGATATGTCTGGTGGCAGTTGAAGGAACTGAGCATGTGTGACCACCTCGGTAGGCAGACAAGTACATTCATGTACAGATTAAACACCAGGGGGCATCATTATAATGATGTAAAGAAAATATCTCACAACCAGAGAACTTTTGTAACAGGAAGTAATTACAAAATTAGTTTTTCATGCTGAATTATATTTAAAATGTTGGCACAATTCTTTTAATTAATATACTTTTATGTTCTCATGCTAATGGTCTCATGGTCCATTCTCCTATCAATAGCATTAGCTACTAGAAGAGGCCTCATGCACGCAGTCAGCGTTATAGCTCCATAGCAACTAAACCACATTATGGCACCCAAGCTAGTATATGATCCCTTACTGTACCTCAATATGTTTCTTTTTTACTACAGATGCATATAGTTTTTCAGTTGGATTTGGTAAAAATATGACAAAAAAACAATTGTGGCATGCAACAGATGCTATATTTACTGAAGTATTCTCCCCTAGAATAGTTATTTTTATTATTTTGTTATTAGTTATGTTCTTATCATGTTAATTTAGTTATTTATTTAAGCATAGATTATTTTGTAAATAGCAATGCATTATATAATATTTAGCAAAAAAATAAGGCAAATCACGTTAATGAATAACACTATGAGGAAGAGTTCTCAAGACTGGCACTTGCGCTAGTCTTGATATCCCCTGTGCTGCCAGAAGATGAGCCTAAGTTATGATGAGAGTCAGGCCTCGTCTTAAATTAGGCACATCCTCCGACAGCTTTCAGCTGCCATAGATTTCTGGCTTCATTTTTGCAAGTAAACTGGCATAAATGAGCATTCATTTGTTGTGGCGGCTGGCCATGCCCCATTCCCACTCTTGGCACATCCCCTTTCAGAAAAGTGGTGAGGGCGGCGTAAAAACCCCACTTTGCAACAATTTCTTTTTTTAAAGTCACATTTAAAAAGTTACAAACACACAGTTTGTGACTTTTCTGGCGCAAACTAAATGATAGCTCTCCCCTAAGTTCAAATTCACTGACAGATAAATGTTTTTGGGTTAACCATCTTTATATCTAAATGAGATACTAACTATTTTTATTTAATTCCCCCAACACTCTATGGACAGATGCTTATCATACGTTGAAAAAGTTAAATGCATCTTAGTTCTACTTCCTGATGCTCAGCATCTCCTTCATATACTGTAACCTCTCCCAAAACCATTAGCAAAATACTTTGCTAAGTCATTGACACCATGATATATTGACTCTAAGAGAATCATATTTCAAATCACAGCTGTTTTTGGATCCTGACATGTAACATCCTTCCAAGGGTCCTATTTTTATATAAATATTCAAGCTAACATAAAGCTGTCCTTAAGGAACACTGAACTCCCTCATCAACAGTCTCCACACCTCCTGCTGAAGACCTAAGCAGATGTCAAAAGACATCTTTCAACAGTAGTATCGGATTTGCTTAGTGATACATTTCTTCATGGTCTGACACCTTGATTCTATTAAAGGTGTTGGACTGTTGTAAAAATCAGCTTCGGGAAAAGTTTCTTACAAAAGCTGTAAATTCTAAAATTATTGCACATTGGGAAATCATGTGTTCTCACCCAAACATATATTTTCATTTTAATAGGTGATTTTATTTTATATTCAAAAGGCAGTCAAAGCATGAATATTGTGTTTCTCCTAAGATCACTGGTGAGACATATATAGGAGTGGGTGGCCCCATTATGTTTTCTATCAAAATAATCTCCTCTGAACGGCAATAGTGTGACTGGCTTCCTGAACAATTAGCACTGTTTGATCATCAACCGAGTTTACAGGCCGCCTGTCGTGTTCAAGACAGCAAGTGATCCATTGCTGATATATATCACAAAAGACAACTTGTGACTATTCTATATATGGTCCCTTAATGTTGTCATTTTATGTAGACAATTGATTTATACATTTTTAAATCATGTAGGAATATAGATGAGCAAATCAATTCTAAACACAACAGATTCAACCCAAATTTGTAAAAAATTCGAGTTGCATCCAAATCCAAATATCTGCTGATTTGATTTGGGCGAATATTGGGGAAAAGAGAGGTACACAAAAGAAAAATAATAAAAATAAAGAAAAAAGTTAGAAAGTAGGAGACCTCAGGGTCTTATACACACATTTTCAGGCTATTTGAAGCATTTTTCATTCAGATAGATCTATTAAAAAAAAAAAATCAATATGAGTTTTTCAAGATTTTTTTTAAAGAACTTTCTTTTGAAGAATAGTTATGGATCTGGATGAAAAAAACAAACACTTGGAAGAATCTTTGTCATCACGTTATCACCTCTCCCATGATATCAGCACCTTCACTTCAGTCTTAAAATCGGGACAGAGAAGAAAACACAGTATAGTTTTCTTCCTTCATGTGGGGTGTGAGACTCGACAACTAGCTTGTAACTTTAAATATATATTAGAGAAGGCCACCACTATGCTAAATTAAGGATGTTTAATAGAGGTCCATCGCATCATATGAACACAGGGGGATATTTATGAAACTGGTGTAAAGTAGAACTGGCTTAGGCTACTTTCACACCTGCGTTAGGTGCGGATCCGTCTGGTACAAAATTTTTTTTTTTTTTTTTGTTCATGATAATGCAAACGGATCCGTTTTGACTTTACATTGAAAGTCAATGGGGGACGGAGCCGTTTGAAAATTGAGCCATATTGTGTCAACTTCAAACGGATCCGTCCCCATTGACTTACATTGTAAGTCTGGACGGATCCGTTTGCCTCCGCACGGCCAGGCGGACACCCGAACGCTGCAAGCTGCGTTCAGGGGTCCGCCTCCTGAGCGGAGCGGAGGCTGAACGGAGCCAGACTGATGCATTCTGAGCGGATCCGCATCCACTCAGAATGCATTAGGGCTGGACGGATCCGTTCGGGGCCGCTTGTGAGAGCCTTCAAACAGAACTCACAAGCGGAGCCCCGAACGCTAGTGTGAAAGTAGCCTTAGTTGTCCATAGCAACAAATCAGATTCCATTTTTCACAGGCGGAATCTGATTGGTTTCTATGGGCAACTAGGCCAGTTCTACTTTACACCAGTTTGATAAATCTCCCCCACAGTTTTAAGGCATATAATCCATATTAAATGCTTAAATAACCCCTCAAAAAGAGATGCTTTTAGATTTCTGGGCGTCTTTGTCTCCTCTTATTTAAAGCTGCTATCCCAAAATGACAAATTGTGTCCTATCCACAGGATAGATGATGGGTGTCTGATCCAGAAGGTCAACCACTGAGATCCCAACTATCAGTCCCATGTCCCAAGTTTGAATGTAGTGGCATGCTCACTGTATCTATATTCTGGCAGCCCCGTAGAGTTCAGTGGGGATATACTCTGACCACAGCACTCATCGATTTGAAAGACTTCTGTTAGGTACATGTCCCTTTAAGAACATTACGCCATACTGACCATAGCTAACCTAACTAGTTCACTAGGGGATTTGTTTTCTCTTGTTATGCCCTCCTCTCCTGTCTTCCTTTATTTAGCCACATCCTTACATATACTGTGCTACAAATCAGCCATTTTTTCTCATTGTTGATCTACCTTTTATGAAAATAATCATTGTTAAAGTACTGTATCATTAATCATGTATCCACTTTCCATATCATTACTCAAAAATCATGTTATCACTGTACCAAACCTTATAAGAATCATGTATATGTGTTATTTATGTGTAGAAACTTATGATTTTTTGTTGATAATAACTTGAAAAAGGGCCATTTTAACTAGAGGCCCAAAACATTGCTGTTAAACTAGTGCACTTTACACAGATGAATGAAATAAAGATACGCAAATTATAAGGAAACGTTGGTGTGCCATCTGAAATTGTTCTTCTTATAGTTTACATGGAGTGGCAGTGTGCATGCGTGGCCGCGTCTCCATTCAAGTAGGAGGCATACTTTAAATAGTCTTTCTTTGTCTCACTTCAGCAAATAGCATTTATCGTGTAGAAAAAGGTAATACAAGGCATTTATTAATGTATTGTGACTGCCCATATTGCCTCCTTTGCTGGCTTGAAGCATTTTTCCATCACATCATGATAAATGATGAGTGATGATAAGCTTCAGCGCGTGAGATTTGGTGCGTTTTCTTTCAACGCTGATCGCAACATCTGACAGTCACATTAGGGTCTTTCAGGGGTTAAAAAAATGCATGCTCACCTCATCCATTTAGTCGTGGAGAGGCCGTCGCAGATATTTTGATTGAAGAAAATGTGCCAAATCTTGCACGCGCTGCCGTGATGACGTTATCCCATCATCAAGCTAGGCAGATGCAGTGACGTCATCACTGATAATGTCACAGCGCCCAGCCGCCAGAGTGATGATGTGATTATGTCAAGCGTCAGCGTGTGAGAATTAGTGCGTTTTCTTTCATCAAAATGGCCACAAAGGCCCCTCCACGAGCAAATGGATGAGGTGATGACTATTCTTTTTTTTTATTTCTTACTGGCATTTCAGGAAAATTGTATTTGTTACCATGTGGCACCAGGACATTCGAATCAAAGTCAATTAGTTTAACTTCAATTTACTCAACACTAGTTATGACCATCCTGCAATCCAGCAGTGGTGGCCATGCTTGCGCACCATGCAAAAAACAGAAAGAAATACCGCATAAATGATTGCACCTCTTGTTATAAAAATATATATAATTTATTAGAAAACACAAAGCCCAAAAAATAATCATTGCATGCAATTTACAACACTGTGTGTGGACTAGACATATGTCCAACACACATAACCACCACTACCAGTTTCTAAATGGAAACATATGAACACCGCCAGAATATTTTGTAATACATCAGTAAAGCATCATAGATAAGGCATCAAAAATAGCAGATACTTATTAAAGTAAAAATATGAAAAGATCAGCGGGCATGGTGTGTGGGTAAGATACGCCCCACGTGTATCGCCAGGTCAAACTGGCTTCCTCAGGGGTCAGTAGTCCAGAGCAAATGTGCCAAATATATATACATAGACAAGTAAATGGTAATAAATAGGGTTGAGCGAACACCTGGAAGTTCGGGTTTGCCACCAAACTTCGCCGCAAAGTTCAGGTTTGGGACCCGAGCTTGACCCCAAACCTGAACCCCATTGAAGTCAATGGGGACCCGAACTTTGAGGCACTAAAATGGCTCTAAAAAAGTCATAGAAAGGGCTAGAGTGCTGCAAAAGGAAGGAATAGGGGTAGGAGCAGGACAATTGTCCTGCAAACAAATGTGGGTAGGGAATTGAATTAAAATAACATAGAATAAAAAAAAAAGTTAAAAATATTGATCTTGAACTAGGAGGCGGAAGTCAATGTGGAGTAGGAGGTTGATGAGGCGGTGGACGTGGCGGTGTAGGTTGAAGCGTTGGTGGAGGAGGAGGAGGTAGCCAACACTGTTTTTGTTGTTGTTTTTTGGCTGTTTGTTAATGAATTTGGGAAGACCCCAAAACATTGGGAAATTTAAAAAATAAAACAAAGAGAAAGTGCGCTGGAGTATAACAATGGCTGGGTGCAGTCAGTATACTTGTCTATTCTGCACAAGGTATGGACAAGTCCCGTGGGATCCATGCCTAGTTCATTTTAATGAACGTGAGATTGTCCACATTGCCTGTGGACAGGCGGCTGCGCTTGTCTGTGATCGCCCCCCTGTCGTGCTGAACACGTATTGGCAATACACTAGATGCAGGGCAGGCCAACACCTCCAAGGCGTAAAGGGCAAGCTCAGGCCATGTGCCCAATTTGGAGACCCAGAATTTGAATGAGGCAGACCCATCAGTCAGTACATGTAGGCTTGTGCATACGTACTGTTCCACCCTGTTGCTGAAATGCTGCCTCCTACTAAGATGTTCCATATAAGCTGGTGGTGCTGGTTGTTGTGGCATGCTGACAAAGCTTTTCCACATTTTGGCCATGCTAATCCTCCCTTCTGAGGTGCTGGCGGTGCCCCAGCTGCGTTGGCGTCTTCTTCCTCCTCCTCTGCCTTCACCTTGTGCTTCCACTGAGCCCCCGGTGTGAGGTGGGAATGCCATCAGCAGGGTGTCTACCAGCGTGCACTTGTACTCGTGCATCTTCCGATCACTGGCGGAATTAAGTATGCCACGTTGTCCTTGTAGCAAGGATCCAGCAGGGTGGCCACCCGGTAATCAGCACTTGTTAGAATGTGGACAACTCGGCAGTCGTTGCGTAGGCACTGCAGCATGTAGTCTCTAATGTGTGCCAGGCTGCCCAGAGTCAAGGACAAGCTGTCCTCTGTTGGAGGTGTATTGTTTGTGTCCTCTGTATCCCCCCAGCCATGCTCCAGTGATGCCCATGAGCTGCTTTGGGTGCCACCCTGCTGTGAACACGGTTCCTCCTCATCATCATCCTCCTCCTCCTCCTCATCTTCCAGAACTGTGCCGTGGCTGGACAATTGTGTACCTGGCCTCTGTTGGGGAAGGAACCCACCCTCTGAGCCATTTGTGAATGACTGGACTGATAACCATGGAAATAATCCCTCTTCCTCTTCCCTGTTCCTCCTGTGCCACATCCTCTTCCTTAATCGCCCGCAGCGTTTATTCAAGGAGACATAGAAGTGGGTAATAACGCTGAGGATTGTGTCATCGGCACTGGTGGAGAAATCGAAACAGCACAACACGGCACACACATCCTGCACGGAGGCCCACTCATTGGTGGTGAAGTGGTCCTGTTCCACAGAGCCATTCCCTCGTGCGTGCTGCAGCTGAAACTCCACTATCGCCTGCTACTACTCGCACAGTCTCTCCAGCATGTGCAAGGAGGAATTCCACCTTGTGTGCACGTCGCATTGGGGGCGGTGAGAGGGAAGGCCAAAGTTACACTGCAGCGCAGACAGGCGAGCAGCAGCACGGTGAGAACGCTGAACCTCTGCACCACCAAATTCAGCACATGCGCCAGGAAAGGAATGTGCGTCAAACCAGCTAGGCCCGGAGCTTCTACGAGATTTCGCCCATTATCGCACACCACCAGGCCAGGCTTGAGGCTGAGTGGCACCAACCACTCATCGGTCTGCTGTTCCATGCCCGTCCACAGCTCCTGCTTGGTGTGGGGTTTTTCCCCCAAACAGATGAGTTTCCAAACAGCCTGCTGTCACTTTCCCCTGGCTGTGCTGAAGTTGGTGGTGAAGGTGTTACGCTGACCAGATGAGGAGGAGGTAGAGGAGAAAGCAGAGTAGGAGGCAACAGGAGGCAAAGAGAAACGTCCTGAAATTTTCATGCCCTGCTCAGGCTATGTGCGGAGGTCTGCCAGATTAGCAGCACATGTCTAGGCTTTTGTTTTGTTTTGGAGTCGAGCTAGATCCGCCTCCCTTCAGGTGCACTGGGTTGGGTCGTTGGTTTCAGTTTAAATAACACCCACTCCCAGTGTTCCATGCGGGTTATAGCTTCTGTCTGGCTTTGTGAATGCAAGGAAGGAAGGATTGGCTGTTCCTGCTCAGCAAAGATAAGTTGGTTTTTGTTTCTGGTTGTTTTTCTGTATAGGCTGTTAGAGAGACGTCTGTTCCCTCCAGGTTTTGAGGGAGCAGGCTGCCTCTGTTCCCCTTTCACCATCTTAGGGACTCTAGGGTATTTTCAGCCCAGGCAAGAGGACACATTATTCCCACCTTAAGGGTCTGAAGGTGGGCATAGCAGTATAGGGAGAGCTGGTAGGGATTTGTCAGGAGCTTTATCCCCAGCTTCTCGCCTAGATACTTGTTTGTTTATGTTTCTGTGTATCTGATATCCTGTCCGCCGTGACAGACATGCACCAAACAGCTATCCGCCTCAGGCCCAGCCACCACTGCATTTACCCAGTGTGCAGTTCGGGAGATATAACATCCCTGCCCGTGCTTACTGATCCACGTATCGGTGGTTATGTGGACCTTGCCACAGATGGCAGTGCACACCTAATTTTGTCCGCCACTTGGTTGTGCAGAGCGGGGATGGCTCGCCTGGAAAAGTAGTGATGACTTGGAACCACGTACTGTGGGACAACCACCGCCATAAGTATTTTAAAAGTCTCTGTCTTTCAAAGGCCAGGAATTTTGAAATGCTGGCATTCAGGGCCAGGGATCGCGGGTGGGTAGGGAGGTACTTTCTCTTTCTCTCGATTGTTTTGGGAATGGACAGCTGAACGCTTCCATGGGACAGTGTGGACATGCTGGGTGACGGTGGTGGAGGTGGTGGTGTTGCTGCCACATCCTCTGTTTGCGGGTGCCACTGTCTCTCCAAAGGGGGAGGAAGAGGCCGAGACTGCAGCAGAAGAGGGACCAGGAGGAGCCTGAGATCTTTCATGGTTTTTGAGGTGTTTACTCCACTGCAGCTTGTGCTTTGCATTTAGATGCCTGGTCATGCAGGTGGTGCTCAGACAGTGGTGTCTCTAGGAACAATATATAGGGGGGGGCCACATAAGATACCACAGTAAAAAATGGTGGGAAACTAATAATTTTCACCACTTAATTATACTACTGAAAAAAACAAAATAAGTATATATAAATAAGATTACAAAATACAAGAGTATTGCAGTATGCAGGGATACCTTTTATTGTACTAATCTAATACTTAAAAGACAAGCTTTCAAGAGTCTTCCTTTCTTCCTCGGTATTGCTTCAGAACTGAGAAAGAGAGAAACACTCTCAAAAACTTATCTTTATAGTTTAAAGCAGTTTCAGCAAACACCAGGGCTGTGTAAATAATCCCTTATATTAACTCCTTAAGGACCCATAACGTACATGTATGTAATTTCTTTCCGGAACTTAAAAACACGTGACGTAAATGTACTTCATGGGGATTGGGCGGGTGCAGAATCTGCGCCCGCCCGATCCGCAGCTGGGTCCGGCAGTCACTGATAGCTGGACCCCTGCTGCATACGCCGGCATCGGTGAAATCACCGAAGCTGGCGCATTAATCCTTCATGTGCCGCTGTCAGTGCTGACCGCGGCACGTGCGATATCGGGCGGGGATCGGAGCTGCCATCGGGTCCCCGTGCTGCTGTGACGAGGACCCGATGGCATGGAAGGCAGCACGATACAGAAGTATTGGAATGCATTGTAAAGGGGATCAGACCCCCAAAAGTTGAAGACCCAAAGTGGGACAAAAAATAAAATGAAAAAAAAGTTTAAAAAATAAAGTTTTCCCCCCAAAAAATTAAAAGTTTCAAGTAAAAAAAGGTCATTTTACACAAAATAAAGTTTAAAAAAATTGTATCGACCGACTCTATAAACATATCACATGACCTAACCCCTCAAATGAACACCGTAAAAAATCTAAAAATAAAAACTGTGCTAAATAAACCATTTTTTGTCAACTTACATTACTAAAAGTACAACACTAAGCGTTAAAAAAGGCGTATGCCCGCCAAAATAGTACCAATCTAACCGTCAACTCATCCCACAAAAAATGAGCCCCTACCTAAGACAATCGCCCAAAAAATAAAAAAAACTATGGCTCAGAATATGGAGACACTAAAACATATATTTTTTTTTTGTTTTAAAAATGCTGTTATTGTGTAAAACTTAAGTAAATAAAATAAAGTATATACAGTACAGACCAAAAGTTTGGACACACCTTCTCATTCAAAGACTTTTCTTTATTTTCATGACTATGAAGGCATCAAAACTATGAATTAACACATGTGGAATTATATACATAACAAACAAGTGTGAAACAACTTAAAATATGTCATATTCTAGGTTCCTCAAAGTAGCCACCTTTTGCTTTGATTACTGCTTTGCACACTCTTGGCATTCTCTTAATGAGCTTCAAGAGGTAGTCCCCTGAAATGGTCTTCCAACAGTCTTGAAGGAGTTCCCAGAGATGCTTAGCACTTGTTGGCCCTTTTGCCTTTACTCTGCGGTCCAGCTCACCCCAAACCATCTCGATTGGGTTCAGGTCTGGTGACTGTGGAGGCCAGGTCATCTGGCACAGCACCCCATCACTCTCCTTCATGGTCAAATAGCCCTTACTTTCAAAGTTTTCCCAATTTTTCGGCTGACTGACTGACCTTCATTTCTTAAAGTAATGATGGCCACTCGTTTTTCTTTACTTAGCTGTTTTTTTTATGCCATAATACAAATTCTAACAGTCTATTCAGTAGGACTATCAGCTGAGTATCCACCGGACTTCTCCTCAACGCAACTGATGGTTCCAACCCCATTTATAAGGCAAGAAATCCCACTTATTAAACCTGACAGGGCACACCTGTGAAGTGAATGCCAAGAGTGTGCAAAGCAGTAATCAAAGCAAAAGGTGGCTACTTTGAAGAACCTAGAATATGACATATTTTTAGTTGTTTTACACTTGTTTGTTATGTATATAATTCCACATGTGTTAATTCATAGTTTTGATGCCTTCAGTGTGAATCTACAATTTTCATAGTCATGAAAATAAAGAAAACTCTTTGAATGAGAAGGTGTGTCCAAACTTTTGGTCAGTACTGTATATTAGGTTTCGCCGCCTCCGTAAGATCCTGCTCTATAAAAATATCACATGACCTTACCCCTCAGGTGAACTGAACACTGTAAGAAAAATTAAATAAAAACTGTGTAAAAAAAGCAATTTTTTTTGTCACCTTACATCACAAAAAGAGTAATACCAAGTAGGGATGAGCGGGTTCGGGTTCGGTGTTCGGCGCTTTCTTGGCGCTTTTTGAAAGGCTGCAAAGCAGCCAATCAATAAGCATCATACTACTTGCCCCAAGAGGCCATCTTAGCCTTGCCTACTATTGGCATGGCTGTGATTGGCCAGTGCAGCATGTGACCCAGCCTCTATATAAGCTTGGGTCACGTAGCGCTGCACGTCACTCTGCTGATACAAGCGTAGGGAGAGGTTGCAGTTGCAACGTTAGGGCGAGATTAGGCAGATTAACTCCTCCAAAAGACTTCATTCAGTGATCGATCTACAGCTGTGGATCATTGAAGTGCTGATATTCAATTGCTCACTTTTTTTAGGCTGCCCAGAGCGTTTTTATATCACTTTTTTCTGGGGTGATCGGCGGCCATTTTGTGGCTTGTGGTGTGCCAGCACAAGCTACCACCAAGTGCATTTAACCATCAATAGTGTGGTTATTTTTTGCTATATCCTACATCAGGGTCAAGCTTTCATCAAGAGCATTTAACCATCAATAGTGTGGTTATTTTTTGGCCATATACTACATCAGGTGCAGGCTGAGCCTGTGTCACCCAAGTGCATTTAACCATCAATAGTGTGGTTATTTTTTACTATATCCTACATCAGGGTCAAGCTTTCATCAAGTGCATTTAACCATCAATAGTGTGGTTATTTTTTGGCCATATACTACATCAGGTGCAGGCTGAGCCTGTGTCACCCAAGTGCATTTAACCATCAATAGTGTGGTTATTTTTTAGCCATATACTACATCAGGGGCAAGTTGAGCCTGTCACCCAGCGCCTAAAAAATAGGCCTGACATTTATATTCCTCCAAATCAGTACTGTTTTAGCTGGTCAAGTTATTTTTAGTGACCGTAAAAGCACAGTTTTTGTTCTGGGTTGAAAAACAATTCCCAAATTTGCCATTCTCAAAATTAGTGGTTTCTGCTGTATCAGGCCTACTTTAAATCTATCCCTAAAAGGGTATATTAGATTCAAGGTGCTGATAGGGTCATTCTGAAAAACTTAACACACACGCTACAGTGCAGATACAAGTCGAATTCTGTGATTAAACGTATACCTGTCACACAGCGCCTAAAAAATAGGCCTCACATTTATATTCCTCCAAATCAGTACTGTTTTAGCTGGTCAAGTTATTTTTAGTGACCGTAAAAGCACAGTTTTTGTTCTGGGTTGAAAAACAATTCCCAAATTTGCCATTCTCAAAATTAGTGGTTTCTGCTGTATCAGGCCTACTTTAAATCTATCCCTAAAAGGGTATATTAGATTCAAGGTGCTGATAGGGTCATTCTGAAAAACTTAACACACACGCTACAGTGCAGATACAAGTCGAATTCTGTGATTAAACGTATACCTGTCACACAGCGCCTAAAAAATAGGCCTCACATTTATATTCCTCCAAATCAGTACTGTTTTAGCTGGTCAAGTTATTTTTAGTGACCGTAAAAGCACAGTTTTTGTTCTGGGTTGAAAAACAATTCCCAAATTTGCCATTCTCAAAATGAGTGGTTTCTGCTGTATCAGGCCTACTTTAAATCTATCCCTAAAAGGGTATATTAGATTCAAGGTGCTGATAGGGTCATTATGAAAAACTTAACACACACGCTACAGTGCAGATACAAGTCTAATTATGTGATTAAACGTATACCTGTCACACAGCGCCTAAAAAATAGGCCTCACATTTATATTCAGCTAAATCTGTCATTACTGGTGTGCCTGTATTAGTGTAATACGGTACCTAAATAGATAGCCAGATAGTGTTAGGTGTCTGTAAAAAAAGGCCAGAATTTTAATTCAATACATTGGCCCGAATAATATTTTTCTTATTGTGGTGAACGGTAACAATGAGGAAAACATCTAGTAAGGGAAGCGGACGTGGACATGGTCGTGATGGTGTTAGTGGACCCTCTGGTGCTGGGAGAGGACGTGGCCGTTCTGCCACAGCCACACGTCCTAGTGTACCAACTACCTCAGGTCCCAGTAGCCGCCAGAATTTACAGGGATATTTGGTGGGGCCCAATGCCGTTCTAAGGATGGTAAGGCCTGAGCAGGTACAGGCATTAGTCAATTGGGTGGCCGACAGTGCATCCAGCACGTTCACATTATCTCCCACCCAGTCTTCTGTAGAAAGCGCACAGATGGCGCATGAAAACCAAGCCCATCAGTCTGTCACATCACCCCCATGCATATCAGGGAAACTGTCTGAGCCTCAAGTTATGCAGCAGTCTCTTATGCTGTTTGAAGACTCTGCTGGCAGGGTTTCCCAAGGGCATCCACCTAGCCCTTTTCCAGGGGTGGAAGAGATAGAATGCACTAACGCACAACCACTTATGTTTCCTGATGATGAGGACATGGGAATACCACCTCAGCACGTCTCTGATGATGACGAAACACAGGTGCCAACTGCTGCGTCTTTCTGCAGTGTGCAGACTGAACAGGAGGTCAGGGATCAAGACTGGGTGGAAGACGATGCAGGGGACGATGAGGTCCTAGACCCCACATGGAATGAAGGTCGTGCCACTGACTTTCACAGTTCGGAGGAAGAGGCAGTGGTGAGACCGAGCCAACAGCGTAGCAAAAGACAAAGAGGGAGCAGTGGGCAAAATCAGAACACCCGCCGCCAAGAGACTCCGCCTGCTACTGACCGCCGCCATCTGGGACCGAGCACCCCAAAGGCAGCTTCAAGGAGTTCCCTGGCATGGCACTTCTTCAAACAATGTGCTGACGACAAGACCCGAGTGGTTTGCACGCTGTGCCAACAGAGCCTGAAGCGAGGCATTAACGTTCTGAACCTTAGCACAACCTGCATGACCAGGCACCTGCATGCAAAGCATCAACTGCAGTGGAGTAAACACCTTAAAAACAAAGAAGTCACTCAGGCTCCCCCTGCTACCTCTTCTGCTGCTGCCGCCTCGGCCTCTTCTGCTGCTGCCGCCGCCGCCTCGGCCTCTTCCTCCGCCTCTGGAGGGACGTTGGCACTTGCCGCCCAGCAAACATGGGATGTACCACCAACACCACCACCTGCGTCACCAAGCATCTCAACCATGTCACACGGCAGCGTTCAGCTCTCCATCTCACAAACATTTGAGAGAAAGCGTAAATTCCCATCTAGCCACCCTCGATCCCTGGCCCTCAATGCCAGCATTTCTAAACTACTGGCCTATGAAATGCTGTAATTTATGCTGGTGGAGACAGACAGCTTCAAACAGCTCATGTCGCTTGCTTGTTCCCAGCCGGCACTACTTCTCCAAGAGAGCCGTGCCTTCCCTGCACAACCAAGTATCCGATAAAATCAAGTGTGCACTGCGCAACGCCATCTGTGGCAAGGTCCACCTAACCACAGATACGTGGACCAGTAAGCACGGCCAGGGCCGCTATATCTCCCTAACTGCACACTGGGTAAATGTAGTGGCGGCTGGGCCCCAGGCGGAGAGCTGTTTGGCGCACGTCCTTCCGCCGCCAAGGATCGCAGGGCAACATTCTTTGCCTCCTGTCTCCTCCTCCTCCTACTCAGCTTCCTCCTCCTCTTCTTCCACCTGCTCATCCAGTCAGCCACACACCTTCACCACCAACTTCAGCACAGCCCGGGGTAAACGTCAGCAGGCCGTTCTGAAACTCATATGTTTGGGGGACAGGCCCCACACCGCACAGGAGTTGTGGCGGGGTATAGAACAACAGACCGACGTGTGGTTGCTGCCGGTGAGCCTCAAGCCTGGCCTGGTGGTGTGCGATAATGGGCGAAATCTCGTTGCAGCTCTGGGACTAGCCGGTTTGACGCACATCCCTTGCCTGGCGCATGTGCTGAATTTGGTGGTGCAGAAGTTCATTCACAACTACCCCTACATGTCAGAGCTGCTGCATAAAGTGCGGGCCGTCTGTTCGCGCTTCCGGCGTTCACACCCTGCCGCTGCTCGCCTATCTGCGCTACAGCGTAACTTCGGCCTTCCCGCTCACCGCCTCATATGCGACGTGCCCACCAGGTGGAACTCCACCTTGCACATGCTGGACAGACTGTGCGAGCAGCAGCAGGCCATAGTGGAGTTTCAGCTGGTGTGCCCAGTTGCGCTGTTTCGAGTACTCCACCAACATGGCCAGTGGCGATGACGCCGTTATCAGCGTTACA
Organism: Bufo bufo; assembly: GCF_905171765.1. Taxonomy (NCBI): domain Eukaryota; kingdom Metazoa; phylum Chordata; class Amphibia; order Anura; family Bufonidae; genus Bufo; species Bufo bufo. Next base: position 299,832,037 of record NC_053392.1, on the reverse strand, counting down.
ATACCACTTCTATGTCTCCTTGAGAAAACACTTAGGGCGATGATGGAAGAGGAGGTGGCCCAGGAGGAAGAGGGGTCATTTTTAGCACTTTCAGGCCAGTCTCTTCGGAGTGACTCAGAGGGAGGTTTTTTGCAACAGCAGAGGCCAGGTACAAATGTGGCCAGACAGGGCCCACTACTGGAGGACGAGGAGGACGAGGATGAGGAGGAGGTGGAGGAGGATGAGGATGAAGCATGTTCACAGCGGGGTGGCACCCAAAGCAGCTCGGGCCCATCACTGGTGCGTGGCTGGGGGGAAACACAGGACGATGACGATACGCCTCCCACAGAGGACAGCTTGTCCTTACCTCTGGGCAGCCTGGCACACATGAGCGACTACATGCTGCAGTGCCTGCGCAACGACAGCAGAGTTGCCCACATTTTAACGTGTGCGGACTACTGGGTTGCCACCCTGCTGGATCCCCGGTACAAAGACAATGTGCCCACCTTACTTCCTACACTGGAGCGTGATAGGAAGACTCGCGAGTACAAACGCACGTTGGTAGACGCGCTACTGAGAGCATTCCCAAATGTCACAGGGGAACCAGTGGAAGCCCAAGGCGAAGGCAGAGGAGGAGCAAGAGGTCGCCAACGCAGCTGTGTCACGGCCAGCTCCTCTGAGGGCAGGGTTAGCATGGCAGAGATGTGGAAAAGTTTTGTCACCACGCCACAGCTAACTGCACCACCACCTGATACGGAACGTGTTAGCAGGAGGCAACATTTCAATAACATGGTGGAACAGTACCTGTGCACACCCCTCCACGTACTGACTGATGGTTCGGCCCCATTCAATATCTGGGTCTCCAAATTGTCCACGTGGCCAGAGCTAGCCTTTTATGCCTTGGAGGTGCTGGCCTGCCCGGCGGCCAGCTTTTTGTCTGAACGTGTATTCAGCACGGCAGGGGGCGTCATTACAGACAAACGCAGCCGCCTGTCTACAGCCAATGTGGACAAGCTGACGTTCATAAAAATGAACCAGGCATGGATCCCACAGGACCTGTGTATCCCTTGTGCAGATTAGACATTAACTACCTCCCCTTAACAATATATTATTGTACTCCAGAGCACTTCCTCATTCAATCCTATTTTTATTTTCATTTTACCATTATATTGCGGGGCAACCCAAAGTTGAATGAACCTCTCCTCTGTCTGGGTGCCAGGGCCTAAATATGTGACAGTGGCCTGTTCCAGTGGTGGGTGACGTGAAGCCTGATTCTCTGCTATGACATGAAGACTGATTCTGTGCTGACATGAAGCCAGATTCTCTGTTACGGGACCTCTCTCCTCTGTCTGGGTGCCGGGGCCTAAATATGTGACAGTGGCCTGTTCCAGTGGTGGGTGACGTGAAGCCTGATTCTCTGCTATGACATGAAGACTGATTCTCTGCTGACATGAAGCCAGATTCTCTGTTACGGGACCTCTCTCCTCTGCCTGGGTGCCTGGGCCTAAATATGTGACAGTGGCCTGTTCCAGTGGTGGGTGACGTGAAGCCTGATTCTCTGCTATGACATGAAGACTGATTCTGTGCTGACATGAAGCCAGATTCTCTGTTACGGGACCTCTCTCCTCTGTCTGGGTGCCGGGGCCTAAATATGTGACAGTGGCCTGTTCCAGTGGTGGGTGACGTGAAGCCTGATTCTCTGCTATGACATGAAGACTGATTCTCTGCTGACATGAAGCCAGATTCTCTGTTACGGGACCTCTCTCCTCTGCCTGGGTGCCTGGGCCTAAATATGTGACAGTGGCCTGTTCCAGTGGTGGGTGACGTGAAGCCTGATTCTCTGCTATGACATGAAGACTGATTCTCTGCTGACATGAAGCCAGATTCTCTGTTACGGGACCTCTCTCCTCTGCCTGGGTGCCTGGGCCTAAATATGTGACAGTGGCCTGTTCCAGTGGTGGGTGACGTGAAGCCTGATTCTCTGCTATGACATGAAGACTGATTCTCTGCTGACATGAAGCCAGATTCTCTGTTACGGGACCTCTCTCCTCTGCCTGGGTGCCTGGGCCTAAATATGTGACAGTGGCCTGCTCCAGTGGTGGGTGACGTGAAGCCTGATTCTCTGCTATGACATGAAGACTGATTCTCTGCTGACATGAAGCCAGATTCTCTGTTACGGCACCTCTCTCCTCTGTCTGGGTGCCGGGGCCTAAATATGTGACAGTGGCCTGTTCCAGTGGTGGGTGACGTGAAGCCTGATTCTCTGCTATGACATGAAGACTGATTCTCTGCTGACATGAAGCCAGATTCTCTGTTACGGGACCTCTCTCCTCTGCCTGGGTGCCTGGGCCTAAATATGTGACAGTGGCCTGTTCCAGTGGTGGGTGACGTGAAGCCTGATTCTCTGCTATGACATGAAGACTGATTCTCTGCTGACATGAAGCCAGATTCTCTGTTACGGGACCTCTCTCCTCTGTCTGGGTGCCGGGGCCTAAATATGTGACAGTGGCCTGTTCCAGTGGTGGGTGACGTGAAGCCTGATTCTCTGCTATGACATGAAGACTGATTCTCTGCTGACATGAAGCCAGATTCTCTGTTACGGGACCTCTCTCCTCTGCCTGGGTGCCTGGGCCTAAATATGTGACAGTGGCCTGTTCCAGTGGTGGGTGACGTGAAGCCTGAATCTCTGCTATGACATGAAGACTGATTCTGTGCTGACATGAAGCCAGATTCTCTGTTACGGGACCTCTCTCCTCTGTCTGGGTGCAGGGGCCTAAATGTGTGACAGTGGCCTGTTCCAGTGGTGGATGACGTGAAGCCTGATTTTCTGCTATGACATGAAGACTGATTCTCTGCTGACATGAAGCCAGATTCTCTGCTATGGCATGAAGAGACTGATTCTCTGCTGACATGAAGCCAGATTCTCTGCTAAGGGACCTCTGTCCAATTGATATTGGTTAATTTTTATTTTTTTTATTTTTATTTTTATTCATTTCCCTATCCACATTTGTTTGCAGGGGATTTACCTACATGTTGCTGCCTTTTGCAGCCCTCTAGCTCTTTCCTGGGCTGTTTTACAGCCTTTTTAGTGCCGAAAAGTTCGGGTCCCCATTGACTTCAATGGGGTTCGGGACGAAGTTCGGGTCGGGTTCGGATCCCGAACATTTCCGGGAAGTTCGGCCGAACTTCTCGAACCCGAACATCCAGGTGTTCGCTCAACTCTAATACCAAGCGATCAAAAAGTCATATGCACCCCAAAATAGTGCCAATCAAACGGTCATCTCATCCTGCAAAAATTGTACCCTACCTAAGATAATCACCCAAAGACTGAAATACTATGGCTCTCAGAATATGGTGACACTAAAACATGATTTTCTTTTGTTTCAAAAATGATATTATTGTGTAAAACTTAAATAAATAAAAAAAAGTATACATATTAGGTATTGCCACATCCGTAAAGACCGGCTATATAAAAATACCACATAACCTAACCCCTCAGGTGAACACCATAATTTTTTTTAAATATAAACTGTATAAAAAAAGCTATTTTTTTGTCACCTTACATCACAAAAATTGTAATAGCAAGCTATCAAAAAGTCATACGCACCCCCAAAATAGTGCCAATCAAACCGTCATCTTATCCCACAAAAATCATACCCTACCTAAAATAATCTCCCAAAAACTGAAAAAACTATGGCTCTCAGACTATGGAGACACTAAAACATGATATTTTTTTTGTTTCAAAAATGAAATCATTGTGTTAAACTTACATAAATAAAATAAAAATAGACATATTAAGTATCGCCGCGTCCGTACGAACCTGCTCTATAAAAATATCACATGAACTAACCCCTCAGGTGAATGCCGTAAAAAATAAATAAAACGGTGTGAAAAAAAGCCAATTTTTGTCACCTTACATCACAAAAAGTGTAATAGAAAGCAATCAAAAAGTCATAATAGTACCAATAAAACCATCATCTTATTCAGAAAAAAATGAGCCCTTACACAAGTCATTTTCCCAAAAAATAAATAAAACTACGGCTTTCAGAATGTGGAGACACTAAAAAATCTTTTTTTTTTCAAAAATGCTTTATGTAAAACTGAAACAAACAACCAAAAAAAGTAGTCATATTGTAACGGGGTGCCGAAGGCACACTCGGTCTCCCATCAGCCACAGACCTGCTGCTTAGCTTCGGGAGCGAGGATCTGTGTTTGACCTCGTTCCCAGGGCGGCTTTGCTAGCTGGGAGGCTCCCTGCTCCTAGGTCTGCCTTGAGCGCCGAGCTGATCACTCGGTGCTCGACTGGTCGGTCTGTCGGTCATGTGACACTGGCCACGTCACATGACCCTGACTCCCCACTATAAATACAGGCAGCCTGCTGGCCACAGGTTGCCTGTTAATTTAGGTTCCTGGCAGTTGTTGGATACCTGTGTACTTACCTGATCCTGTTCCCTGACGATCCTTTGCCTGCTCCTCCTGTACTGCGCATCCTTCCTGGTATATTGACCTTGGCTTCCACCTGACTATTCTTTGTGGACTCCTTTGGTACTTCTCGACTCTCCTGGTATTTATGACCCCGGCTTCTCGTGACTTTTCTTTACTTATCCCTCTGTACTGCGTTGTCCTCTTGGTTTTAACCTGGTCCGTTCACTATCCGTTATTTGTCTTGTCTGTCCTTCCCGCACGTATACTAAGTTAGGGACTGCCGTCCAGTTGTCCCCTGTCATCAGGACTCGTGAGGCAAGTAGGCAGGGCCAGGGGTGAGGGTGGAGCGCAGTGGTCACTATCCTCCCCCCTGTGTGTGTGTGTATGTGACCGTTACACATATTTGGTATTGTCGCGTCCGTAACAACCTGCTCTATAAAAATACCACATGTTCTAACCTGTCAGATGAATGTTGTAAATAACAAAAAATAAAAATGGTGCCAAAACAGCTATTTCTTGTTACCTTGCCTCACAAAAAGTGTAATATAGAGCTACAAAAAAATTCATATGTACCCTAAAATAGTACCAACAAAACTCTCACCTTATCCCATAGTTTCCAAAATGGGGTCACTTTTTTGGAGTTTCTACTCTGCTATATAGCACCGGATGACGTGTTCCGGCCAGCCAATCACTGTAATGCCAGTAGCCAACATGGCTACTGGCATTACAGTGATGGCAGTACCTACCTGCACGTTTATTGGCTGCATAGCAGCCGGGAAATGTGCGGGGAGGAGACTCGAGCATGGTGCTCGAGCACATGGGGTACCCGGCTGAGTACCGCCATGTGCCGAATTGATGCTCGAGCCGAACAGCAGTTCGGCCGAGCATGCTTGCTCAACACTAGTAATTGGCATTAAATTGGGGAATGCAAGTTGTTACTAAAACTGATATGTCAGGAGAGATGACAGGTCCTCTTTAACTTGTATGTTTGTCCAAGCTTGAGGTGCATGAATTGGGGGTAATAACTTTCAGGTGAACAATCATTGGGCCAACAGCTATTTTGTTTTTACAGTGAGCAATATATGGTCATTTTCTGATCATCACTGATGTTTTATCCTCTTCTTTTATATACTGTGTAGTTAATAATGTCCAATGAGCACCAGTTTATTCCATTCATTATAATAGTAAAGGATAATACTACAGTCCCGGACAAAAGTCTTGTCGCTTGTGTACAAATTGACCTGAAGTGCCGCTAAAATATATTTCTAATCAAGATTTTGTTACAAGAAATGGGTCATTTTAATCCCAACAGCTTTTGTAATAATGTTTCAGTGCAAAACGAAACTGACAAAAAGTATTCTAATATTCACAGCTTGGTAAAGCCCATTGAGTAAATTTTTGCCAAGACATAAGTGTTGTCGCCTTGCCATATGAGCTTCACCTGTGACTAATAATGGATCAATTAGGTGTCAGGTGTGTATAAAAAGAACCCCAGTACACTAGACCTTCACATCAACTGCAACTAGACCTCTGCAAACATGCCTAAGATTCACTCGGAGACTAAAGGGTTGATTATCAAGAGGCTGAAGACCAGATCCACTGCTGATGTGGCAGACACCTTCAATGTGTCTCAGCGTCAAGTTCAGAGGATAAAAAAAAGATTTGAAGAGACTGGAGACATTTTGGACAAGGCCAGGTCAGGCCGACCCCGCAAGACAACTGCTCGGGAGGAACGTTTGTTTGCTCGAAAATCCAAGGCCAGCCCATTTTCCACTGCAGCAGAGCTCCACGAGACCTGGTCACCTGAAGTTCCTGTGTCAACCAGAACAGTTTGTCGGATTCTGTCTCGAAATGGCCTCCATGGTCGAATCAGTGCCCATAAGCCAGCACTAAACAAAAGACAATTGAAAAACCGTGTGGCATTTGCCAAGTGCCACAGCCTGCTAAAAGGATGGACGCTGGAAAAGTGGCAGAAGGTGGATTTTTCAGATGAATCTTCTGTTGAATTACACCACAGTCGCCGCAAATATTGCAGGAGTCCTACTGGAACCCGCATGGAGCCGAGATTTACCCAGAAAACAGTGAAGTTTGGTGGAGGCAAAATCATGGTCTGGGGTTACATCCAGTATGGGGGTGTGCGAGGGATCTGCAGGGTGGAAGGCAACATCAATAGTCTAAAATACCAATAAATCTTAGCTACCTCTTATATTCCCAACCATAAAAAAGGCCAAATTCTGCAGCAGGATGGTGCTCCATCGCATACTTCCATCTCCACATCAAAGTTCCTTAAGGCGAAGAAGATCAAGATGCTCCAGGATTGGCCAGCCCAGTCACCAGACATGAACATCATTAAGCATATGTGTTGTAGGATCAAAGAGGAAGCATGGAAGACGAAACCAAAGATTATTGATGAACTCTGGGAGGCATGCCAAACCGCATGGATGCTGTCCTTCAAGCTCATGGAAGTCATACAAGATATTAAATTTGGATCTCACAGCACCACTACTTAATTTGCTGACATATTTTTGGATTTGCAGTAAAATTGTTCAATTTCTGAATAGGCGACAAAACTTTTGTCTTGCCAAAATGTGACCTTTCTGTCTTGATTAAATGATAAATCTTTTTTCAGTGAAACTAATTTATTTCAGTGCATTAAGCATCATTTGGGAGGGCTTTAGCTTTTCATATGAGCTATTTCTAACACCAATTGATTAAAAGTCAGGTTAATACCAGGAGTTTCTACAAAATAGAGAAGCAACTTTTGCCAGGGACTGTAGATGTTTTATTATTATTATTGTTGGCTATATACTGTGCAGTGATTATTTCTGTATTAGATAGTCCTTTTCACGGTTCCATAGACCAGTTTCTGACCAGATTTTTAGGTATGCCATGCACACAAGGTTGGATGTCAACCTGCCATATTGTTGGATATGCAAAGGCATCTTTAAAGTTAAAGAGCTGGGTGGTTCACTCCACATTTTGGCAATAAATATAATGTACTCTTGAATACAAAGATCTCTATGTAGAATGTAAATTTTCAACTGAATAACCTTGAACTTGAGAGAGAATAAACTATATGCCCAATGGAAGGTATGAAAGGTTTTACCATAGAAGCTTCATGAGAATACATACATGATTTTCTTCTTTAGTTTAGAAAGTAAAACCTAAAAACTAAGCTGCTTGTTTTTTTTTCCAATCCAGGGCTTGTTCTTGCTTTCAAAAATACCAAAATGGAAACCTGGCAGACCTATAACTCAATTGGATACATCATATGATAATGGTTCCATAAAGTGCAATTCATCATAAACCCCCAGCTAAACAAATGTATGTGATAATACACAATTCATCATAATCATTATATCCTAATCATATCTGTGTGTGCTAGAGATGAGCGAATCGAAGTGGAATTCGATTTGAATTTCAGGGAAAATTTGATTTGCCACAAATGCGAATTTTCTCGAGCTTCGTGGTAACGAAATGCATTTTTCCTAAAATGGCTGCTGCACATGTGAGGACATGGAGGAAGGAAGTCTGGGAAGGCGGTATCAGCAGCCATCCCATTAATGTCACAGTAACATAGTATATAAGGCCAAAAAAAGACATTTGTCCATCCAGTTCGGCCTGTTATCCTGCAAGTTGATCCAGAGGAATGGAGAGAAAAAAACTGTGAGGTAGAAGCCAATTTTCCCCACTTAAAAATTACTTCTTAACTTCAATCAGGCAATTAGAATAACTCCCTGGATCAACGACCCCTCTCTAATAGCTATAGCCTGAAATATTATTACACTCCAGAAATTCATCAAAGCTCCTCTTGAATTCTTTTATTGTACTCACCATCACCACCTCCTCAGGCAGAGAGTTCCATGGTCTCACTGCTCTTACCGTAAAGAATCCTCTTCTATGTTTGTGAACAAACCTTCTTTCCTCCAGATGCAGAGGGTGTCCCCTCGTCACGGTCACAGTCCTGGGGATAAATAGATGATGGGAGAGATCTCTGTGCTGTCCCCTGATACATAGTAATTAGATCTTCCCTCAGTCGTCTTTTTTCTAAAGTGAATAACCCTAATGTTGATAATCTTTCAGGGTACTATAGTTGCCCCATTCTAGTTATTACTTTAGTTGCCCTCCTCTGAACCCTCTCCAGCTCTGCTATGTCTGCCTTGTTCACAGGAGCCCAGAACTGTACACAGTACTCCATGTGTGGTCTGACTAGTGATTTGTAAAGTGATAGGACTATGTTCTCATCACGGGCATCTATGCCCCTTTTGATGCAACCCATTATCTTATTGGCCTTCGCAGCAGCTGCCTGACACTGGTTTTTACTGCTTAGTTTGCTGTTTATTTAAATTCTTAGGTCCTTTTCCATGTCAGTGTTACCGAGTGTTTTACCATTTAGCATGTACGGGTGATTTGCATTATTCCTTCCCATGTGCATAACCTTATATTTGTCAGTGTTAAACCTCATCTGCCACTTCTCTGCCTAAGCCTCCAGTCTATCCAGATCCATCTGTAGCAGTATATTGTCCTCTTCAGTGTTAATTACTTTAAACAGTTTAATGTCATCTGCAAAAATTGATATTTTACTGTGTAAGCTTTCTACAAGATCATTAACAAATATATTGAGGAGAATAGGTCCCAATACTGACCCCTGAGGTACTCCACTAGTGACAGTGACCCAATCTGAGTGTTTACCATTAATAACCACCCTCTGTTTTATATCATTGAGCCAGTTACTTACCCACATACAGACATTTTCTCCCAGTCCGAGCATTCTCATTTTATAAACTAACCTCTTATGTGGTACAGTGTCAAATGCTTTGGAGAAGTCCAGATACACGACATCCATTGATTCGCCGCTGTCAAGTCTAGAACTTACCTCCTCATAGAAACTGATTAAATTAGTTTAACATGACCGATCTCTCATGAATCCATGCTGATATGGTGTTATTTGCTTATTTTCATTGAGATCCTCCAAGATAGCATCTCTTAGAAAACCTTCAAACAGTTTACCCACAACAGATGTTAAACTTGCTGGCCTATAGTTTTCAGGCTCTGTTTTTGCTCCCTTTTTGAATATTGGCACCACATTTGCTATGCGCCAATCCTGTGGAACACTCCCTGTCAGTATAGATTCTGTAAATATCAGAAATAAGGGTTTGGCTATGACATTACTTAATTCTATTAGGATTCGGGGGTGTATGCCATGTGGTGCTGGCGATTTGTCTATTTTAATCTTTTTAAGTCGCTGTTGTACTTCTTCCTGGGTCAGACAGGACACTTTTAATGAGGAATTTACTTTTACATTCTACAGTCGTGGCCAAAAGTTTTGAGAATGACACAAATATTAGTTTTCACAAAGTTTGCTGCTAAACTGCTTTTAGATCTTTGTTTCAGTTGTTTCTGTGATGTAGTGAAATATAATTACACGCACTTCATACGTTTCAAAGGCTTTTATCGACAATTACATGACATTTATGCAAAGAGTCAGTATTTGCAGTGTTGGCCCTTCTTTTCAGGACCTCTGCAATTCGACTGGGCATGCACTCAATCAACTTCTGGGCCAATTCTTGACTCATAGCAACCCATTCTTTCATAATCACTTCTTGGAGTTTGTCAGAATTAGTGGGTTTTTGTTTGTCCACCCGCCTCTTGAGGATTGACCACAAGTTCTCAACGGGATTAAGATCTGGGGAGTTTCCAGGCCATGGACCCAAAATGTCAAAGTTTTGGTCCCCGAGCCACTTAGTTATCACTTTTGCCTTATGGCACGGTGCTCCATCGTGCTGGAAAATGCATTGTTCTTCACCAAACTGTTGTTGGATTTTTGGAAGAAGTTGCTGTTGGAGGGTGTTTTGGTACCATTCTTTATTCATGGCTGTGTTTTTGGGCAAAATTGTGAGTGAGCCCACTCCCTTGGATGAGAAGCAACCCCACACATGAATGGTCTCAGGATGCTTTACTGTTGGCATGACACAGGACTGATGGTAGCGCTCACCTTTTCTTCTCCGAACAAGCCTTTTTCCAGATGCCCCAAACAATCGGAAAGAGGCTTTATTGGAGAATATGACTTTGCCCCAGTCCTCAGCAGTCCATTCCCCATACTTTCTGCAGAAGATCAATCTGTCCCTGATGTTTTTTTGGAGAGAAGTGGCTTCTTTGCTGCCCTTCTTGACACCAGGCCATCTTCCAAAAGTTTTCGCCTCACTGTGCGTGCAGATGCGCTCACACCTGCCTGCTGCCATTCCTGAGCAAGCTCTGCACTGGTGGCACTCCGATCCCGCAGCTGAATCCTCTTTAGGAGACGATCCTGGCGCTTGCTGGACTTTCTTGGACGCCCTAAAGCCTTCTTAACAAAAATTGAGCCTCTTTCCTTGAAGTTCTTGATGATCCTATAAATTGTTGATTGAGGTGCAATCTTAGTAGCCACAATATCCTTGCCTGTGAAGCCATTTTTATGCAACGCAATGATGGCTGCACGCATTTCTTTGCAGGTCACCATGGTTAACAATGGAAGAACAATGATTTCAAGCATCACCCTCCTTTTAACATGTCAAGTCTGCCATTTTAACCCAATCAGCCTGACATAATGATCTCCAGTCTTGTGCTCGTCAACATTCTCACTTGAGTTAACAAGACGATTACTGAAATTATCTCAGCAGGTCCTTTAATGACAGCAATGAAATGCAGTGGAAAGGTTTTTTTGGGATTATGTTAATTTTCATGGCAAAGAAGGACTATGCAATTCATCTGATCACTCTTCATAACATTCTGGAGTATATGCAAATTGCTATTATAAAAACTTAAGCAGCAACTTTTCCAATTTCCAATATTTATGTAATTCTCAAAACTTTTGGCCACGACTGTACATTTCATCTGACAGTTTATTTTCTTGAGTGAATACAGTGGAGAAAACAATATTTAATAGCTTTGCTTTCTCCTTGTCTCTCATTGCTCTGTAGTGGGCTGACACCTTCAGATTTATACTTTTTACCATTTATATAATTGAAGAACATTTTAGGGTTAGTTTTTCTCTCTTTGGCAATTAATCTCTCGGTCTCTAGTTTGGCAGCTTTTATTTGTTTTTTATTAGGGTTGAGCGAACCCGAACTGTAAAGTTCGGGTTCGTACCGAACTTTAGGATTTTTGGACCCCGGATCCGAACATTTCAGTAAAAGTTTGAGTTCGGGTTCGGTGTTCGGCGCTTTCTTGGCGCTTTTTGAAAGGCTGCAGAGCAGCCAATCAACAAGCGGTTAACTGTCTGACCTTAGAAGCCATCACAGCCATGCCTACTAATGGCATGGCTGTGATTGGCAGTGTAGCATGTGACCCAGCCTCTATATAAGATGGAGTCACGTAACGCTGCACTTCACTCTGCTGTGCTTAGTGTAGGTAGAGGATGCTGCTGGTGATTTCAAAATCAGAATCTAACTCAGCGATCTACATACGTTGTGTTTTGTGGGTGCAGGGCACAATTTTTTTTATCCTGTCCTGAGCCCAGTGACCGAAAAAAAATAACTTTAATAAGTCAGTTAGGTGGGCGGCGGCTGCGGCCATTTTATGCAAGCTCAGGGCACCAGCACTGCATCTGAGCTTTTGGCACATTGAAAATCACAATTTTTTTGGCAATATACAACATCTGAATTAGTCAGTGTGCAATTTAAGAAATACAGCCATCATTTTCCGGGGTTTTAAAAACACACTTTTTTGCCAAAAGACTGTATTTTCCTGATCTGCAAGTGTTAAATTCAAGTTTAATATATACAGCTTTCATTTTCTGTTACCAAAAAAACACTTTTTTGGCAATATACAACATCTGGATTAGTCAGTGTGCAATTTAAGCTAGAAATACACCCATCATTTTCTGGGGTTTTAAAAACACTTTTTTTGCCAAAAAAAAACTGTATTTTCCTGATCTGCAAGTGTTAAATTCAAGTTTAATATATACAGCTTTCATATTCTGTTACCAAAAAAACACTTTTTTGGCAATATACAACATCTGGATTAGGCATAGTTCACACGAACGTGTGTGATCCGTGGACGTATTGCGGCCCGCAAATTGCGGGCCCCAATACACGGCCACAGTTCCGTGTGCATTCCACATCACGGATGCGGACCCATTCACTTCAATGGGTCCGCAAATCCGGAATTGCGGAACGGCCGCACGGAGCGGGACCCCTCGGAAGCACTATGTAGTGCTTCCGTGGGGTTGCGTCCCGTACTTCCGTTCCGCAAAAAGATAGAACATGTCCTATCTTTTTGCGGAAAGGGCGGATCTCAGACCCATTAAAGTGAATGGGTCCGCGATCCGATGTGGCTGACCTACGGCCGGCGATCGTGCATTGTGGCCCGCAATTTGCGGGCTGCAGCACGGGCACGGGTCACACACGTTTGTGTGAACTCGGCCTTAGTCAGTGTGCAATTTAAGCTAGAAATACACCCATCATTTTGTGGGGTTTTAAAAACACACTTTTTTGCCAAAAATAACTATTTTCAGGCCTTGCAGCATCAGCACGTGTGAAATTACAGGCTTATATACTGTTGTCAAATTCAGTTGTTAAACAAACACTCGTTTGGGCAAAAAAAAATTAGTTGGCAGCCTTTGATGCAGATATCATTGTGAGATACACCCTTAATACATTTGGGTTAGATTCAGAGATTTGAAATACCGCCATTTGGTGCACCAATATTTAATTCAAGCCTACAGTGGTTCAGGCCATGTGAGATACACCCTTTACATAAAGGGGTTTGATTAAGGCATTTGAAATATAGCCATTTTGGGCAAAGAAATCTTTAATTCAGGCCTACAGTGGGTCAGGCCGTGTGAGATACACCCTGTATATACAGGGCTTATATTCTTTAATTAATAAAACACCCTTTTTGGGGCAAAATACACAATATTTTAGGCCTTGCAGCATAAGCACGTTTGAAATTCCTGGTTTATATACTGTTGTCAAATTCAGTTGTTAAACAAATACTCGTTTGGGCAAAAAAAAATTAGTTGGCAGCCTTTGATGCAGATGTCATTGTGAGATACACCCTTAATACATTTGGGTTAGATTCAGAGATTTGAAATACCGCCATTTGGTGCACCAATATTTAATTCAGGCCTACAGTGGTTCAGGCTGTGTGAGATACACCTTTTAAATACAGAAGTTTGATTCAGGCATTTGAAATACAGCCATTTTGGGCAAAAAAATCTTTAATTCAGGCCTACACTGGTTCAGGCCGTGTGAGATACACCCTTTACATACAGGGGTTTGATTCAGGTATTTGAAATACAGTCATTTTGGGCAAAGATATCTTTAATTCAGGCCAACAGTGGGTCAGGACGTGTGAGATATAAGCCCTGTATATACAGGGCTTATATTCTTTCATTAATAAAACACCCTTTTTGGAGAAAAATACACAATATTTCAGGCCTTGCAGCATAAGCATGTTTGAAATTCCTGGGTTATATACTGCTGCCATATTGAGTTATTAAACAAACACCCGTTTGGGCAAAAAAAGTTTATTTGGCAGCCTTTGCTGCATATGTCATTGTGAGATACACCCTTAATGCATTTAAGTTAGATTCAGAGATTTGAAATACAGCCATTTGGTGCACCAATATTTAATTCAGGCCTACACTGGTTCAGGCCGTGTGAGATACACCCTTTACATACAGGGGTTTGATTCAGGCATTTGAAATACAGCCATTTTGGGCAAAGAAATCTTTAATTCAGGTCTACACTGGTTCAGGCCGTGTGAGATAAATCCTTTACATACAGGGGTTTGATTCAGGTATTTGAAATCCAGCCATTTTGGGCAAATAAATCTTTAATTGAGGCCTAGTCTGGTTCAGGCCGTGTGAGATACACCCTTTACATACTGTCGTTCTATACTACTATTAATTAAACACCCATTTAAGGCAAGATCCTAAATTCGAGAAATATGAGGACAGCGTCAAATAAGGGACGTGGCCCAGGTCGTGGTGCTGCTGGTGGAGCTCCTGTTGCAGGGAGAGGACGTGGTCGATCTGTGCCAGCTACACGCACAAATGAAACACCTTCCTCAGGTGAGAGTAGGCGACAGAACCTACAGCGGTATTTGGTCGGGCCTAATGCGGCTCTATGAATGGTGAGGCCTGAACAAGTACAGGCGATAGTAGATTGGGTTGCTGACAGTGGATCCAGTTCCTTCACTTTGTCTCCCACCCAGTCTCCTGCTGAAAGACCACAGTTGGCACCTGCAGCCGATGTCCATCAGTCTTTCACCTCACCCCCTTGCAAATCAGCCAAGCAGTCTGAGCCCCAAGTCATGCAGCAGTCTCTTCTGCTTTTTGATGACTCTGCTAGCAGGGTTTCCCAGGGCCATCCACATAGCCCTGCCCCAGAAGTGGAAGAGATTGAGTGCACCGATGCGCAACCACTTATCTTTCAAGATGAGTACATGGGAGGACCATCACAGCACGTCTCGGATGATGACAAAACACAGATGCCAACTGCTGGGGCTTTCGAAAGTGTGCAGACCGACAAGGAAGGCAGGGGTGAAGACTGGGTGGAAGATGATGTGGAGGACAATAAGGTCCTCGACCCCACATGGAATCAAGGTCATGCGAGTGACCTATGTAGTTCGGAGGAAGAGGCGGTGGTCGCACAGAGCCACCAGCACAGCAGAAGAGGGAGCAGGGTACAAAAGCGGAGCGGCCGTCCTCTAGACAGTATGCCTGCTACCACCTACCGCAGCAAGGGACCGAGCACACCAAAGCCAGCTCCAAGGAGTTCCCTGGCGTGGCAGTTCTTCAGACAATGTGCTGACAACAAGACACGAGTGGTTTGCACGCTGTGCAATCAGAGCCTGAAGCAAGGCATAAACGTTCTCAACCTGAGCACAACCTGCATGACCAGGCATTTAAGTGCAAAGCACGAGCTGCAGTGCAGTAGACACCTCAAAAACTAAGAAAGGTCTCTGGCTCCTCCTGCTTCCTCTTCTACTGCAGTCTCGGCCTCTTCATCCACCTCTGGAGTGACACCTGCCACCCCGCAAACAGAAGATCTGCCAGCAACACCAACACCTGAGTCACCAAGCATCTCCATAATGTCCAACGGAAGCGTTCAGCTCTCCATCTCCCAAATGCTGGAGAGGAATAGGAAGTACCCCCCTACCCTCCCGCGATCCCTAGCCCTGAATGCCAGCATTTCTAAATTACTGGCCTTTGAAATGCTGTCATTCCGTCTGGTGGAGACGGATAGTTTTAAAGACCTTATGGCGGTGGCTGTCCCACAGTACGTTATGCCCAGCCGCCACTACTTTTCAAGGCGAGCCATCCCTTCCCTGCACAACCAAGTAGGGGACAGTCATTTACATTTTTGGGTGAAATTCACAAATTTTTGGGTGTATAATAACACTGCTATACCTAGTAGGCCGGTTAAAAAAAAAATTGTCATTTATATTTTTGGGTGAAATTCACCTAGTAGACCGGTAAAAAAATAAAAAAAAATTGACAGTTACATTTTCTGGTGAAATTAACCAATTTTTGTGTGTTTAGTACCACTGCTATACCTAGTACACCGTTAAAAAAAAAAATTGTCAGTTATATATTCTGGTGAAATTCACCAATTATTCGGTGTGATGTACCACTGCTATACCTAGTAGACAGGTAAAAAAAAAAATAGTCAGTTACATTTTCCAGTGAAATTCACCAATTTCTGGGTGTGATGTACCACTGCTATACCTAGTAGACAGGTTTAAAAAAAATTATTGTCAGTTACATTTTTGGGTGAAATTCACCAATTTTTGGGTGTAATATACCACCTAGTTGACAGCTTAATAAATTTCAATAATTTTTCAGTTACATTCTTGGGTTGACATTATATAATTTTAGACGTGAATAAACATCTGCTATGCATAGGTGACAGGCAATAAAATGTAATAAATTATTCAGTAATTAATGCGCGCCACATCCTTTCATTCAATGCTTAAACTTTGAAAAGTTGTCACACTTTTATGCTTTAATAATTTCTCCCATATTTCAACTCTATAATTTTAAATTTGAAGAAATTAATCCTCCCTTGGATGTGGTCTCTCTCTCTCACGCTCCCTCTCTGGCCTGGAACCCTGATTCCCCCCCACCCGTGATCACCATGGTAGGCGCATAAAAGAACATCGAAAGTTGATAGAGCAGATATCCAATTGGATCGTGAACATCACGGGGACGTGCGACATGGTGGGGCAGTAAGTGTGCACACGCCTACACAAACTGACTGACAGGGGTCAGCCCCTGCAACTTCTGTGTCTCCAAATTGGGCACATGGCCTGAGTTCGCCCTTTACCCCTTGGAGGTGCTGGCCTGCCCTGCAGCCAGTGTATTGTCTGAACGTGTGTTTAGCATGACTGGAGGGGGTTATCACAGGTTATATTTCCCAATGTTTTAGGTGTATCCTAATTTTAAAAATAAAATTTAAAACCAAAAAGCAGTGTAGGCTACCTCCTTCTCCACCGCCGCTTCCACCTACACCGCCACATCCACCGCCTCCTCAACCTCCTACTCCATATGGACCTCGTCCTCCTAGATCAAGATTATTATTTTTTATTTTTACCTATTTTGTTATTTAAAGTCATTTCCCTATCCACATTTGTTTGCAGATCATTTGCCATGCTCTTAACCACATTTTGATGCCATTTGCAGCCCTTTCCATGACATTTTTACAGCCATTTTAGTGCTCAAAAGTTCGGGTCCCCATTGACTTCAATGGGGTTCGGGGTCAAGTTCGGGTCCCGAACTCGAACTTTTTTCTCAAGTTCGGCCGAACCCGTCGAACCCGAACATCCAGGTGTCCGCTCAACTCTATTTTTTACATAGTCAATTTTTTTCCTTATAGTTTTTCAGTGCTTCCTGGCTCCCCTCCTGTTTTAGTGATTTAAATACTTTCAGCAATAGGAAAAACCTCATTGTGAAAAAATAAAAAATGATTTATAAGTGCAGGGAAAGGATAGGGAGGCATCATTTCACAGTATCTTAGTGCAGGGAGAGACATCAGAAAGCGCTAGGGACAGTGCTAGAAAAGCGATTTACAAGTGCAGGGAAAGATTATTTGGAGTTCCAAATAGCCATTATACAGTTCTGTCATTCCAGCAATTTGTTCTGGTTATTGGGATGCAAATGCTATGTTGAAAAGCCTTTAGTGGCCTATTTTAGTACCAAAATATATATTTATACGCACTTCACTGTTGCAGTTATTTGTGGTAAAAACGTTTAGTGGCCTATTTCAGTGCAAAAAGAAGAATATATATACGCACTTCACTGTTGCAGTTATATGTGGTGAAAGCGCTTAGTGGCCTATTTCAGTACAGAAAGAAAAATATATATGCATTTCACTGTTGCAGTTGTTTGTGGTGAAAGCACTTAGTGGCCTATTTCAGTACAAAAAATATATATACGCATTTTACTGATGCAGTTATTTGTGGTGAAAGCATTTAGTGGCCTATTTCAGTCGAGAAAGAAAAATTTACACGCACTTCAATTTTGAAGTTATTTGTTCTTGAAAGCGTTTAGTGGCCTATTTCAGTGTAAAAAAATATATATACGCACTTCATTGTTGCAGTTATTTATAGTGAAAGCATTTAGTGGCCTTTTTCAGTACAGAAAGAAAAATATATATGCATTTCACTTCTGCAGTTATTTGTGGTGAAAGCAATTAGTGGCCTATTTCAGTACAGAAAGAAAAATATATATACACTTCACTGTTGCAGTTGGTTGTGGTGAAAGCTTTAGTTGCCTATTTCAGTACAAAAAGAAAAATATATTCTCAGTTCACTACTGCAGTTATTTGTGGTGAAAGCGTTTAGTGGCCTATTTTAGTACCAAAAAATAAATATACGCATTATACTGTTGCAGTTATTTGTGGTGAAAGCGTTTAGTGGCCTATTTCAGTAGAAAATTTAAAATATATTCTCAGTTCACTTCTGCAGTTATATGTGTTGAAAGCGTTTAGTGGCCTATTTCAGTACAAAAAGAAAATATATTGTCAGTTCACTTCTTAGACAAAAAAATCACAGAAAAAACATTCTGCACGGTATGATATACAAATGTGCGGATGTCCCTGGCCATATTATTGAAGAGAATCACAGAAATAAGATAATAATGCACTTAGTAAAGTAGATGCAAGTATTATATATGGACAAAGTCCTCACTCTGATATGATAATATCTGAGACACTTAGCCAATATATTTTGATCAAAACACATCTGAGCCCGCCTACCAAACGCCAAGGTGGTCTCAGGTCAAGCGGGTCCTACGCTAAACCTACCTAAGCCATTGGGCGCTTGGTAGGCGGGCTCAGATGTGTTTTGATCAAAATATATTGGCTAAGTGTCTCAGATATTATCATATCAGAGTGAGGACTTTGTCCATATATAATACTTGCATCTACTTTACTAAGTGCATTATTATCTTATTTCTGTGTCAGTTCACTTCTGCAGTTTTATGTGTTAAAAGCGTTTAGGTGCCTATTTCAGCACAAAAAGAAAAATATGATATATAAGCACTTCACTATTGCAGTTATTTGTGGTGAAAGAGTTTAGTGGCCTATTTCACTACAAAAAGAAAAATATATTCGTTGGGTGTTTTAATTTGCTTTTAATTTATTTAGTTCAGCTAAAAGTATGTCAGACAAAGAAGTGCCAGGCCATGCACAGAGGAGTGGCAGAAGTCTAAATGTTTCTGGCGCAGGCAGAGGTGGGAGCAGAATAAGGGGCGTGGCAGCAGAAGTCGCAGTGAGAGGCCTGAGCTCCCGGTGTCATCTAGCGGTCGTGTCTTGACTAGCAACCCAGCGGTTCTTGATTGGTTAACTCGGTCATCCACTTCATCCCAAGTGACATCAGACACCCCCAGCCAACAGTTGGTGGGTTCGTCAGACACAACTCTTAGTTGGCATGGCCCGGGAGAAGGCCCTGTGCCCTCAACTGTCCTCAACCTGCTTCAGTCCTTTGCCCACAGAAGTATTGTATGCTGTGGGCTCGGCTCCACTATACAGCGAGGACGAGCTACTAGAGGACAGTCAGCAGCTACTGGCTAGCCAAGATGTGGAGGAGACCTCCGCCGCTTCATCCGGTAGGCGGGCAAGTAGTGACGAGGAGAATGGCGTGGGAGCTGATATTGCAAGCAGTCAGGCTCCTGACCCCGAGACCGTTGAGGAGGACATCAGTGACGTGCAGACACTACTCAATGATGATGAAGCCGATCGCACTTGGGAGCCGGGTGCAGAAGGGGCTTCATCATTATCAGGAGAAGAGGGTGGCAGCTTGCCCGTGAGGCAACAACTGAGCCAGCAAGGTGGTAGCATGGTTGGGAGTCAGCAGGGTGGCAGCAGTGGGAGGTCGGGAGCCAAATATGCCCGGGGAATACCACCTGTTTCACAGCAGCCTACCTGCCCGGGAAGTAGTGGTGCAGGGGTTCATGGAGTCAGTGCGGACTGTTGGGGGGAAAATCACCTACTCAGCGGTGTGGCAGTTTTTTGTTAATCCACCGGAGGAGGTTAACATGGCCATATGTAGAATATGTGGGCAGAAGGCGAAGCGTGGCAAGGATGCCAATGTTGGCACCACGGCCCTGAGTCAACATATGCAGCATCACCATAAAGTGGCCTGGGAGAACCGTGGCTCGGTCATTGTGCCACTCTGTGGCCTCCTCCTGATGCTGCAGCCACCTCCACACTGTCATTGGGCCACTCTGTGGTCTCCTCATGCTGCTGCCACCTCCAGACTCGGTCATTGTTCCACTCCGTGGCCTCCTCATACTGCTGCCAACTCCAGTCTTGGTCATTGTGCCACTCGGTGGCCTCTTCATACTGCTGCCAACTCCACACTCTATTATTGTGCCACTCAGTGGCCTTCTCCTGATGCTGCCAACTTCATACTCTGGCATTGTGCCACTCGGTGGCCTCCTCATACTGCTGCCAACTCCAGACTTGGTCACTGTGCCACTCGGTGGCTTCCTCATACTGCTGCCACCTCCAGACTCTGTCATTGTGCCACTAGGTGGCCTTCTCCTGATGCTGCTTCTGCTGCCACCTCCAGACTCTGTCATTGGGCCACTCGGTGGACTCCTCATTCTGCTGCCACCTCCAGACCCTGTCATTGGGCCACTCTGTGGTTTCCTCATGCTGCTTCCACCTCACCACTATATCATAGGTCCACTGTTGACTTCTTATGTTGTTCCCACCCTCCCCACTTCATGACTGGTCCACTATTTTGGCTGTCGGCCTGGCTGTCATCATCATATATTTGACCTTTCTTCTGATCTGTCAGAAGGAAGGAAAATTGAGAAGCACAACGGATCCTGTCTGTGTAGCAGCTGTAAGGCCTGTACGGTCCCATCAGAATTGGCTTATAATTTGGTAGCCAAAATCAGGAGTGGGTACAAAACATAGAAGATATGCAAATATTCCATTCAAGTCACTGTCATTGTGCCTCTCTGTGGCCTTCTGATGCTGCTGCCACCTCCACACTGTCATTGTGCCATTCTGTGGCCTCCTCCTGATGCTGCTGCCACCTCCAGACTCTGTCATTGGGCCACTCTGTGGTCTCCTAATGCTGCCTTCACCTCACCACTATGTCATAGGGCCACTCTGTGGACTTCTCATGCTGTTCCCACCTCCTCACTTCATGACTGGGCCACTATCTTGCCTTTTGGCCTGGTTGACATCATCATTTATTTGACTCTTATTCTGATCTGTCAGAAGGAAGGAGATGAGATGAACAACAAATGCTGTCTATGTAACAGCTGTAAGGCCGGCATGACATGGTCCCTATTTTGCATCAGAATTGGCTTATGATTAGGTAGCCAAAAGCAGGAGTGGGTAAAAAACACAGAAGACATGCAAATATTCCATTCAAGTGTCAACTCTGTTTTGGATCCATTCCTGTTTTTTTTGGCTTTAGCAATACCGATGAATTATTGAGCAAATGAGTGAAGGCGTATGCTCAAAAGACAGGATCCGTTTTTTGTGGGTTATTGTTCTGACGGAACAGAGGAAGGGCAAATGAATCAGTGACATCAACACAAACTTACTACTGACACCCTCTCCACTCTGTCAGGGGGGCTATACGCATTTAATAGAATAGGTTCTGTAGACATCTATGTGGAGTCAGCTGGTGACGGTGTAAAAGGAGTGCACGTCTTCTTGGCTCTGTCTTCTTGGCTCTAACATCGACCTGTAAGGGGTTCATACTTAAGTTATTTGGTCAGTTTTGGCCCCGTGACTGCCCAAATAAGTGAAGTGTGCAGTGATTCTAAGAGCGACGCCTGTCATCTGCATGTCATGTCACAGTATTATTTCACAACCAAAGCAGACTCCCTATGAGTGTTGCTGCAAGGCACAGTGTTCTACACCACTATAAAGGCTCTCTGCAGCAAGGAAATAGCTGTTTTTTAACATAATTTGCTACAAATATATTCTGATGAAACCAAATTTTTCCAAACTAATTTGGCAAACCGGTGAATCGAATTTTTTTAAATTTCGCCCATCTCTAGTGTGTGCAGTAAATATCATAAACACATGTATGGCATAAAAGCTTATGATGCTCTACTAAGGAGGGAGTCCACATGGTCCTTTGTAAATATACATGCTCTGTCATCTCTCAAACATCAATGCACATGCTCATCGCCGCCATGCCTCCATCTGCCATGGAAACCCTGAATGTCTCATTCTCAGAGGCTAGCACATGCGTCCGGCATACAGTATAATGTCTCCAGAGGAACCATTGCTACTAATGCACTGATCATTCTGGAAGCACTAAATTGCAATAGTAATTAAAACTTTTTTCGGATGACAGTAAATTGTTATTCTTATTTGGATGACAGCAAATTGTTCTTCTAAGGCCTCATGCACACGACCGTTGTGTGCATCCGTGTCCATTGTTTCGTTTTCCGTGATTTTCTGTGGACCCATTGACTTTCAATGGGTCCGTTGAAAACTCGGAAAATGCACCGTTGTACATCCGCGTCCGTGATCCGTGTTTCCTGGCCACCAATGAATTTAAAACTGGGGAGGGTGCGGCACCTGAGGGGTTAATTGTGCGGATCACAGCCCCCTGTAAGAGATCGGGAGCTGCCAGACAGCAGGGAGCAGTCATGTATACAGTTCGTAGTATATTCTAACTTGAAGCGTCCCCAACACTATGGGAACGCCTCTGTGTTAGAATATACTGTCGGATCTGAGTTTCACGATCTAACTCAAATCCCATGGTATATTCTAACATAGAGGCGTTCCCATGGTGATGGGAATGCTTCAAGTTAAAATATACCATCAGATTGGAGAAAACTCAGATCCGATGGTATAATAGGGACTCCTGACTTTACATTGAACATTGCAATTGCACCATATTGTGTCAACGTCAAACGGATCCGTCCCCATTGACTTGCATTGTAAGTCAGGACGGATCCGTTTGGCTCCGCACGGCCAGGCGGACACCAAAATGACTTTTTCCTTCAAGTCTGTGGATCCTCCAAAAATCAAGGAAGACCCACAGAAGAAAAAACGGTCACGGATCACGGAACAACGGAAATCTGTTTTGCGGACCGCAAAAAAAAACAGTCGTGTGCATGAGGCCTTATTTGGAGCATTTTGCACCCAGAGAGAAACTGGACTGGTCAACCTTTGCACCCGACAGAACCAATACACATCTGTGCTGATCAATACATTTGTTTTCTGATGAATATGCACAGAGTATTAAATACGAAAATTGAAAGTCCAGCTCACCTGCTAAGCATGGAAATGTTGAGAGCCAAACATGTCTACAAATGCAGAAGATGAATCGAGCATCCAGAATCGGATGAAACTCCAATTTTTATTTGAATGTCAATAAAATCCAATATGCATCAGGTACAGCACTAATAACGTGTTTTGGGACTACAATGATCCTTTCTCATAGATTGCTGCCACATGGAATGACCACTGTGGTTCTGAAACTGATTAGCAGTGCAGTACCCGATGCATATTGAATTTGATTGACAGTCAAAGGTTGGAGTCTTCATCCTAACCAGATGCTGGAATCCCTTTCTGCATTTATACAGAGACTTAAATACAGTTTAAGGTAATTATTGTTCATGCTGTCAATACATAAAAAAAATATATATATTTCATTCCATTTTATTGTATATGGAACTATGTATGTTTTTTTTTCTGTTAAATATTTTTTTTACATTATATCTGATCCCTGGATTGCCTGTATTTTAGACTCTGCTTGATCTGTCTTTTATGATCTAATCAATACTTCATTATAATTAGTAGGCCTATACAGTAATCTCTAAAGAGTCAGGCTCATTTGCATACATACAGTATGTCAGGATGATGTGCATTAAACCATGAATATGAAATTGAACACCGTATCATATCAGATGTAAAAGCACTGTAGGACTCTAACAATAAACCAATTACTGTAGATACCATCATCTATTGTTCTGTTTTCTCTTAAAAATGATTTATAAAGGATTTCTTCACATTTTCATTTCATAATTGACTGCAGATAATGTAGTAGATAAACATGTCAAAAGAAAGTCATAATCTTGTTGGAAATGTCTAAGCACAGTCCTAGAAGGATTATTAATTCAAGCCAGGTCCCATTGTTTTGAATACCTTTTTTTTTTGTCTGCAAATATCTATGTTCTTTTAGAACATACGTATGCAATCTATTAATCCTAGTCATTGTGGTCTGCATCACATCTCATATATTAACATTATTGTCATACTCTGTCAAACAGCCAACAAAACATAGATCCCCAACATCAGATTATTTTATTATTCTTTATAAAAGTAGATCACTAGTGACTTCCTGGCATAACAAAACTTAAACTACAAGCTATCTATCAGAAATGGTGAACTATTCTGCAGAATGCAGTAGCTTTTCCTAAAAGCTAAGTAAGCAAAGCCGCCTCACATTTTGCTCCCTGAAGATTATTGTATTAAATGGGCTTTCCGGGATTTAACTACTGATGACCTATCCTCAGGATAGGTCATCATTATCTGATTGGTGGGGGTCTGGTGCCTGGGACCCCCGCCGATCAGCTGTTTGAGAAGGCACTGGAGCTCCTGTGAGTAGTGAGTGAATGGGGCTGAGCAGGATACCAAGCACTATACAATGTATGGCGCTGTGCTTGGTAAGCTGCGAGAAGGACACGACGCTCACAGGAGCGCCGGTGCCTTCTCGAGCAGCTGATCCTTGGGGGTCACAGATGTCAGGATGAGATAATAATGACTAGACATGAGCGAATTTCTAAAAAAATTCAATTCGGCTGGTTCAACCAATTTAAGCGAAAAAATTTGGTTCGATCTGAATTTATTTGTGGCGAATCACGTTAAAAAATTGCCATTTCCTAGCTGCTGAGAGCATTTATAGTGGTGTAGAATATTGGGCCCTGCAGTAACACTGACAGGGAGTCTGCTGTGGTAGTGAAACAATACTGTGAGTCGGTATGACATGTAGATGACAGTCGTCGCTCTTAGAATCACTGCACACTTAACTTATTTGGGCAGTTACGGGGCCAAAACTGACCAA
This sequence comes from Bufo bufo, assembly GCF_905171765.1. NCBI lineage: Eukaryota > Metazoa > Chordata > Amphibia > Anura > Bufonidae > Bufo > Bufo bufo. Next base: position 299,807,098 of record NC_053392.1, on the reverse strand, counting down.
ACTGACCTTATAGGTCGATGTTAGAGCCAAGAAGACGTGCACTCCTTTTACACCGTCATCTGCTGATTCCACAAAGATGTCTACAGAACCTGTTCTATTAAACGCTTATACAAGTAGAGCCTCCCTGACAGCAGTAAGTTTGTGTTGACGTCACTGATTAATTTGCCCTTCCTCTGATCCGTCAGAACAATAATCCACAAAAAACAGATCCTGTCTGTGGAGCATACGTCTTCACTCGGTCAGCATTTGCTCAATAATTCATCAGTATTGCTAAAGCCCAAACAAACAGGAGTGGATCCAAAACAGAGTTGACACGTGAATGGAATATTTGCATGTCTTCTGTATTTTTTACCCACTCCTGCTTTAGGCCACCAAATTATAAGCCAATTGTGATGCAAAATAGGGACCATGTCATGTGGGCCATCCTTTGTGCGTCTCACAGATCAGAAGAAGGGTCAAATAAATGATGATGTCAACCAGGCCAAAAGGCAAAATAGTGGCCCAGTCATGAAGTGGGGAGGTGGGAACAGCATGAGAAGTCCACAGAGTGGCCCTGTGACATAGTGGTGAGGTGGAAGATGCATGAGGAGAACACAGAGTGGCACAATGACAGTGTGGAGGTGGCAGCAGCATCAGGAGGCCACAGAGTAGCACAATGACAGAGTGTGGAGGTGGCGGCAGCAGCAGCAGCATCAGGAGGAGGCCACAGGGTGGCACAATGACAGTGTGGAGGTGGCGGCAGCAGTAGCATCAGGAGGAGGCCACAGAGTGGCACAATGACAGTGTGGAGGTGGCAGCATCAGGAGGCCACAGAGTGGCACAATGACAGAGGGTGGAAGTGGCGGCAGCAGCCTCAGAAGGAGGCCACAGGGTGGCACAATATCTGTGTGGAGGTGGCAACAGCATCATTAGGCCACAGAGTGGCAAAATAATAGAGTGTGGAGGAGGCGGCAGCAGCAGCATCAGGAGGAGGCCACATGGTGGCACAATGACAGTGTGGAGGTAGCAGCATCTTTAGGAGACCTGAGTGCTGAGGTGGCAGCAGCATCAGGAGATCAAAGAGTGACCCGTTGACAGAGTGGGGAGGTGGGTGGCAATACCAGTACCAGCTGAAGATGGTGGGTGAAAGAAGGAATACTTGGCATCAGATGTGTGGCATCAGGCGGGTGGCAGCATCAGAATAGTAGCTGAGGCAGGTAGCCAGAAGAAACCGGAAATCCTGGCTGATCCACACCTGATTCATCTTGACAAAGGTCAGTCTCTCCACATTTTGGTTGGACAGGCGAGTTCTTCTTGTGGTAACTATGACCCCCGCAGCACTAAACACACACTCTGATGCCATACTACTGGCTGGGCAGGACAGCATTTCCAGGGCAAACTCTGCCAGTTGCGGCCACAAATCCAGTTTGGCTGCCCAGTAGTCCAGCGGATCTTCAATGTGGGGTGGCAGGGTGCGGTCCAAGTATGTCACCACCTGCTGGTTGAGGTCTTGCTCGAGGTCTAGCTGCTGCTGCTGAGTAGTTTCTTTGCTAGGTGAGTGAAGAAAGCTGCTCATCAGCGACTCTAGACTCAAGTTGCTGCTGATGGAGCTGGAAACACATTCACTCAGTGGGCCATAAAGGACATGTATTGTCCCTGACCATAGTTACAGATCCATACGTTGGCTCTGCCGTGCACTTTGGTAGACACCGACAGGCTCAAGGACTAGCCCACCTTCTGTTCTACATATGTGTGCAGGGCTGATACTGCCTTTTTGGCAAAGAAATGATGGCTTGGGACTCTCCACCTTAGCTCGGCACTAGCCATCAGTTCTCTGAAAGGTGCAGAGTCCACCACTTGGAAAGGGAGGGACTGCAGCACCAGAAACTTGGCCAAGAGCACATTTAGCTTCTGCGACTGTGTCTCTTGGCAATTGCTTCGGTTATCGATTGCTGACGGAATGACTGACGAGGAGTAGGAGTAGAAAAAGGAGCTTGAAGACCTGCAGATGATGGGAAGGACAGACAGCTCCCTTTGGCTGAGGTGGTGGAGCCTTGAATGCCTGAAATCGGGTGAGTGCCACTGGGTGATGCAGCGGCTGGACCAACACACCGGAGCCACGGTTCTCCCAGGCCACTTTATGGTGATGCTGCATATGTTGACGCAGGGCTGTGGTGCCAACATTAGCATCCTGGTCAAGCTTCACCTTCTGCCCCCAGATTCTACAAATGGCCATGTTCACCTCCTCCGGCGGCTTAACAAAAAACTGCCACATCGCCGAGAAGGTGATTTTACCCCCAACAGTCTGCACTGACTGACTGCTACCGCCGCTGCTTCCGTTAACCCCTACACCACCACTTTCTGGGCAGGTAGGCTCCGGCAAAGCGGGTGGTCTACCCCGGGCATGTTTGGCTCCCGACCTCCCACTGCTGCTACCCTGATGACTCCCGGCCACGCTAGCGACTTGCTGGCTCTGCCGCTGTCTCACGGGCAAGCTGCCACCCTCTTCTCCCGATGATGATGAAGCCCCTAATTTACCCGGCTCCCAAGTGCGATCAGCTACATCATTATCAGCATCGAGTACTGTCTGCACGTCACTGATGTCCTCCTAATGGTCTCAGGATCAGGAGCCTGACTGCTCGCAATATCAGCTCCTCATCACTACTTACCCGCCTACCGGAGGAAGTGGCGGAGGTCTCCTCCACATCTTGGCTAGCCAGTAGCTGCTGACTGTCCTCTAGTAGCTCATCCTTGCTGTATAGTTGAGCTGAGCCCACAGCATATAATACTTCTCTGGCTGAGGGAACAGAAAAGGACAGAGGGACGTTGAGGACAAGTGAGGGCACAGGGCCTTCTCCGGGCCATGCCAATTAAGGGTTGTGTCTGACGAACCCACCGACTGTTGGCTGGGGGTGTCTGATGTCAATTGTGACAAAGTGGATTACCCAGTCAACCGTTTAAGAACCGCTGGGTTGCTGGTCAAGACACGACCGTTAGATGACACCGGGATCTCAGGCCTCTCGTTGCAACTCCTTCTGCCATGCCCCCTTACTCTGCATAGACCTGTGCCTGTGCCAGAAACATTTAGGCCTCTGCCACTCCCCTATGCAGAGCCTTTAATTTCTCTGTCTGACATACTGTTAGATCAAATAAACAAATAAAAAGGAAATTAAAGTGTGTAATTTTCTCACTTCACCACATAACGACTAATAACCCCTTTTTTCCCCCACTAATACACGCCAAAGAAGACTTTAGAACATATAACTGCACAGCTGAACGGCAAATAATACATATTTTTTTGTCTCTAATAAATACCAAAAAGGGCTTCAAAACATAAAACTGCAGCGCTGAACAGCAAATAGGCCCTTACTTTTTTCCACTTATACACGCCACAAAAGGATTTAGAACATATAACTGCACCGCTGAACGGCTAATAAGATATATATTTTTGCCACTAATACACGTCAAAAAGGGCTTTAGAATATATAACTGCAACGCTGAACGACAAATATATATTTCCTGCCACTAATACATGCCAAAAAGGACTTTAGAACATATAACTGCACCGCTAAACAGCAAATATATATTTTTTTGCTTCTAATACAAGCCAAAAAGGGCTGTAATTTTCTCACTTCACTACACAACGGCAAATACTTTTTTTTGTGCCACTAATACACACCAAAAAGGGCTTTAGAACATATAACTGCACCGCTGAACGGCAAATAGGCCCTTACTTTTTTCCACTTATACACACCACAAAAGGCTTTAAAACATATAACTGCACTGCAGAACGGAAAATAATATATATTTTTTGCCACTAATACACGCCATAAAGGGCTTTAGAACATATAACTGCTCTGCTGAAGGGCAAATAGGCCCTTACTTTTATCCACTTATACATGCCACAAAAAGCTTTAAGAGATATAACTGCACCGCTGATCGGACACAATATATATATTTTTTTGCCACTTATACACGCCAAAAAGGGCTGTAATTTTCTCACTTCACCACACAATGGTAAATACTTTTTATTGTGCCACTAATACATGCCAAAAAGGGCTTTAGAACATATAACTGCGCCGCTGAACGGCAAATATATATATTTTTTGCCACTAATACACACCAAAAAGGGCTTTAGAACATATAACTGCACGGCTGAACGGCAAAAAGGCCCTCATTTTTTTCCATTTATACACGCCACAAAAGGCTTTAGAACATATAACTCCACCGAAGAACGGCAAATAATGTATATTTTTTTGCCACTAATACATGCCAAAAAGGGCTTTAGAACATATAACTGCACCGCTGAACAGCATACAGGCCCTTACTTTTTTCCACTTAGACACGCCACAAAAGGCTTTAGAACATTTAACTGCACCGCTGAATGGCAAATAATATATATTTATTTGCCACTAATACACGACAAAAAAGGGCTATAATTTTCTCACTTTACAACACAACGGCAAATACTTTTTTTGTGCTACTAATACACTCCACAAAAGGCTTTAGAACATATAACTGCACCGCTGAACAGCAAATAATACATTTTTTTCCCCCACTAATACAGGCCAAAAAGGGCTTTAGAACATATAACTGCACTGCTGAACGGCAAATAAGATATTTATATGTGAATTCCCTCTCTGAAACAGAAATAAAAGCCTTTCGGTGACCTGGCAATGGATCTTTGAGGGTGGGTTAACTAGAAAAGTATGTAAATGTTCTCTACTTTTCTTCTAAGTTCACCCTGTTGGTATCAGATAAATTTTATGTCTAGTGTCTTCTGTTAGTAAGGAAAAAAGCAATGTAAAGCCGACTTTCCAATGAACATTGTCAGACTGGGTGATCTGGGGCCCACCAGAAAAAAATCATTCTGAGAAACCAACACACCAACAGGGATGCCAGGGATGCCATGCACAGCATTTGGCACCATCAGTTGTGGTGCATCAGGAATATGGAGTACTGTTTGTCCCTCTAGTATGTAAGGGACACCAGCAACATTATGGTGGGGTATTTCACTGGCCTGATTGACCTCTGTGGTATTCAAGACATTGAATGGCTAAGTCCTCTTTTATTGTTTATAATAATTGATATCTGGATATAAGTTTAAAGAGGACCTTTCATGGTTGTATATAAATTTTGATAAATACCTTTACTTGCGGGGTACCTCCCGCTGATGCTGCCACCCTTCCTGATTTTTTAAAATATCCTTCCTATGCCCCGCTGTGCTCCCCTGTATTTTTTGCACTCAGTATGCTAATACTGGGCATCTGTACAGGGAGGTGGACACGCCAGGGTTTCTCAATGGGCGTCTCCTTGGCTGTATCGTGACCCAATCACAGCGAGAGAGTGTCACAGCCAGGGAGAAGGTGAGTTTTTTTTCTCCCTGACTGTGACGCTCTCTGCTGTGATTGGATCGTGGCACAGCCAGGGAGAAGGAGATGCCAATTGAGAAACCCTGGCCTCTCCTCCTCCCTGTACCACGCAAAAAATACAGGGGGGCACAGCAGGGCATAGTAATGAAATTTAAAAAAATCAGGCAGGGTGGAAGCATCACAAGTAAAGGTATTTATCTCAATTAATATAAAACCATGAAAGGTCCTCTTTAAGGATTTTTGTGAACATCTAATACAGTAGGTAGGAATTTTGGACCCACTATATAAGTACAGATATACATCTGATGACTGGATAGTCCATGTTGGAACTTCCTCTAGTGCTGTCTAATGATGTCAAAAAATAAAATTATTCCTTTGAAGATATAACTGGCTATGAGTACAGATGGAAGACATTTTTCAGCTTCTCTCCTCATTTTATAATCCCACAAAAGAAAATACTTCTGTTAGAGCACTCACTGAAAATAAAAACCCTGTATTTATAGTTTTTCAATGTGTTTAACAGCAACACAGCTGAGCGAAAGAGCTGGAGGATGCAAAATAGCCTTTCCTTAGGTGGAATCACCTGTGTATATCCTTTGCCAACTGCATTGCTGTTAACTTTATTTGAATAAAGGTGGATATTTATTTTGAGTGACATGTTTTCTATTACTGGATCATGTTATGTGGATTGTCCCCTTGGAAACACTACTGAAAATCACAATTAGAAGCCTTGTATTTTTAAAGTATCAAACAATGGTAGTAATTGATTTATTAGTGATTTCATATTCTTTCTTTTTAAATCCATGCTTTATTGGTTGAAAATTTAACAATTTCCTAACGCTAGGTATTTCTGATGAACAATGTACAAGCATTCTCAATAACATTATATGACATTTTGCTTAATTATCTTTATATTAATAATACAAGAAAGAAAGAAATGAGACATATTAAAGATAGTTTAAGAATACAAACATAGCAAGGCAGATAACATTTTAATTGGTTTATTTCATGTGCTACATATATACAGTGGATATAAAAAGTCTACACACCCCTGTTAAAATGTCAGGTTTCTGTGCGGTAAAAAATGAGACAATGATAAATCATTTCAGAACTTTTTCCACTCTTAATTGTACCACTCAATTGAAAAACAAACTGAAATCTTTAGGTGGAGGGAAGAAAACCCCCAAAAAAAACACAATAATGTGGTTGCATAAGTGTGCACACCCTCTTATAACTGGGGATGTAGCTGTGTTCAGAATTAAGCAATCACATTCAAAATCATGTTAAATAGGAGTCAGCATACACCTGACATCATTTAAAGTGCCTCTAATTAACCCCAAATAAAGTTCAGCTGCTCTAGTTGGTCTTTCCTGAAATTTTCTTAGTCGCATCCCACAGCAAAAGCCATGGTCCACAGAGAGCTTACAAAGCATCAGAGGGATCTCATTGTTAAAAGGTATCAGTCAGGAGAAGGGTACAAAAGAATTTCCAAGGCATTAGATATACCATGGAACACAGTGAAGACAGTCATCATCAAGTGGAGAAAATATGGCACAACAGTGACATTACCAATAACTGGACGTCCCTCCAAAATTGATGAAAAGACGAGAAGAAAACTGGTCTGGGAGGCTACCAAGAGGCCTACAGCAACATTAAAGGAGCTACAGGAATATCTGGAAAGTACTGGCTGTGTGGTACATGTGACAACAATCTCCCGTATCCTTCATATGTCTGGGCTATGGGGTAGAGTGGCAAGACACAAGCCTTTTCTTACTAAGAAAAACATCCAAGCCAGGCTACATTTTGCAAAAAAACATCTGAATTATCCCAAAAGCATGTGGGAAAAGGTGTTATGGTCTGATGAAACCAAAGTTGAACTTTTTGGCCATAATTCCAAAAGATATATTTTGGCGCAAAAACAACACCAAAAGAACACCATACCCACAGTGAAGAATGGTAGTGGCAGCATCATGTATTGGGACTGTTTTTCTTCAGCTGGAACTGGGGTCTTAGTTATGCTACAGGGAATTATGAACAGTTCCAAATACCAGTCAATATTGGCACAAAACCTTCAGGCTTCTGCTAGAAAGATGAACATGAAGAGGAACTTTATCTTTCAGCATGACAATGACCCAAAGCATACATCCAAATAAACAAAGTAATGGCTTCACCAAAAGAAAATTAAAGTTTTGGAATGGCCCAGCCAGAGCCCAGACCTGAATCCGATTGAAAATCTGTGGGGTGATCTGAAGAAGGCTGTGCACAGGAGATGCCCTCGCAATCTGACAGATTTGGAGGGTTTTTGCAAAGAAGAGTGGGCAAATCTTGCCAAGTCAAAATGTGCCATGCTGATAGACTCATGCCCAAAAAGACTGAGTGGTGTAATAAAATCAAAAGGTGCTTCAACAAAGTATTAGTTTAAGGGTGTGCACACTTATGCAATCATATTATTTTATATTTTTTCTTCCCTCTACTTAAAAGATTTCAGTTTGTTTTTCAATTGAGTTGTACAGTTTATAAGTCACATTAAAGGTGGAAAAAGTCCTGAAATGATTTATCTTTGTCAAAAAAAAATTACATCACAGAAACCTGACATTTTAACAGGGGTGTGTAGACTTTTTATATCCACTGTACTTAGGGAATCTTCTGCCTATTCTAAAATTATATGTACATCCAAAGGATAATACTTGTTTTAAAGAATTATAAGAAACCTGTCACTTTGAACATGCTGTTTGACCTGCATCCCACATATTATAGAGCAGGAAGAGTTGAGCAGTATAATATATAGTTTTATGGGAAATGATTCAGTATTAATTATATTTTATTTATTTATATCTCTGTACCTAATATGCTTATAAATCCAGTGGGTGGTCTTATCAGTGATTGACGGCCTTTCCTGTACAAGGCAGCATACAGAAATAGTTTTAATCACAGAGTTGGACCACCCATTGGACTCCTGAGCATAGACAAGACAATGATTTAAATTAATAAAATACAAGTTATACTTGCTGTCTATCATCCGTATTTTATCATTTCACCAGTCAAAACCACAAGATCACCAGGAAGCTACCTAAATTTAGGATCTGCCTAGTTCTGTGTTTTTCTCACAAAGGGAGCCAAATACAAGTAACATTAGCTTGCCTTTTCATGGTTTGCTTGCATATTTGTAAAATATCAATAGAAATGTTAAGGATTTATAAGCAGACCTATAACCCATCTTGTAAAACTATGCTGCCTAATAGAAATCTAGCTACATCCTAATATACCAATGAGTTAAACCACAGAAACTAGGAAGGTCTAACGTGTTTTAGGTTTTATATCAGGTTTCATTTTCTGCCCACTTTAGGAAATGAATATTGCATTCATGGGTTGTTATTCATACGCAGAAGATGAACCGTAGCACTTTCATTTATCCCCTGGGTATTGATTTATTTTAACACTTTGCCACAACAGAGTATGTTTCCCATCTCAGTGTGATGATGCTACAGTTGAAATGGTTTTTTGGACAAGTGATATTCCATCTATGTCTATAAAAGTTAATGGTGCAGATATCGTACTGATCTACACTTTGTGAATTAAATGTTTCCTTGTGGTTGAATTGGTTAACCTACATTTTATATTTCCATTATGGATAACTGAATTATTGTAGTAAGTCACTTTGAGAACGTTCAGCATTGGTTAGAACTATAGCATCTTTTATTACTACTTTGAGAGACCATGTGTTTGTATAATTAGATATAAATGCATCCATTGCTCAGTCTGGCAAATAATAACCTAGAACTCATTGCACCCATTCATTTTCTCTATACTAAAGAAATTACTAAAATGAAAACCCCGGCATGACTAACAAACAACAAACCGTCCTAGTTTTATAAACCTCACACCTGTTTTTTCTTAAGTTTTTGTACTGAATCAGCCAATAAATTCACCTCCATTTCCCAGTATAGCTCCTTATAACATAAAACTTTTTTTCCACTATGCCCAACTGTTTCCAATAGTCGCAGTCAAACCTAGAGTTGTCAATCAAGGAACAGCTTATCAGTCTGAGCTTTTACTTTTCAAGCTTTTGCGCTGTGACTTTTGAAATCTGTCAGCACCCAGTTGATTTTAGCCCTAACAATAAAGTCACACTCAATCTCCACCTAGTAGCTTTAGATTAAATTCTGATGTCATATACGTCATATTTACACAGTTAAAATTCATAACAAAGCAAGCCACAGGCAATAGGATGTAATAACGGCAACAGAACCATTTCCTGCGTAGGATTTTTTTTTTTCTCACTAGGTTTTGTGCAGTTTATTAGATGTGAATGTTTTGAAAATGAAAATCGTCTGGCCAAAAGCCTGCTAGCCAGGCCTGAGGTTTAGGAGAATTTGCCTAAAAGAATATAAAGTTTTAAATGTTTTGGCCACCTAGAGCCATGAAGTATAAATTTATCCAATGTTTTTCTAATTTCGACCAGAAGAATATGTAAAGCCAGTTAAAGGTGCATAAAAAAAAGGATCAACAGAATATAGGCAGGTGTGGAAAAATGCTGCAAAGTAAGAATACTTGAAAAAATAGGACTGTTAATAGTTTAAATTTGTTCGGCAGCAGGACAGAAAACCCAAACATACAGCAAATGTCATTAAGAACTATCTTAACTGTAAAGAATATATGTATATAGATAGGTAGATAGATAGATATAAATATAGATATATACACTTAATCTATTGTTGCATTAAATTAACTGTTTCAAAAACCTTTACCAGTATACTTATATACTTATAGTAGTTGAACTTTAAGGCACTTCATGGCTATAAGGACTCTCTTCAAAAGTACTGTAATGTGAACTTTAACCACTGACTACATTTGAAAGATATATCCACCACAGTACTTTAAACACCTAATTTAGTATGGTAACAGCTTCTCTGGCACCCACCCAAGGATAGGAAAATTTTACCGGTCTACTACAACATCCAATAAATGCGCTGTCTGTTTTCAACTTTAAAATCTCCTGCTTTTTTACAACTAAACTTCTGGAAATTTAGACTCTAAATCCCAGATGCTGTAAACATAATTTAATGTGATACTAAATACATAAATATGTGTTAAAATATTTCTTAAAAAGCCCAAAAGAATTCAGTTTGGATTAAAAGAAATGCTTAATAATATGGTATAAATTATAAAATTATGATTAGCTGCTAACAGGTCCATGGGGTTGATAATATTAATTTTAATACATTTTATTCTCTCCTGTTATGAACACCAACACTCTACATCAAAGTTATCTTAATTCCATGGCACTATTAATATGTTCCCATTTAGACCTCACAAACACAATTGTGTGAAAAATATAGTATTATATTCCACTGTGCATGGAAACAGAAATGGCCCCATGGGATTTCATGTGGTACCATAAAATGTTTGTATGTTTCCATATGGTGTTCAGTACCATTATTGTTTTTGGTCTATATGAGTTTCATATAAGTGCAGTATGAAAACATACAGAAAAGGTAATTTTTTAGCAGTTTTTCTATTGAAGCACTTTTAGGATCAAAAATGGTGCTTAAAGTGTACCTCTCATACAGTGCCTCTACAATGGTTTTTTGCAAACCCGTATAACATAGATTTGTTCTTTCAGTTTTATTTTGACTTCATTGGAAGAAGACTGGTGCTCATATTTCATCTAATAGAACCTGTCTCCTTCTCGTCTGTATGACAGCACAATCTGTGTATAAAAAAATAAAAAATAAAACTTTGAATGAAAATCATGATGTCACATAGAATAAACAGCTTCCTAGTACAGATCTGTACCATACAGAGCTGGTAAGGATCTTTATATGGTTGTGTGAATGAGACCTTATACAACAATTCTCTCTTTCCCTATATTTTTGGCGAAGCATTAACATTTCATTACATTATTTCATTTCAGAGGCAACCTAGGGTAACTTATATATCCTCCAACTTCCCTTTACATACTGTGGGGAGAGGGCGGTGTATGAGAGATGAAAGGCATTGTGACTGAATTATTACATTAGAGACTCAAAATGTTAGAGTAGAGACCTTATATAAATACAGATGTAGCCCAGATAATGCATGGCACAGTGTTATCTAGGTTATCTTGTGACAAAAGCCATTGCGATCCATTGAAAAGTTGAAAAGTTAGTTATCTTTTTCTTGCCATTCTTTACTTAACGCGTTAACCATCAAGTTTAGCTCGGCTGCATCTGTATATGGGTACCCCTTGAAAGTTCATGGTATTGGTGATAAATAACTTTTAGTATCAGAAATTACATTGTGATAAGATAGATAGGTAGATAGTGTCACTACCAGTGGCGGGAGACGCAATTCTCTACATACCTGCTGGCATCCAGTTGCCAGGGAGACAGTCTGGTGTTCTGACGTCATAGATCACGTGATGTCGGCTGTGTCACATGAGTAGGAAGTGCGGGGTATTTAAACAGGCAATCTGCTGGTTATATATATACATATACACTCACCTAAAGAATTATTAGGAACACCATACTAATACGGTGTTGGACCCCCTTTTGCCTTCAGAACTGCCTTAATTCTACGTGGCATTGATTCAACAAGGTGCTGATAGCATTCTTTAGAAATGTTGGCCCATATTGATAAGATAGCATCTTGCAGTTGATGGAGATTTGAGGGATGCACATCCAGGGCACGAAGCTCCTGTTCCACCACATCCCAAAGATGCTCTATTGGGTTGAGATCTGGTGACTGTGGGGGCCATTTTAGTACAGTGAACTCATTGTCATGTTCAAGAAACCAATTTGAAATGATTCGAGCTTTGTGACATTATCCTGCTGGAAGTAGCCATCAGAGGATGGATACATGTTCTCATTCTGTTTACGCCAAATTCAGACTCTACCATTTGAATGTCTCAACAGAAATCGAGACTCATCAGACCAGGCAACATTTTTCCAGTCTTCAACAGTCCAATTTTGGTGAGCTCGTGCAAATTGTAGCCTCTTTTTCCTATTTGTAGTGGAGATGAGTGGTACCCGATGGGGTCTTCTGTTGTTGTAGCCCATCCGCCTCAAGGTTGTGCGTGTTGTGGCTTCACAAATGCTTTGCTGCATACCTCGGTTGTAACGAGTGGTTATTTCAGTCAACGTTGCTCTTCTATCAGCTTGAATCAGTCGGCCCATTCTCCTCTGACCTCTAGCATCCACAAGGCATTTTTGCCCACAGGACTGCCGCATACTGGATGTTTTTCCCTTTTCACACCATTCTTTGTAAACCCTAGAAATGGTTGTGCATGAAAATTCCAGTAACTGAGCAGATTGTGAAATACTCAGACTTGCCCGTCTGGCACCAACAACCATGCCACGCTCAAAATTGCTTAAATCACCTTTCTTTCCCATTCTGACATTCAGTTTGGAGTTCAGGAGATTGTCTTGACCAGGACCACCCCCTAAATGCATTGAAGCAACTGCCATGTGATTGGTTGACTAGATAATTGCATTAATGAGAAATAGAACAGGTGTTCCTAATATTTCTTTAGGTGAGTGTATATACCTCACTAGCACTTTGGATTGTGGATTGCTCTGACCTCCTGACTTCTGACTTTGGCTACTCCTTTTGACCCTGATTCTTGGATTCTGATTTTGATTTTCTGCATCACCTGGCTTGGTTCTTGGACTCGCTCCTGCCTGACATATTTGGACCTGGACATGTCCGCTCATTTATTACCTTGGCTTGGTATTGTTTAGTGATCTTCTTTTTGATTAGGCTTAATTGTTCTCTCTTGGTTTTGATCTGGAACGTTTGACTCTGATCACTTTGGTTCTGGGTTTTTCTCTTGATTTGTGTGCCTGCTTGTCGCTTTGTTTATTCTTTGTTCCCTTTGCTTTTCCATGGCAATCCCCATAACGTAAATAAGCAGAGACCATCGACCAGTAATGGTCTGCCACTTACTGTAGTGCGGTCATGCAAGTAGGCAAGCTAAGAGAGGTGTGGGTGAAATTTAGGGTTCACTTGTTTCCCACGTGATAGATAGCTAGATAGATATAGGCAGATATATATAAGCAGATAGATAGATAGATAGATAGATAGATAATCATTAATATGAGATCAGTGGGGACCAGCATCCGGCGCTCCCACTGATCATATGTTCCCTGCATCCTCCAGCACTAAAACAAGCACTTTGAATGGAGCCAGAAGCATTCTGTTCCAAGTCTAGTGCCCATCTCAGATTACTGTTTTAACTTTATATTTAACATTATATTATGTACTGTTGTTTTATGTACAGGGTTTAAAAGCGAAAATTATAAAAATTATAAAATTGACCAATGCAATGCTGCATGCATGTCAATAAGTCAAATTATTTTCCACCTTTGTGCAACATTGCATGAGGGTCAATTTTTAACTTTTTCTTAGATTGTTTTGTATGTGTCCTATAACTTATAAATAACACTTAGCACCCTACTTAAGTCATTTTAGCAAATCAATGCACACACATAAGATAATGATCAAGATTAGTGTTGATCGAGCATGCTCAGAACAAGCACCAGTTCGGCTCGAGCATCTCAATGCTCGGCACATGGTGGTGTTTGGCTGAATACCGCATGTGCTCAAGGACAATGCTCGAGTCTCCTCCCCTCATGTTTGTTGGTTGCTACGCAGCCAATAAACGTGCAGGTAAGTAATTCCCTTCACTGTAATGCCGTAGCCATGTTGGTTACTGGCATTATAGTGATTGGCTGGCCGGAACGCGATGACACGGGTTTGGCTCAGTGTTAGTCAGGGAGAGCTGTCCTGGGGAAGGGAAATATAGTGTAGGGAGAGAAATATTTTTTGGGGAAGTTGAAAAACTTGTCAGAGACCCAAAAGTCCTGATAAGGACTATTGTTGTGTGTGGCAGCAGCAATATATATATGCGCTAAATTTCTAAAACTTTAAAGACCCAAAAGTCATTTTAAGGACTATTGTGTGTGGTAGTAATATCTATTTTTAGCGCATCCTGCGCTAAATAGCATGCAATAATTAGGCCACTGCAGACAGCGACATTTTCTGCACTACATCTCCTTTGTAACTTGTGCGCATCCCAAAAATATCTGTGACATCCAGTGTACTTTTTCCGTAGATGGTGTCCACTGCGGACAGTGACATTACCTGGGGTACATCTCCTGTGTAATGTTTTCACATCCCAAATACCTGTCACATACCCTGTAATTTTATATTAGCCCCTGGTGACATCAGCGACATTATCTGCGGTATTTCTCCTGTGTATCATTTACACATCCAAAATACCTGTGACATTCCCTGTAATTTTATATTAGCCACTGCTGACATCAGCAACATTATCTGCGGTATTTCTCCTGTGTAACGTGTGCACATCCCAAAAATATCAGTGATATCCAGTGTACTTTTTCTGTAGACGGTGTCCGCTGCAGTGGCATTAGCTGTGCTACATCTCCTGTGTAACGTGTGCACATCCTAAAAATATCAGTGACATCCAGTGTACTTTTTCCATAGACGGTGTCCGCTGCGGACAGTCCCATTACCTGGGGTACATCTCCTGTGTAACATTTCCACATCCCAAATACCTGTGACATTCCCTATAATTATCTATTAGCCACTGCTGACATCAGCGATATTATCTGCAGTATTTCTCCTGTGTAACGTTTCCACATCCCAAATACATGTGACATGCCCTGTAATTTTATATTAGTCGCTGCTGACATCAGCGATCATTATCTGCGGTATTTCACCTGTGTAACGTTTCCACATCCCAAATACCTGTGACATTCCCTGTATTTTTATATTAGCCGCTGCTGACATCAGCGACATTATCTGTGGTATTTCTCCTGTGTAACGTGTGTGCATCCCAAAAATATCAGTGACATCCAGTGTACTTTTTCCGTAGACGATGTCCACTGCTGACAGTGACATTACCTGGGGTACATCTCCTGTGTAACATTTCCACATCCCAAATACCTGTGACATTCCCTATAATTTTATATTAGCTGCTGCTTACATCAGCGACATTATCTGCAATATTTCTCCTGTGTAACGTTTTCACATCCCAAATACCTGTGAAATTCCCTATAGTTTTATATTAGCCACTGCTGACATCAGCGACATTATCTGCGGTATTTCTCCTGTGTAATGTTTCCACATCCCAAATACCTGTGACATTCCCTGTAATTTTATATTAGCCGCTACTGACATCAGCAACATTATCTGCTGTATTCCTCCTGTGTGATGTTTCCACATCCCAAATACCTTTTTTTTTTGCGCATACACTTACAAATCCTACGCTACTGTACGTGTGACATATTTTCAAGTATATATAACATTTAATATGAAGAAGGCGAGCAGTAAGGGACTGGGAAGTGGCCGTGATGCTGATGGTGCATGCAGAGGCCCTGGGCGCATTGAAACTGTGCCTGCTGCCAGAGCACAAGAAAAACAATCATCTACGATACCTAGCTTCATGTCCCAGTTTGCAGGGCGGCGCAGGACAACGCTCTCGAAGTCAGACCAGTGCGACCAGGTGGTCGGTTAGATTGCAGCAGATAATGCTTCCAGTCGGTTAAGCACCACCCTGTCTTCCACCAAGTCCAGTCTCAGTAGCCAAGAGTCTGGTCAACAGAATCCTCACCCTGATCCTCCTCCCTCCCACCATGGAGAGTCTTGGCAAACAAGTGAACCCACACTTGGATATTCCGAGGAGCTCTTTTCAGCGCCATTCCTTCATTTGGGCCTCTCGACAAGCCCGCTTGAAGAGGGACATGAGATCTTGTGCCCTGATTCCCAAACTCTTGAGCATCCACAGTCACAAGAAGATGACGGTGGGGAACGGCAATTAGTATTTCACGAGGTGGATGATGATGATGATGAGACACAGTTGCCAATAAAGGAACTATGATAGCAGGCACTCTCTATATTTAGAGTCACATATTAATTGCAATAATGCAACCAGATAATACTGAGTTATCAAAAATTAGATGTATTTCAATAAATTGCAGAATAATATCAGGTAATACAAATCTCAATAAATATTGCAATAAAGGTAAGAAATAATGATAAGAGGCATAATAGGCAAGGTAATAGTCCCAAACAATAGTATATAAATTATATAAAAAGTAAAACCAGGTGTCTAATAATCAGCAGAAAGGTGATGAAGTTAAAATAAATTAGTATTGCATATATAGTCCTTCCAATGGTATAAAGATGATGATAATAAAATAAATCAATGTAGCATATATAGTCCTTCCAATTGTATAAATCACATACTTTCAATTTTTTTAATATTCGGTAGCAACCTTGTATGTTTCGGGTTGTGGCTGATCCAAAATAATACTGCTAGTCTCAGGAATAAGTCTTATTATACTGCTGGTATCAAGTTAAAATCGTATTCAGTAAAAACACAGAGAACCCTCCTGTTGAATTCGTATCCTATCAGAGGGAGTCTGTCAAATGAACTTACGTGCGGGGTTGGTATTCTTCGGTAGCTGCGCCTTAACGCGGCATCCCGTGTCTTTATCGGCGCCTAAAATCGCTTACCTCTCAGAGTTTTCCCCTATGCAGCTCTTCCGATTTGGTCAATTGTAGCCTTACCCGGACAAGGCCTCGGCATCCCATGTGGAGTCTGTCTAGTGGAACGCTTCATATAGGTTAGGAAGTGTGGTTGTTTGCGCTATCTCACCACGTATCCTACACACGTGACCGGGATGTAGTTGATCGGGGAAAAAGGCAAAACGAGTGATGCGATAAAGTCTCTGATAAGAGGAACAATAATACTGTGAATAATAAGTCAATGGCAATTAGTGTCTCAAGAGGTTGATGATGAGGATGAGACACAGTTGTCAATAAGTGAGGTTCTTGTTAGGTCAACAAGTCAGGAGGATGAGCAGATTGAGGAAGTGGAAGAGGAGGTGGTGGACGATGAAGTCACTGACCCAACCTAGGAAAGTGGCAAACCGAGCGAGGACAGCAGTACAGAGGGGGAGGGATCTGCAGCACCGCAACAGGCTGGAAGAGGCAGTGGGCCACACCAAACAGGCCCACAACTATTTCCCGGAACACACCCTTGCGGAAATCTCCCTTGCCAAGGGATACGGTAGGTGTTTCGCAGTCTGGCGCTTTTTGGAGGAAAGTGTGGACGACAAAAGAATTGTAATTTGCAACCTGTGCTATACGAAAATGAGCAGGGGCGTGAACACTAGCAACCTCACCACCACTAGCATGATCAGCCACATGGCATCAAAGCACCGTAATAGGTGGGCCGAACGCCTGGGTCCACAATCTGTGTCTGTGGGTCACACCACTGCCTCCTCTTCCCCTGTGTTACGTGCTGGCCAATCCCCTGTCGAAGACGCAGGCCCGGATGACTCCTGCCCTGCACCTGGACCTTCGCAAGCACCATTAGCGACCACATCCACTTCCGTGTCCCAGCGCAGCATAAAAATGTCCTTACCCCAGGCATTTGAACGCAAGCGCAAATACCCAGCCACCCACCCACAGGTCATAGCACTAAATGCGCAAATTTCCAAATTACTGGCCCTGAAAATGTTGCCATTTAGACTTGAGGACACTGAGGCCTTCCGCAGCCTGATTTCGGAGGCCGTCCCTCGTTACGCAGTCCCCAGCCGTCACTATTTTTCATGGTGTGCCGTGCCAGCCTTACACCAGCATGTGGCCCTTAACATCACCTGTGCCCTGACTAACGCAGTTACTGGGAAGGTCCACTTAACCACTGACACATGGACAATCGCTTTCGGCCAGGGATGCTACATTTCCCTGATGGCACACTGGGTGAACGTTGTGGAGGCCGGGAGCGAGTCATACCCTGGGATGGCACAGGTGCTAGCGACGCCAAGGATTGTGAGCCCTAATTCCATCAGGGTTTCTGCCACCACCTATGTTAGTGGCTCCAACTCCCACTTCTTCTCCTCCGCCTCCACTTCCACCTCAGAATTATCCTCTTGCAGCACCAGTCAGCCATGAGTCGGTAGCTAGAAGCAGTGCAGCACTGCAATGGGGAAGCGTCAACAAGCCGTGCTTAAGCTGATCTGCTTAGGTGACAAGCACACCATCGCAGAGCTGTGGCAGGGGATAAGAGACCAGACTGAGCTGTGGCTCTTGCCACTCAACCTAGAACCAGGCATGGTTGTGTCTGATAATGGCCGCAACTTGTGGCGGCTTTGGAGCTCTGGAAGCTGACACACATCCCATGCCTAGCCCAAGTCTTCAGCTTATTGGTTCAGCGGTTTCTCAATACCTACCCCAATTTGCCTGAGCTACTGGTGAAGGTGCGCCGCGTGTGTGGCCATTTCCGCAAGTCATCGACAGCTTCTGCCAGTCTGTCAACGCTGCAGCAGCGCTTACAATTGCCAGCTCACCGACTGTTGTGCGACATAAGCATGCAATGGAACTTGACGTTCCACATGATGGCCAGGCTTTGTGAGCAGCAGATGGCAGTAGTGGAATACCAGCTGCAACATGGTCGTTGCCATTCCAGTCAGCTTCCACTCTTCACAAGCGAGGAGTGGGCATGGATGTCTGACCTCTGTGAGGTTTTAAGAAACTTTGAGGAATCAACACAGATGGTGAGCGGCGATAATGCTATTATCAGCGTCACCATCCCACTTCTGTGTCTACTCAAACGCTCGCTGTTCACAATTAAGGACGATGCTTTGCATGTGGAAGAGGTGGAAATGTGGGAAGACATTACACAGGGTGATAGCCAGACCACCCTCAGTTCGTATTCTCAGCGCAAATTGGAGGATGAGGAGGAGGAGCAGGTGACGGTTGTCTCCGCTACAGAGGGTAGTACCCATGGAAGTTTAATACCATCTGTTCTGCGTGGGTGGGCAGAAGAGGATGAGGAGATTGAGAGTCATCCTCCTGATGACGACAACGAAGTCTTGCCTGTTGGGACTCTAGAACACATGGCTGACTTTATGTTAGGCTGCCTTTCCCATGTTCCAAGCGTATTACGCATTTTGGACAACACCGATTACTGGTTGTTCAACCTTCTCGACCCCCGATACAAAGAGAACTTCTTATCTCTCATTCCTGTGGTGGAGAGGACAAGCAAAATGGTGCAATACCAGAAGGTCCTTGTGGAAAAATTGCTCCAAATATTTCCATCTGATAACGCTAGCAGCAGAGTAGGTTACTCCTTGGGCAAACGAAGAGGGGAGACGAGGGGAGCACACAGCAGTTCCAACAGAGGCAAGGCAACACTCTCCAAGGCCTGGGACAGTTTCATGACACCCCACCAGCACCCTCACCCTGATGCGTGGCCTAGTGTCACAAGGAGAGAAAAGTTTTGGAAGATGGTGAAGGAGTATGTAGCAGACCGTGTCAGCATCCTCAATGATCCCTCTGTGCCTTACAACTACTGGGTATCCAAGCTGGACACGTGGCACGAACTGGGGCTCTACGCCTTGGAGGTGCTGGCCTGCGCTGCCGCCAGCATTTTGTCAGAGTGGGTATTTAGTGCTGCTGGGGGCATTACAACTGATAAACACATCCGCCTGTCAACTGAAAATTCTGACAGGTTGATTCTTATAAAAATGAACAGGGCCTGGATTGCCCCTGACTTCTCTACTCCACCAGAGGAAAGCGGCTAAACGAAAAGGCACTTTAAATGTGTTTTTTATAATGTACTGAATTGCCATGCACCCCTTCCACCACAAAAAAGGGTAGATGGTTCAATCTTCCTTTTCTTGTCCTCCTCCTCTTCCATCATATCAACATGCTTATTAGTCTGCCCTCGCTCCTAATGTTGTAGAGGGTCAGCTCACCTGCAGGCCCTCGCATATAATGTTTTAGAGGGTCAGCTCACTAGCAGGCCCTCACCTTCATTCTTTTAGAGGGCCATCGCACCTGCAGGCCCTCATCTACAATCTTTTAGAGGGTTAGCTCACCTGCAGGCCCTCACATGTAATGTTTTAGAGGGTCAGCTCACCAGTAGGCCCTCACCTACAATCTTATAACAACACAACATATAATGCAACAGCTCTCTGCGAACCAAATAAAGTACAAAAACATATTGTAATGCTAATGCTATGCTGTAAAAGTAGAGATGCTTGGCAAATACATTTTGTACAAAATTATTTGAGCCCGTCTGCCGCACGTCAAGGCAATCTCTGTAAGACCGGAACCTAACACTAAGTTCTACCTGTTAAGTGCCATGACAGCGACCATGAAATTCAGGGGGTGTAGGTTCCACATGCATGCTGGGTCCCCTTTGATTTTTATCAGTTTTGTCGCCAAAATGGCCTCCATTGAATACAGGGGATGTAAGTACCAACATGCATGCCGAGTCCATTACCCACTTATTGGAGCAGGCTAAGCTTTATACTCATGCTAATTAAAATCAGCCTATGAGGCAGGCAGACTGGAGTCAGCCACACCTCCAGTGCAAAATACAAGGGAAACACATAAGGGGTTGGTCAGCACATCCCATCCAAATGCGCAGGTGCACGCTGCTATGACTGGAAACATAAAGCAACACAACATATAATGCAACAGCTCTCTGCGAACCAAATAAAGTACAAAAACATATTGTAATGCTAATGCTATGCTAATAAAGTAGAGATGCTTGGCAAATACATTTTGTACAAAATTATTTGAGCCCGTCGGCCGCACGTCAAGGCGATCTCTGTAAGACGGGAATCTAACACTAAATTCTACCTTTTAAGTGCCATGACAGAGACCATGAAATTCAGGGGGTGTAAATTCCACATGCATGCTGGGTCCCCTTTGATTTTTATCATTTTTGGCGCCAAAATGGCCTCCATTGAATACAGGAAATGCAAGTAACAACATGCATGGCGAGTCCACTACCCACTTTTTTTATTGGAGCAGGCTAAGCTTTATACTCATGCTAATTAAAATCAGCCTCCCCACTCACTGAAAGCCCCTGACACCAGGAGAGGTATGGAGTGGGTAGTGGACTTGGCATGCATGTTGGTACTTGCATCCCCTGTATTCAATAGAGGCCATTTTGGCACCAAAAATGATAAAAATCAAAGACGACCCAGCATGCATGTGGAACCTACACCCCCTGAATTTCATAGTCGCTGTCATGGCACTTAACAGGTAGAACTTAGTGTTAGGTTCCCGTCTTACAGAGATCGCCTTGACGTGCGGCAGACGGGCTCTAATTTTTTTGTACAAAATGTATTTGCCAAGCATCTCTACTTTATTAGCATAGCATTACAATATGTTTTTGTACTTTATTTGGTTCGCAGAGAGCTGTTGCATTAAATGTTGTGTTGTTTTATGTTTCCAGTCATAGCAGCGTGCACCTGCGCATTTGGATGAAATGTGCTCTCCTGCAGGCCCTCGCATATAATGTTGTAGAGGGTCAGCTCACCAGCAGGCCCTCACCTACAATCTGTTAGAGGGTCAGCTCACCTGCAGGCCCTCGCATATAATGTTGTAGAGGGTCAGCTCACCAGCAGGCTCTCACCTACAATCTTAGAGGGTCAGCTCACCTGCAGGCCCTCAACCATAATGTTTTACAGGGTCAGCTCACCAGCAGGCCCTCACCCATCATTTTTTTCGATGCTCATTTCAGCAGCAGGCACTCCCCCCTAATGTTTTAGAGAGTCAGCTCAGCAGCAGGCCCTCACCTGTAATGTTTTAGAGGTTCACCAGCAGACACTTGCTCCTAAAGTTTTTGAGGGTCACCAGCAGGCCATTAATCATAATTTTTCAAGGGTGTATGATGCCCTCCTTTATGTGTAATAAAGGGTATATTGGAGTGCCGGTTACTCGTAATTTTTGGAAGCCCTTTCACTTAGTGCAGTGGTGGGCAACCTTTTTTGTCAACTGAGCCAAATATCGCCAAAACCACGATTGGAATTTCTTTCGAGAGCCACATTTTTAAAACCTAAAATATTGCATCAACAGTACCAGTGAGGACTATTAGGCTCATGCACACGACCGTGTGCCCGCAAAAAAGTAGCGCATGCTGAAGTGAATGGATCCATGATGCGTGCTGCACACGGCCGTGTGCAGCCCGCATCATGGACCCATTCACTTCAATGGGTCCAGGATCCGGGCGCATGCACTACTTTTTTGCGGTGCGGAGGCACAGCCAGAAGCACCACGGAAGCACACTGTAGCACTCATATCCTGGATACTGGACCCATTGAAGTGAATGGGTCCATGATGCGGGCTGCACACGGCCGTGTGTAGCCCGCATCATGGACCCATTCACTTCAGCATGCGCTACTTTTTTGCAGTGCGGGCAGTCGGATGCGGATCGCGAACCCCATTCAAGTGAATGGGTCCGCGATCCTCATGCAGCTGCCCCATGGTCTGTGTCCGTGCATTGCGGACCGCTATTTGCGGTCCGCAGCACAGGCACGGCGCCCTTACATTCGTGGGCATGAGCCCAGGGTGTGTTTTTGAATACTTTTATATGTACTTTCTTTTATTTGGATCTTGATTATTATTTCATTTTATCTTTATCATTTTTTACTTTTCTTAAACTTGTCTGCAGATGTGGATGTAATGTGGATGACGCACTTATGGGGGATATCTGTGGATGACGCACTTATGGGGGATATCTGTGGATGACGCACTTATGGGGGATATCTGTGGATGACGCACTTATGGGGGATATCTGTGGATGACGCACTTATGGGGGATATCTGTGGATGACGCACTTATGGTGGATATCTGTGGATAAAGCACTTATGGGGGATATCTGTGGATGACGCACTTATGGGGGATATCTGTGGATGACGCACTTATGGGGGATATCTGTGGATGACGCACTTATGGGGGATATCTGTGGATGACGCACTTATGGGGGATATCTGTGGATGACGCACTTATGGGGGATATCTGTGGATGAAGCACTTATGGGGGATATCTGTGGATGACGCACTTATGGGGGATATCTGTGGATGACGCACTTATGGGGGATATCTGTGGATGACGCACTTATGGGGGATATCTGTGGATGACGCACTTATGGGGGATATCTGTGGATGACGCACTTATGGGGGATATCTGTGGATGACGCACTTATGGGGGATATCTGTGGATGACGCACTTATGGGGGATATCTGTGGATGACGCACTTATGGGGGATATCTGTGGATGACGCACTTATGGGGGATATCTGTGGATGACACATATATAGCATAAGATGCTATATATGTGTCATCCACAGATATCCCCCATAAGTGCCCGCCACAGATATCCCCCATAAGTGCCCTCCACAGATTTCCCCCATAGGTGCCCTCCACAGATATCCCCCATAAGTGAGCCATCCACAGATATCCCCCATAAGTGCCTTCCAGTAAGTAATGTATTAGTGGGTGGAAGGAAGGGGGCAGGGACACTTGCGGTGGGGCCGGTGCACACACCGGGGGCAGCTCCTACCTTTCTGCTACCAGGACATTTCGTTCCTCCTGAGCGGCGGCCTCTTCACCACTCCACCCCTCCTCACAGTGGGCAGTCGAACTAGAGCCGCGCTGCCCGCCCTTCTGCTGCTGTGCGCAGCGTGACATCTCTCCCTCCGTCATGCGCCTCCTGCCCCGCCTGCCTGCTTCATTCATAAAGTGGAAGGAGCAGACAGACGGGGCAGCAGGCGCATGACGGACAATTTACAAGCAGCTTGAGCGGCGCAATATGGCTGCGCTGCCACCCACCCGCCAGCCCGCACCAAAGAGCCGCAGCGAAGGTTCAAAAGAGCCGCATGTGGCTCGCGAGCCGCGGCTTGCCGACCACTGACTTAGTGCATAGGCTTTATGAGTGTAGGAGTCCCACTACCTGAACAATTGTAACACAATGTGAATGAGGTCCTCCATTATGTGATATACAGGTTGTATCGGAGTGCCTCTTCCTTGTAATGTTTGGCAGCACTTGCACTTTATATACAAGTAAATATACAGGAAAGAATGTTTCCTAGCAATTTTTCCTTTAAAATCGATTTTATCTTCGGTTTTGTGCGTATTAGTGTCAGTCTGTAAAAGTGACGTACTACTCGGACAACATCGTTCCCAGCAGCGACCTGGGAGTCCAAGATGCTTTAAAACATCCTCCCCATGCTGTTCCCAAACTATTTCGGTGGTGTTTCCATCAATTTCTAACCTTTTCCTATGAACCAGACACCCTCCCCTCTTCAGAGCAGGGGGTGTCTGTTTTATTTACTCGGGTTCTCCCATTGACTTCCATTGTGCTCGGGTGCTCGACCCGAGCACCCGAACACCCTAGCACTTTGGTGCTCGATCAACACTAATCAAGATGTAGATTTATTTTGTATATTTAGGAACTATGAGAGGAATATATCATTTGCAATGTTTTTGGTGCCAGTTTTAAGTCTGTCTTTGGTTTGTGTTGCTGCCCCAAATTTATGATGTTCTGCTTGGTTTTAATAAATTTGGCACAAATGCGACGTGGTTTCGCCTGGAGTGCAGATGCAACTTTTTTGAAACATTTAAAAACATCATATATGAGACATAACCATGTTTTAATCTCTAATTCCAATCAACTTTTCATTCCACTTTTGAAAGTGGCGAAGCTCATCAAATGTTGCAAAATTTCAACAAAAGTCACAAAAATGCACAAAATGTTGCACTCTTGTAACATTATTACACAACAAAACTGGCATAGCAGATTTGATTAATGTCCCTCTGTATTTTATGTTATGTTACTATTTCTTGAGATAGTTGAAATTTTGTCAGACACTCTGGAAATTCATTTTTGGACATCATGTCACTTTTGCTTATTGTAAATGGCCAGTACAATCCTTAAAAACCATTTAGCGTGCTCATGTTGACCTTTAGCTTCTCTCACATTCTAGCATTCTGCCTTATTTCTGTCCATCTGTTCCAATCGTTAACAACATTTTGTTACAACAGATCTCACAAGTAAATCAGCTGTCATCAGAACATATTGTGACTGTTACTGTTTTGTTTTCACCAAATCAATTGTGTGCTCTGGACATTTGTTGTATTAAAAAAGGAGGGGGACAACTAGCAGGAATTTAGTTACAAAAAAGTTACAGAGTAGAGCTTCTTACTGCCCAATATTTTATACAAAATAGCAAAACATGTTTGACTTGTAGAGATGATAATAATAATAATAATAATAAAAAAATTTAGAAAAAATTGTAATTTGTATATACCATGCTTAATGAAGAAGCCCATGCAAAAAATAAAATATGAAATAAATTGCAGGTGCACATTACCATGGCTGACATATAAAAGCAAAGAAACATTATATGTTTACTTTATGCGTAAAGACACATGCAAACACTGAAAGCATGAATTATACAAAACTACATTACTTTTATATTTACTATATGAAAATATGAAGCTCTTTGCAGACATTTTTGATCAAAATTGCATGGGGCCCATTTACCGGCAAGGTGTCTTCTGCAGATGGCATTCTAACACTATAAAAATTGCCTCTCCTGGACCTACAAAATTCATGGCATTGTACGATCCAGCTATATTATGCCCTGTTGTTAAATTGAGTATAGCAGTATTTTAGCATGTTAGTATACAGTAATTCATGTTTTCAGTGTTTACGCATAGAGCTGCTACACATAATGTTTGTTTGATGAAGAGACCTACATTTCTGAAAAGCTTGCTATTTAACATAAATTATTTTCTTGATAGCCAAAATGTATCATATCTGCAAGACTTTTGTTTTCTCTTATTTAGGTCAATAACACTTGAACACAGCAGTCATAACCATCTATGTTTAACTGACCTATAATACACTGCCCATACTATATCTGTTTGTGCAACACCTGAAGTGCTATGTCTATAAGTGGTGATGGAGGTCAGTCCATCAAAGTGTGTGTTTTGTGTTGGTATGGGCAGTAAGTCCTAGTTAGCCACTAAGGAGAATGATGTTGGACTGAGAGAGCAGATAAATAGTGAATCAAGCTTTGGCCTCAAATTGTATTGACCACGTTTTGGTCAGTGACTACTTTCAAGTTGAGACGCAACTGTTGGCAATGCATTCCACGTACGGTATTTACGCAGCTGTAGGTGATCAGGAGGAAATTCCTGAGCCATCTTCTATGCAACCTGACCTCCTGGAGGATTTGTAGTGTGACCAGCAGTCTTCTGGGTCCTAGCACTTACCTGGCTGCAACTGTTCCACTTTTAAATTACAACTTTCCCTTCAGGTATGAGTGCAATCATTCACTTTGTGTACCACTATAACATACTGCCAAACTTGACTGCACAAAGAAATAGCTTGTTACAAGTGACTGGAATATGCCAGTAGAGCCAGTGTTGGACTGGGGTGGCGGGGGCCCACTGTACAAATACATTCCAATATTACCTGCTCACACAGGAGCAAGATGCTACCAGATGATTGATTATGGGATCCCTGCAGCAACTTTGAGATGGTATGTCCTGGGAAAAAGAGGACACTTGCTAGCTTTCCTCTATACCTAGAAGCTATCTGATCGTGTCTATAATAATAAACTTTTCGTTAATAATCTATGAAGTTTTTTTTTTATATATGAACATAGGCTGGTTGAGGTGCTGTTGCTATACATTGAATATGTATTAAGGCATTTGCCTGGATTTGTGGGAGGGGCTGAGGTCCGCCTCCAGCCTATTTAGGGCACCCCCCTTACCTGGCTCCTGCACCGTCTGAGGTCTGAGCTTTGTGAGAGGAAGTCGCTTGTTGGAGTTCTGAGGAATTTACCTGCGAGCCGCTGATTTTCTGAGAGCTTTTTCGTCGCCGTCTGGTTCTGGTTGTGGAGCATTGCTGTTCTTTTCCCAGTTTCTCTCGGTTCACTGTGGGTCGCGTTTGCCCGTCAAACTGTGAGTTATTTCGTACGGGTCTGCAGGGCCTCACGGTTGCCCCAGCACCGGTTCATCTCATTTCATCAAGGCACACCAATGTCACGGTTTCATGCAAGTCACCATCATTCATTTCTGTCACACCTGTTCATGCGTTCTCATTACGATCCGCACCACCAGTTGGTCATACACACTGGCAGCATGCGGCATGGTTCCTGGTTCAAACACCCCCCCTTTTTCTGTTGTCCACACGCTGCACCCATGTCACCAGCAGCTCCTTTTTAGGCCCTCCGGCGTCTCCACAGGGCCGCCATGCCGGCCAGCAACCTGCTGATCCCAGCACATTCCCCGGTTTGGTTCACCCCAAACAAACATTCATCATGCACAGCACAGTGGGCTGCTGCCGTGCACCCCCCCATTCATTTTCACTTTTTCACTGGGCTGCCGTTCGTCCCTTCCCTGTCGCCTCCTGCCTGTTGCCGCTCCTCCTGCCGCGCGGCCGATGGCGCCCGACCGCGTCCTGGGGCCTGATCTGCGCATGCGCGGCCGGGGGGTTCTGCGCATGCGCGGCTTTTTCGATGGCGCATGCGCAGTGTCCCGACGCCTCCGGACGTTGGTGTTCAACACACTGATTCTTCCCAGCCCCCACATGTCACTCCTCAGTCACAAACCCCCCCCCGGTCATTCATGTGCGCAGTCGTGGGGGCTAGCAGCAGTGCAACCGCACAATCTCCCCCCCCCCCCCTTTTTCCATTCATTACCTGCACTGGGCTCACCGCGGCCGTAACGTCCCCTCACCACCTGCTGCCTGGTTGCCGCTCCCCCTGCCGCGCGGCCGGCCGCGTCCTGGGGCCTGTTCTGCGCATGCGCGGCCGGGGTTCTGCGCATGCGCGACGGCTCGTCGGCGCGTGCGCGGTGTCCCGGCGGCCGTGCGCGCGGCATCTGTGTCCGGGGGGCCGCCGTCGGGCGGCAGGGGAGGCCACAACATGCCCCTCTTGTTACGCATTCCCCAGGAGCCCCAATAAAGACAGTGAAACACATCACACCCATGAAATAAACAAACAGGGAATCATGAGCAGGCCCCTCTTGGCCAAAATCGTACATGATCTCACCATGCTGATCGCCGGAGGGGCATAGACTTCCCATCCGCATTCAGCTACAAGTGACTGTCTCTAAAGGGGTCGTCACCTTTTCACAACCATGTTCAAAAAAAAAAAAAAAAAAATTAATATATATATTTTGCTTCATATTCAATAAACATGTGGGAATTGCGGGGGCACGGTCCAGAAATGTTCCAAAAAAAAAAAAAAAAAGGGAAAATATTTTGCAGGCGCACACTTTCCGCCAGCCCATGGCCACGGCACGCACTGGTCTCGTTCACATCAGGCGCAAGCTATCATTTCATGTGTAACCGCCATGATCCTCCCGGTCATACATATGTACCACATGCATTTACGCTTTTCATCACGCTATGTCATGTTTACCCTCCCCCTTATTTGTTTAGGCGGTCAACCTATACTGTTTTACACTACCGTGTATCCGGAGAATTTTTCTTGGTACCAGGTACGTTCACCTGCTCATTTACCAAAATCTTCCTTACATTTCGGATGGTCCCGTTAGGGTCAGCGTGCTGGCTTTAGGGGCACGATCATCCCACTAGGTAACCCCCCCCCCCCCTTTCTTGGCTTCGCCGACAGTTAGTGGTCCCGCGAGGCCGTCACCCCGCCTCAAACGTACAGAGGCACCTGCCCAACGCGCCACCTCGTTAGTAAGCCGCCTCGCATGTTGCATAGAGAGGGCCTCACCTGTCACTCCCTTCCCCTAGTCCTGTCTTACAGTCACCGAGAGGCCAACGCTCCTGCCACTACCACGAGTGGCCTCATTACCCCCTCGCGCCAAATCATAGGTAGAGCCTCTCAAAGCCGCTTGGCAATTAGCAGGGCCTCATCTGTCACCATGCAAGTGTAATTTTTCGCCATTCGGCCTAGCTAGCCAGCACGATCCTGCATGGCCTCAAATTAATCAACTTTTTTATTTGTAGTATGTCGCTGGATGGGTTGGGAAACTTCTCCCTACCTGGCACCCCTGCTAGATCTGTCACTGCCACTTCGGGAGACGATCTAGCCAGTCCAGCGTCCATCCGGTCCTGGACAATTCCTCGCATCACGGCGGAGTTGAGGAAACGGCATGTTCCCTTCCCCGCCACGGCTAGGAAAGCGGAGCTGTTCCGGCTGTTACGCGCTTCAACCGATACTAGCGATGCGGGGCAAGGACCCAGCCAGTCCGGCACCGGGGACATCCATGCCATGCTGGCCTCTCTGATGACATCCATGTCAACAATCAACGCCAGGCTGGAGAGGCTGGAAACGGTCACCACGACCCTCTCCTTGGCGGGTCCGCCACCGGCGGCATCACCGGCACCGGTCGGTTTGCCGGTGGTCACACCATCCACTAGCGTGGAGGACCGGGAAGTCAACCCGGCGCATATGATTCCTGAGCACTTGAAACGGGATATCCTGGAAGGTAAGGATATAAACCTGGCCTCCCTTCTAATTGCCTCCCAGGACGTGGTCGAAAACACGACGTACGCCTATGACGAGGTGTCAGTTGTGGTCAAGTCCAGGGATGCCCGGCTCAATAGGAAATTGACCATTCCCGAATTCGTGTTGGCCTTCGGAATCTACAGAGAGGTCATCTGTGCGGTCTACCCCAACAGAAGGGAGGAATTCGACCTCTACTTACACAAACTGGTGGATTTGGGCAACAAATACGGAGGGTCAGCGTTTTA
This sequence comes from Bufo bufo, assembly GCF_905171765.1. Lineage (NCBI taxonomy): Eukaryota > Metazoa > Chordata > Amphibia > Anura > Bufonidae > Bufo > Bufo bufo. Next base: position 299,777,204 of record NC_053392.1, on the reverse strand, counting down.
TGACTATCACAGGTCTTTTTCGGCAAAGGTGGCAGGGGCTTTCTCCCAGTACGGAGTCCGCTCCAACTGGGCGAGGATCGACACGGTCATTTTTTGTCGCCACTTCGCAGGCCTTAGGACCCCAGCCTGTGCGCACTGCTCCTCCACGGCCCACACCACCAATTTCTGCCCGAACACGTCGGTCAGACAGGGCCCCTCCCAGGCAGCTGGTCCCTCCGGGGTCCCGGAGAGACTGGCCCGGGACAAACTGGGTCGGCCGATCAAATTTCTAGGCAAATCGATGATTTGCAATAATTTCAATGAGGGGTCCTGTAATTATAACGGATGTAAATTGTTACACATATGCACCAAATGTTTCCGGGCACATGCCAAGTCCATGTGTCCAAATAAAATGTTTACCAAACCGTATCTAACGACTATCAACATGCCAGTTTTTACCGCGCTCATGTCGCAACACCCCTCCAGGCATCTATCAGATTTCCTCGTTTCAGGATTGACAGAAGGATTTCACACGGGCATCCTGTATATGCCAACAGGCACCCTGGAATGTCCCAATCTTTTATCCGCTCTACACAACCCCACCGCCATTGACGCCCTCATAGCCCAAGAGGTAACAGAGGGTTTTGTGCTAGGTCCTTTCAAAACTCCCCCATTCGCCACATGGCGCACCAACCCCATTGGCGTCGTCACTGGGAAATCTTCCCAGAAACAGAGGCTCATCATCGACCTATCGGCACCTCACGGGACGGGCAACCCCAGTCTCAACTCCCTCATTCCCTCGGAGGAATTCTCTCTGCAGTATACCACCATAGATCACGCCATCACGGCCATCAGTCAAGCAGGGGTGGGGGCATGGCTCAGCAAAACCGACATCGCCAACGCCTTCAAATTACTTCCGATTCACCCTACACTGTGGCACCTGCATGGCATCAAGTGGTCTGGGGATTATTATTTTTTCTCCCGATTGACCTTCGGGTCCAAAAGCAGCCCGGCCATCTTCGACGTGTTTGCGGAAGCATTATGCTGGTTGCTATTGAATATAGCAAGGTGCCCGCTGGTTTTACATTACCTTGATGACTTCCTATTGGTGGAAGAAAACACTTCCCCTCCTTCCAGCCTCAGAGCCACCATCAAGCTGTTCAAGGAACTGGGGGTCCCCCTCTCCACCAAGAAGACAGAGGGGCCGGACACGATCATCACCTTCCTGGGTATCCAGTTGGATTCAGCTTCAATGCAAGCCAGTTTGCCGTCCGGGAAGATCCAGGACATCCTCACCCACATAGACGGCTATCTTCAACTCGGCACCTGCAACCGCAGAGAACTACAGTCCCTGCTGGGCTCCCTGAACTTTGCCATGCGCATCATACCCCAGGGTCGCTCGTTTATTTCACGGCTTCTGCACCTCTTCCCCTTGTTCCTACACGACTCGCACAGATTGTCCCTGGATGCCCACGCTGCGGCGGATCTGGGTATGTGGAGGAGATTTCTGTCCACCTGGAATGGTAGGAGCTTGTTTCTCCCTCAGCTGTCGGACTCTTCCCCCTCTATCTGGTCAGATGCGGCATCTACCACAGGCTTTGCGGCCATATTTGGGGACGATTGGCTGTGGGGCAGCTGGCCTCCTGAGGTCCAGGGTCTGGAAGGATTCTCCACTACCTCAGCGCTTTTTGAGATCTATCCCATCGTAGCGGCTGCCGTGGCGTGGGGTCATTTATGGGCAAATCTGGCGGTCCGCTGCTACTCGGACAACCAAGCAACCTGCCAGATTATAAATAAAGGTCGTTCCAAATCCCTCACAATCATGAGGTTCATGCGAAGACTTACTTGGCTGGCCGCCTGCAACAATTTTTTCCTGCATTGTTTCCATGTCCCAGGGGTGTGCAATTCGGCTGCTGACAATTTATCTCGCTTCAAATTTCAGGCTTTTCATCAGGATCTCCCATCAGCATCACCCACTGCCTCCAGCACCCCGTCATTTCAGCAACTCATTCTGGACTAGAGGCCATCATGCGGCATAGCCAGTCTTTGTCCCACTTTTCACTATCAGTCAATACACATAGAGCATACAACAGAGCATTCACGCTATTCAACAGATTCCTGGTAGAACACAACATCACGCACCCTTTCATCATGACGTCTGTTTTGGGATTTGCTTCCTTTTGCCACCTCAAACTAAAAATGTCATACAACACCATCAAACTGTATCTTACTGGCATTCAACATCATATGCTAATCTTGCACCCTAACTACACCAGCTTCATGGCCTCCCACCAAATCAAAACAATACTCAGAGGCATTCAGAAGACGGAACCCGCACGTCCAGCCCAAAGGCTGCCCATCAACAGTCATGTTTTCAAGGCATTATCCGACCTGCTGGACGCCACGCCTTTTGATACAAATACCAACGCGGTCATCAAAGCTGCTATTTACTTGGCCTTCTACGGGTTCCTGAGGCCCGGGGAATTCACTACCACCTCCGCATCCCAAACCTTATCTTGTCTTCTTGTCTCCCACTTATCTAAACACCTGGATCACTACGTCCTGACCTTACCTCACTCCAAGAGTAGTCAGCGTTCACCTGTCAACATCTCATATTACCCCACGCACAACAAATGGTGTCCGGTGAGGGTGCTGGACACATACAGTCAGCTTCACAGGTTCCTACCCTCTCAACCGCTACTTCAACTTCATGGATCGGTGCTCACCACGACCACCTTCATGATCCATGTCAGATCATTTCTCACCCAACTGGGCCTTGACGCGGCCAACTACTCGGGGCACTCCTTTCGCATCGGAGCTGCATCCACGGCCTCCAGTGCCAACATCCCTGCCCATGTTATCAAGAAATTGGGACGCTGGAAGTCGTCCGCTTACGCACGATACATTCCCAATCCAGCGCAAGAGTTAAGGGTGGCTTTCCAAAGCATGTCGGGTTGACCTGTTTACATGTTTTATTGGTTACAAATAAACTGGTTTATTTCCATTTTTGCCCTCTTCTTTCTTAGGCCTACCTCGTCCTCGGTTTCGGCACACCACAACCGACTGCATTTCTTTCCCTGCTTCCCAGGGCTCTTCTCTGTACTACCGTAAGCACCTAACACAAGTATTAAGGCATTTGCCTGGATTTGTGGGAGGGGCTGAGGTCCGCCTCCAGCCTATTTAGGGCACCCCCCTTACCTGGCTCCTGCACCGTCTGAGGTCTGAGCTTTGTCCCTCCCACCACTCCACTCATTTACAACTCATTTCTTTTATGTCTTTTCCTTGGGTGGGCCCTCTTCTTTCTTAGGCCTACCTCGTCCTCGGTTTCGGCACACCACAACCGACTGCATTTCTTTCCCTGCTTCCCAGGGCTCTTCTCTGTACTACCGTAAGCACCTAACACAAATGTATGTAGTGCAGTAAGTCTACTGTGTTATGTGCCACTTGTGCAGGGGGGGGGACTAGGGGCCCACCTTGCTCAGGGGCCGACTGGAGGATTCACTTGTAGCCCTGTGGGCCAGTCCGAGCCTGAGTAGAGCATAGTCCCACGAAACACACTACTGAGACACAATGGCATTTTGAGAACACACAACACATGTTAAAACCAAATCTGATTAAATTAAGGTATTGTACAATTTGGGCATCTATCTACTGCTACAAATGATCAAATTGATTCTATGTAAATCAAATTTGTTAAGAATTGCTCAAAACAAACTTGTTTTTTGCAAATCCAAAGTTTGTGGGATTCCCCCTACATGAATCACTCAAAATGGCATCTGCTATCAGAATACAGGGATGATAAGAAGATGAAGAAGGAAGATCATATTAACCTATCCTGGTCAGCTTGCCCATAATGCCTTGACATCAAGCTCAGCCAGTCATAAGTGTCTATAGCTGTGATATCAGTGGGCGAGTCAAAGGCATTATGTAACACCTCTGACCAGGATCTGCATGTTTTTTTCTTGGCTTATACACTAGAGCAGGGATGCCCATCCTGCGGCCCTCCAGATGTTGCAAAACTACAGACCGGATTCCAAAAAAGTTGGGACACTATACAAATCGTGAATAAAAACTGAATGCAATGATGTGGAGGTGACAACTTCTAATATTTTATTCAGAATAGAACATAAATCACGGAACAAAAGTTTAAACTGAGAAAATGTACCATTTTAAGGGAAAAATATGTTGAATCAGAATTTCATGGTGTCAACAAATCCCCAAAAAGTTAGGACAAGGCCATTTTCACCACTGTGTGGCATCTCCCCTTCTTCTTACAACACTCAACAGATGTCTGGGGACCGAGGAGACCAGTTTCTCAAGTTTAGAAATAGGAATGCTTCCCATTCTTGCCTAATACAGGCCTCTAACTGTTCAATCGTCTTGGGCCTTCTTTGTTGCACCTTCCTCTTTATGATGCGCCAAATGTTCTCTATAGGTGAAAGATCTGGACTGCAGACTGGCCATTTCAGTACCCGGATCCTTCTCCTACGCAGCCATGATGTTGTGATTGATGCAGAATGTGGTCTGGCATTATCTTGTTGAAAAATGCAGGGTCTTCCCTGAAAGAGATGACGTCTGGATGGGAGCATATGTTGTTCTAGAACCTGAATATATTTTTCTGCATTGATGGTGCCTTTCCAGACATGCAAGCTGCCCATGCCACACGCACTCATGCAACCCCATACCATCAGAAATGTAGGCTTCTGAACTGAGCATTGATAACAACTTGGGTTGTCCTTGTCCTCTTTGGTCCGGATGACATGGCGTCCCAGATTTTCAAAAAGAACTTCGAATCGTGACTCGTCTGACCACAGAACAGTCTTCCATTTTGCCACACTCCATTTTAAATGATCCCTGGCCCAGTGAAAACGCCTGAGCTTGTGGATCTTGCTTAGAAATGGCTTCTTCTTTGCACTGTAGAGTTTCAGCTGGCAACGGCGGATGGCACGGTGGATTGTGTTCACTGACAATGGTTTCTGGAAGTATTCCTGAGCCCATTCTGTGATTTCCTTTACAGTAGCATTCCTGTTTGTGGTGCAGTGTCGTTTAAGGGCCCGGAGATCACGGGCATCCAGTATGGTTTTACGGCCTTGACCCTTACGCACAGAGATTGTTCTAGATTCTCTGAATCTTCGGATGATGTTATGCACAGTTGATGATGATAGATGCAAAGTCTTTGCAATTTTTCGCTGGGTAACACCTTTCTGATATTGCTCCACTATCTTTCTGCGCAACATTGTGGGAATTGGTGATCCTCTACCCATCTTGGCTTCTGAGAGACACTGCCACTCTGAGAAGCTCTTTTTATACCCAATCATGTTGCCAATTGACCTAATTAGTGTTAATTGGGCTTCCAGCTCTTCGTTATGCTCAAATTTAGTTTTTCCAGCCTCTTATTGCTACTTGTCCCAACTTTTTGGGGATTTGTTGACACCGTGAAAATTGGAATGAACGTATTTTTCCTTTAAAATTATACATTTACTCGGATTAAACGTTTGATCTGTCATCTACATTCTATTACAAATAAAATATTGACATTTGCCATCTCCACATCATTGCATTCAGTTTTTATTCACAATTTGTTTAGTGTCCCAACTTTTTTGGAATCCGGTTTGTACAACTCCCAGCATGCCTGGGCAGACTATAGTTAGCAGGGCATGTTGGGAGTTGTAGTTTTGCAACAGTTGTTGGGCCGCAGGTTGGGCATTCCTGCACTAGAGGGATAGGATGGTTAGTAGACAGAGTAAAATGATTTTAAAACAAAAATACAGAGTTTAGTGTCAGAAATTATTTTACACAATAGCTAGTTATATTTATAGTTATTTCACAGAGAGATTTTTACTGTTTTAGAGACAGAAGTCATTGGGTGTCCTTGTGCAAACTATTCAGGCTGCCTCAGGGAGACTGGTCGTGGCAGCCATTTTAGACTGCTTGTGCCAGTGTGCAGTATTTTTAACTACACTACTCCATGTATTATTAGTTAGAATAATCCCAATCTTCATCACATAATTCACAAGCACAGACAGGCTGCTACAGGGAGTCTTGCAACCGTGATGGTAGTCATGCTGCAGCATCTAAAGTTATACAATTCAATTTACAGTATTATCAATGTGAATCACCCCAATCTTCATCACACAATTGACAATCAAAGCAAATATAGTGTGCTACCTGACATATTGGAGCGTGTCATAGTTTCTGTATATAATGTAGTGGACTCTGTCCAATGGACCTTTAAAAAATATTTCAACATTTATTACAATAATTCAGTTCATTACAAATTAGTGTACCTGACATATTTGTGTGTGTCACAGTTACCGGCTGTATGTTGTAGTGGACTTTGTTTCTAAATGCCCATAATGTTCCATACTGTGCTGCTGTTGCTACTACTACTATCCCTACACAGTCGCACATCTGCTGCCATGTCCATCATGTTACGTTTTGTACGCCGGCTGCTGGGAACCCTACCCAGCACAGTATAATGAACTGAAACTGCTCCCAAAATGAGGTTAATTTTTTGAAGGCTTTTGTAAAAAGCCATTGCTTTTTCACTTTCCATGGTAATATATTCCACTTCTTCCGATACCGCTGTGTGCGTATAAACACTGGCAGGAATCTGCCACGACAAGAGATAATTTTGGACCATTTTTAATTTAAAAAGCATAAAAAGTCAGTCAGTGTACAGGGGCAGATTTTTCGAAACTGATGCCGATAGCAACCAATCAGATTCAAGCTTTAATTTTTTAGACCTCCTTTGGAAAATGAATGGATCAATCTGATTGGTTGCTATGGGCAATTAAGCCAGTTTTTCTCTGTACCAGTTTTGATAAATCTCCCCTGATTTATTATTTTTTTACCACCAGCTACCATCCATTCAACCATATGCATATATGTCACTGTCACTTTGACATTACTAATATCTTGGAATTAAAGAGCTTGAAAGGGATTGGATACAGTATCAGGAGACCTCAGAGTGTCATACACAACTTTTCAGGCTAATTGGGCCACTTTCATCTTGGGTTGAATTTATTTGGGTCTAATCGAATCTGATGGGTGAATCAATCGAATGTAAACTGAAACAAATTTTATGAAATTCACTAATTTCTACCTACTGCTAAGAAAAAGTAAAATTTCAAATTTCCACAAACTAGCCATATAAAGCATGAGACTTCATCTTCCCAGCAAGTAAAGGAAACTTCCTGTACTACATAGAAGATAAGGAATTGAAGAAGAAGATTAGATTGCCTTTGAGCAGAGAAAGGAGCTTTGAAGCTTAGTAGTTTCATCAGTATAATTTATCCAGATAAGCACAATGACTAAGTCATTGATGAGGCTATGATAATAAAAACTGGAAAATCATGTGGGAAAGTGAATCAATAAAAAGTTATATCTTGTCTATGAACAAAGATTTTCCAATGCATGTTTCAAGTGAAAACTGACATGTGCAAGTAGTTTTGTAGGTTCTCTTCCATAAAAGTATTTGCACTACATCAAAATCCACTGTTTAAATGTAACACATTAATGTTCTCTTCTCATTTTAGAAGCAATCTCTATTTCAGGTGGAAACACACTTTTCAGATATTACTCACCTCACACTTTTAAAGAATAGTATATGAGCTATAGACAAAAGTGGTTTGAATGAAAATCTGCATCTTGTTATACTAAAAGCTTAAAATCTTTCCAGTAATTGTATTGGAAACCTGCTTCAGAAACTTGGCTGGCAAAACGACCCTATTTCTTACCAGAGAAATTATAGTACCTGACCTCAGCGATTTTGATTCTGCCAAATATTTGGGTCAAACATTGCTTAAATATTGCTTTAATATTTTTAGAAAAGTCTTTGTGAGAATAACTGTATTCCATTTTGAAAAATGTTGAAAGCCTACTTATAGTAAAATAATGCTCCTATAATATGCCATATAAAGCCTAATAAATCAAAGTTTTTTGTCAGGCAACTATTTGATCCTCACTTTTATTTTACCTTGGTGTGTATGAATGAAAATAATCTGTGAACAGAATAATTTGGTTCAACATAAAACTGTGTGGATCTCAATGTGTTGCTGTTCAGAAGAACGTGTTCACTGTTGGTAGAATTAAATGTGTTTTGTTAATATGACATATGCCCACTTAGGACCTATAATAGTCGTAGAGAAGGGTCTCTGTGAGTGAGAGCAGAGAACCACTGGTAGACCATGCAAGTTCAATTACTACATTTTCCCCAATCTATATAGCCAGATTCAGCTTCCCCCATTAAAAATTGTTGAGCATCATGTTTTTGGAAGTCAGACCCACATCAATCAACTGATAACTTCACTGACGTCAGTGTAAATAGGCGTTGAAATGATGTCACAAAGCTTTAAAAAATGTATCTTATTTGTGACCAAAAGGAAAGTTTTTTTGGAGAAGAACCTTTCCATATGTCAGGCTAGGTCAGTGCTTCTCAAATAGTGGGGCGCGCCCCCTCCGTAAAGGGGGGCTAGTTTGACCTCGGCAAACACTGTCATATTGGATGTCCAGATCGGATTATCCGACTCACTCGCAAGCGGCGTCCCACACGGCGTCGGTTGCCTAGCAACTCTACGGCTGGAGAGAGGGAGCAGCGCAGCGCGATCACTGGAGATTGTCCCAGCGCAGCCCCAGTAGAAGCCCGACGCGGAGGACCACGTGACCACCAACGTACGTGACACATGCAGAGGACCCGTGGAGACATACAGGAATCAATACGCCGGTTCCTAGTGCCACTCACAGAGGAGAAAGAGCAGGACGCCGGCATGTCATCAAGGCAGAGTCGCAAAGATACATCCGCAGCATCACCAGGTGGGAAAACAAGAGCTGAAGCACAGAAAGAACATAAAGAGCAGGGGTCAAGGAGAGGAGGTAGGACAAACACAAAATCTGATAATAAAACTGAAAAGGGGAAAAGAAATAGTAACCAGGGGATGGAGGAGGAAAAAGTATACGAACTAGAAGGCAGTACCCTGGATGATGCTCTATCCTGATTGGCCAAACCCGCCCATGTGACTTTTAGACCCGGAAATCGGTCCTCTGTACAGAAAAACGCCTGAAAGAAAGGAGTTGAACACACATAAAAGGGGACACCGCCGATTCAGCCAAAAAAGGTCAGTGTTCTGATGAAAAGGCTTTTATTATGCTTTGAAACGCGTCAACGCGACCTGTAGGGGGCATTCATCCATCTATGCCTTATTGCCATTGCTCCACAACTGATGTAAGTGTGGCTCATTTTTACGCTTTTAATCTTTGTATTTTACAAATTTCTTTTTTTTATTCTCTTATACGTTAATAAGGATACAGTGTTATGCAGAGGTGTACTTATTACAATTTTATAGACAAATGATACTATTTACAGTCGCGCGGGGGGCGCAAAATGTTTTCTTCTTCCTAGGGGGGGCATGACAGAAAATAATTGAGAAGCACTGGGCTAGGTCAATGTGGTTTCACCAAGTATGGAATAACTTTTTAGTAAGCCAATATGTGTAAATTATTGAAGTGTTGTTTTCTAATAAAAATTTATAATTTTATATTGCTTGGTATAATATGTAACACAATTGGATGCAAAACAATATATAATCACCCCTCTAGGCAGGTTTGCCAAACCAAATTTAAATTTTTTTCTGGACAACTTATCCCAAAATCATGGATAGCTACCATTTTTTATTGACAAATTGGAAAATCATAATGAATTATAAAGATTATAAGTAATACATGTGCACAGCTCAATATACTGATAAAAACTCATTGCCAGCATTTACTGAGCTGTAAAATGATGAAAATTACCACCAAAATAATCTAGTCAAGTACCGTCCAGCAACCTAAAAAGAATCACGGACACATCTATTTGTTTTCACAGACACAGGAAATATGTCACCTATGTTTACGGACTGTCCAGAAATTTCTGGACGATTGGCCACCCTGTCTCTAGAAAGAGGAGGAAGAAGTGATGTAGTGCCAATGGAAGGATAAAGAAGGAAGACCACCTACACAAGGCACTAGAACTGTACACTACCTGCAATACCACATAGACTATAGTATTTGACATCCAAACTACTCCACATTTACACACATATCAAAGGAGTAGTGAGGAATTTTATAGCCCTGTAATTTGGTTATACAAAGAGCTCCAGGACTTAGATTTTATTTATAGTTTTTCTTTTTCTTTCTGGACTACTGGGACCAGGGCTCCTGTGGTAACTCATAGTAGATTCTGACAGCTCCTGTTTAACAATATTGTACTGCTTGAAATTGAAAGCTTATCCTAAGGATATCTCTGGAACCACAATTAAGCCAGAGAATAATGGTACCATAGCACTGACTTAGTAATATTTCTTCTTCTAAAGGGCTTTTTTATACAGATGGATAATAAGCCAAATGATCATTCATTAAAACAGTTGTTCCCAATCTTTGGCCAGTGTAAACATGTGTTGAATGACAAACCCTAATTTGCTTGACTGCCACTGATTTAATTTTTTATGATGGTGACATAAAAAAGATCTTATGCAGGCAGCACATTTCCCAGTGGAAACAGACATATTCCTGTTATCTGTAAAGCAATCATCACGAATGGAGCAAAGACACACGAATGATACATTGATCATGCAGAAGTTCCAGTCATGAGTGGAGCTGTGAAGAGAAAAACAGTAAAGGGGATGCCGAGCTAAATCTCTTCATTCACAGAATTAGTGTTGAATGAATCCTTCGATCTGAATTTCAGGGAAAAGTCGATTCACTGTGAAGACATATTTTCTCATGCTTTATGGTGGCAAATAGATTTTCCCTGAAATAGCGGTAAATAAAAAATCATACTTACCTGATCCGTTTGAGCAAGAGGAGCCGGCTGACATCGTGATTGAGGATCCCATGCGACATCCTGTGCGCGGTAACGTATGACATCACCACGTCAGCCAACGTGGTGATGTCATTACGGATCATGCAAGATTTCGTGCTGGATCTTCAATCAAGATGGCGTTGGCCAGCTCTTCACGAAATGGATGAGGTAAGTATGATTTTTTTATTTTTTTTTGCACTTTCATATTAATTGTTTACAGATAATATGGAGTAAGGTGGCTCTACTATTAGTCGTATAGAGTAAGGTGCACTTGTACAGATAGACTCAACCTGTCTATATTAGGTTTTTCATAGGATTATATAGAAGATTGGACAGGCACTCTTGCATTTCAAAGCATATGGGTGCAAAAATGTATTTATCCTAATACAATAAGCTAAAAAACGTAAAAACTTATATTAAAATAAGAAAATAAAAAATGATAAAAATACTTTGTCAGTAGGAGGTATTATATTAATGCAGAGGTTCAATCCCTCCACCACTATAATATGTATATTATCAATGGATGCGTTTGCCACCATGGTAGAATGTTGCATTAATATTCATATAGATCTGAAAAATCGCATAGTGTTGCATCTATTCACATCATATGTGAATTGTTCTGTATAGAGATTCAAATATATTGCAAAAGTTGGATATACTGCAAATGATTTTTTTTATTATTAAAAAAATTCCGTCAGCCTCTGTTCAATGAGATCACGAACTAATCTTATGTTATATATCAACTGGCATATATCCTCAGCTGGGTGGCTCTAATGTCCACAAAATGTAACTCACAGTTCGTTGGTTTATGGTGAGGTGGTCACCGGCACCCATGTATCTTACCTCCGCTTCTTTGCACTTTGCTATGCGGACTGTGAGTGCGGCATTCAGTCAGATGTCCTATTTGCCGGTCAGGATTGCAGAGTCCCACGTGATCTCCGCTTCTCAGCGCTTCACTGTACGGGCTGCGTGTGCGGCGTTCGGTCAGCTGTTCTGTTTGCCAGTCAGAATTACAGCATCTCACGTGATCTAAAGAGTAGGGGAAATCAGTGCCGGCCTGGAATAGCGGGCAACGTCCAACGTGGTAGATAGAGCCGATCCCAGATTTTCATGGAGCGCTCCACTCTACTTTCATTTAGCAATAGATGTTTGGCATCAGGAGGTCGCCCTCATCACCAGACGTGTTTCGGAACTGTCTCTTGTTCCTTCCTCAGTATGTTGATCACGAATATTCGAATTGCAAATTTTTATCGCAAATATCGGCACTTCGAGAATTCACGAATATTTAGAATATAGTGATATACTGTATATTCGTAATTATGTTTGTGTATCAGTACACATGATCTCTCCCTGCTTCTAGATTGTGGGCCAATGAGAAGGCTGCAATATCTTTGACTTTAGGAGTAGTGTTGATTGCAAATTTTCGTAATGCCAATTTTTCGCAATGTGAACCTTTATAGCGAATTTTTCAATTGCCGATTTCCGCAATCAAGAAAATAATGACTGGAGATAGCGAATTTGCGAATTTGCTAATATATAAGGCGAATATTCGCCCAAATATTCGTGAAATATCATGAATTTGAATATTGCCCCTGCAGCTCATCACTATTCCTCAGTGGTCAAAGACCTCAATCTTAATAAGTTACCTTATATACATGTGGAATAAGGGTCTAAATAAAAGCCCCAACTGGATCTCAAATCGGAGCTTGATTCCTATATAATCATCAGTTGTATTTAGCATCTCATACAGTTCCTTTTACATATAAATATATAAACACATAAACATATGACGAAATCAGGTGTAAATTATGGGTGGGGGCCCTCCACCAAGGGGAGACCGAGATGCCAATGAATGGTAATAACTCGGTCTCTCGTCAGTGAGGGGCGCCCACCCACTGTCTACAATTCATTAGCATCTCGGTCTCCCCTTGGTGGAGGGCTCCCACCCCTAATAGGACATCTGACTGAATGTCGCTGACCACGTGGGATGCCACATTAAGGCATAGTACCCCCCGCACGTCACCCTAAACCAACGAACTGTGAGTAACATATTGTGGACATTAGAGCCACCCAGCTGAGGATATATGCCAGTTAATGATATATAACATACAGCCAGGTCCATAAATATTGGGACATCGATGCAATTTTAACATTTTTGGCTCTATACACCACCACAATGGATTTGAAATGAAACGAACAAGATGTGCTTTAACTGCAGACTGTCAGCTTTAATTTGAGGGTATTTGCATCCAAATCCGGTGAACGGTGTAGGAATTACAACAGTTTGCATATGTGCCTCCCACTTGTTATAGGACCAAAAGTAATGGGACAGAATAATAATCATAAATCAAACTTTCACTTTTTAATACTTGGTTGCAAATCCTTTGCAGTCAATTACAGCCTGAAGTCTGGAACGCATAGACATCACCAGAAGCTGGGTTTTAATCCCTGGTGATGCTCTGCCAGGCCTCTACTGCAACTGTCTTCAGTTCCTGCATGTTCTTGGGGGTTTTTTCCTTCAGTTTTGTCTTCAGCAAGTGAAATGCTTGCTCAATCGGATTCAGGTCAGGTGATTGACTTGACCATTGCATAACATTCCATTTCTTTCCCTTAAAAAACTCTTTGGTTGCCTTTGCAGTATGCTTTGGGTCATTGTCCATCTGCACTGTGAAGCGCCGTCCAATGAGTTCTAACGCATTTGGCTGAATATGAGCAGATAATATTGCACGAAACACTTCAGAATTCATCCTGCTGCTTTTGTCAGCAGTCACATCATCAATAAATACAAGAGAACCAGTTCCATTGGGTGCCATACATGCCCACGCCATGACACTACCACCACCATGCTTCACTGATGAGGTGGTATGCTTCGGATCATGAGCAGTTCCTTTCCTTCTCCATACTCTTCTCTTCCCATCACTCTGGTACAAGTTGATCTTGGTCTCATCTGTCCATAGGATGTTGTTCCAGAACTGTGAAGGCTTTTTTAGATGTCGTTTGGCAAACTCTAATATGGTCTAACCTGTTTTTGAGGCTCACCAATGGTTTACATCTTGAGGTGAACCCTCTGTATTCACTCTGGTGAAGTCTTGTCTTGATTGTTGACTTTGACACACATACACCTACCTCCTGGAGAGCGTTCTTGATCTGGCCAACTGTTGTGAAGGGTGTTTTCTTCACTAGGGAAAGAATTCTCCAGTCATCCACCACAGATTTTTTTCTGTGGTCTTCTGGGTCTTTTGGTGTTGCTGAGCTCACCGATGAGTTCCCTCTTTTTAAGAATGTTCCAAACAGTTGTTTTGGCCACGCCTAATGTTTTTGCTATCTCTCTGATGGGTTTGTTTTGTTTTTTCAGCCTAATGATGGCTTGCTTCACTGATAGTGACAGCTCTTTGGATCTCATCTTGAGAGTTGACAGCAACAGATTCCAAATGCAAATAGCACACTTGAAATGAACGCTAGACCTTTTATCTGCTCATTGTAATTGGGATAATGAGGGAATAGCACACAACTGGCCATGGAACAGCTGAGAAGCTAATTGTCCCATTACTTTTGGTTCTATAACAAGTGGGAGGCACATATGCAAATAGTTGTAATTCCAACACCGTTCACCTGATTTGGATCTAAATATCCTCAAATTAAAGCTGACAGTCTACAGTTAAAGCACATCTTGTTCGTTTCATTTCAAATCCATTGTGGTGGTGTATAGAGCCAAAAATGTTAGAATTGTGTCGATGTCCCAATATTTATGGACCTGACTGTATGATCTAAGATTAGTTCATGATCTCATTGAACAGAGGCTGACAATTTTTTTTTTCAGTATATCCAACTTTTGCAATATATTTGAAACTCTATACAGAACAATTCACATATGATGTGGATAGATGCAACACACAGAAATGCGATTTCTCAGATATATATGAAAATTAATGCAACATTCTACCATGGTGGCAAACGCATCCATTGATAATATAAATATTATAGTGGTGGAGGGATTGAACCTCCAGTGTCTGCATTAATATAATACCTTCAACTGACAAAGTATTTTTATCATTTTTTATTTTCTTATTTTAATATAAGTTTTTAAGTTTTTTAGCTTATTGTATTAGGATAAATACATTTTTGCACCCATATGCTTTCAAATCCAAGAGTGTCCAATCTTCTATATAATCCTATGAATAACTTTTATATTAATGTCAGATGCCACGATCAGCGATGAACGGGGCATCTGAAGGATACAATGACGAGAAACGGCACAATCGTTGCTCCCTGTCATTGCACCCCCTACTTACAAAGAAATGCGCTTTGTGATGAAGCAATTCGCCACAAAGCAAATTGTTTTGTAAAATTCGGGGAAGCAGCCGAATCGAATTTTCCAAAGCTTTGCTCATCAATGATTGTCCCAAAGGTCTGCCCCAATGAATATAAAATGGTGGCAACTCCTAGCAATACGCCACCACTTTATAAGATGGGAGTACACCTTTAAATAACAATTTCCATATATAATGTTTTATTTTAGCAATCAAAACCAAAAATGTTAAATGATCTGTAAAATGATTGCCAATTAAATGATACTATATTTGCAGTATGTTTATAGCTTTACAGACTAACATTATTTTCTTGCTTGCTTATATTTAAATGGCTTAAATATATAGCAGTAAATGAAGTAATTATGCAGGACAGCACTTTAAAAAACGGGCCTCATGTTACCTACTGGAAATTTATACTTATTTGGACCTGAAAGCTGTCTACACCAAATGGGTTTGTTAATCCAGTATAAACAGTACAATATTTCTCTATTCTGGTTTCATGTGGACAGCTTGAAGAAGAGCTTGTGGTGTATCAGATTAACATCTTCGAAAATCCACCCACAACTAGCTAAATAAGCATATTAGCTCACTGTATAAATACAAGCATAGTAATGGAACATTAAATTTACTGGTGATTTCATCATTGCTCTTCCAACTAAAAGATTACAAAGAATTAAAATCTAAAACTTGCCCACAGAGATCATTCAAGACTCATAAATACAGTATGTGTGGAAAAGTAATGATTCTCTCCTGCATTACCTTCCATCTCTTAGACATATAAAAACTAGTGCAGATGGTTTTCATGTCTAACATGCTCATGAAAAACAGACTAACTTGTTGCAGGTTTCAGAGAGTGGTATGTGGTAGAGTTCTACTAACTATTAGGAGTAAATGAGTTCATTGTTGATTAAGATCTTACTTAAAGGAAGATTTCTATCAAAGTTTTTTATGACGTATACAACAAAAGTTGTATATCCCACATGGTGATAGTTGTAAAAAAAAAAACAATACCAGAACTGCTGAAATTTTATTTTTCTTTTTTTTTTTGTCACCGTCTGACCTGAGAAATAGAATGAAAAAGATAAGAAAGTAGCATATACCGCAAAGTGGTATCAATAAAAACTATAGCTCACCCTACAAAAAAAATGCCCTCACACAGCTCGGTTGATATAAAAATAAAAAAGTAATGGGCCTCGAAATATAGCGCACAAAAACAAAGGATTTTGTGCAAAAGTAGTAAAACAAAAAAATGTAGTATTGCCATAATCTTACTGACTCCACAGAATAACATTAATTGTCATTTAGAACTGATGGTGAATGCTATAAAAGCAGAATAAAAAAAATGTAAACCTGCTGTTTCTTTCCAAAAATAATCAACATTTTTATCAACATATCCCTAAATTGTGTTTTTAAAAATACTACTCATCTCAGAAAAAACAAGCCCTTATCTATCTACACCATTATAAAAATAGAGTTCTTGAAACACAGTGATACAAAAACTGAAAAAAATTACAGTTGACTCAACACCCAAAATAGCTGCAGCAACATGGGTTGGGTTTAGTGTTTTTGTATACCATTTTTGTAACTGTGAGGTCACAGATATATCCAGAGAATAGGTCATCAGTATAAAAATCTCGGAAAACTTCTTTAATGTGACATCACTGTGTGCAGTTTCCCTTGTACATCACTGTGCCTATTTTCCCACTAATACATCACTGTGTGCATTATCCTTGCACTGTGACATCACTTTTTGTTTAAGTTCTGTAAAACACTGAGTAAATTATTGTTTGAGCATTGGGAAGACAAAAATAACCATGTGGTTTTTTGCACATGCAGCTTAAAATGGTCAATGCCTTGTACCCACAAATATTAGATATCATAATCTGCATTCACAATTCCTCTTGATCCTTCTTTTCATTACAATTATGGAAGAATACGTGATTAAAGTCTGACAATTTGTGATGTTACATGTTGGATGATTGATCATTTATGTAATACATAGGGGGTGGGAATCCACCAGAATGAAAGCTTCCATGCTCTGGCTCATAAAGGGGGTATTGACTGGGGAAGACTCATCTATGACATCTATATAGAACATAATCAGACATATAGGTATCTCCATTCTTTGCAATTATTTATTGTCCATTGTTCAGCAAGATAACCATATGCAGTCTTATAACATCTCTTAAAAATTTGCACTCACCATCTGGCAAACATTTGCAATGATACGACATACATGATAAGTAAATATCTTCAGTTTAGCTATTGCTGTACAAGATTACTGTATGGGCAGATTTACAAAATACTTGACTACCACATGAAACAACTGTCTTCAGTTGTACTGTAGCCCAAACAAAATGTATGATAATCCCTTACTGTCCTGCATACTTATATAGTAGACCTTCTTAAATTACAGGGCACTTTGAAAAATGCACCTTATCCCATTACATGCCTTTTCTAAAATCCCCCCAGATGTATATCTGTTGGAACACTAAATAAAAAACTGAACTTACTGATTTAGAAACCTATAGCCCAAATGGAAAGGATCATGAGAATTGTTAAACATTTTATTTATGAACTTTATTAAATTAAAATGAAAGGACATTAGTGTCAATAATAGTGATAAGCGGCAGGGGTAATATTTGAATTTATGATATTTCGCAAATATTTTGTAGAATATTTGTCATATATTCCTGAATTCGCGAATTCGAGATTATATTCTCGATTGCGAAAATCGGCAATGTATTATTCGCGTAATGCGTGCGAAATACTGGCATGGGGTAGGCAACTTTTCTATTGGTTGCTAGCGATGTTGCTAAGCTGTGACAAAGCCTTCTCATTGGCCCACAAGCTAGAAGAAGGGAGGGATGATCACCTAAAGTGTACTGTGTTAAAAAAAAAATAATAATATTTGTCATTACAAATATATAGCACTATATTCTAAATATTCGCGAATTCTCGAAGTGCCGATATTCGCGCTAAAAATTAGCTTTTTGAATATTCGCACTGAACACTAGTCAATAATGCAGTCCAAGTCCTATGGGCATTATTGTAGTAATGTTTAGAGGTTCTTGTACAGTACTAACATCAAGATGTGGATATAAGAAGATGTTTTTTGACCCTATGTAATTTTAAAAAATATGATTTAATACAAAAATACTTACATTTGAAATCTACTGGTGCTTGTACACCAGTGGTTCCTGGTGGATACCTCAACAGTGTGGACACCAGGAACAGGACCTAGTGAACATGTGACATGGGCTCTTGAAAGGGGACTAATTGAGGAATTAAAGGGTAGAAATAACCTGTTCTGTTATTTTAAGGTGGATCTCTGAGACCAGAAACCCCTTTTCTTAAATGCAGACAGGATGCAGGGGTTAGAAAAAAAAGACTCACCTGTCACCTGCATTCCAGTTCCACTGGTGAGCTTCCTTCTTCTCTGCTTCTAGTTCCTGCTGGCCCGAAGTGTATTGTGCTGCCTCAGAAGTGACATATGCGGACACAAGTGACTGCTGTAAATGCTAAGGCTATTAATTTCAAAAATATATTACTGGGCTAAAAAACAAGATTACTGACAAAATTATTAACCTTACTTAGGTTTTAAGTTATTTATAAGCAAAAAGTAAATGGCTTGTAGATAGCTTGATCAAAACATGTGATGTTTGGTTTTCTTCTTCCTGATCAAATATGGATTAAATGCCCTAAGAGTACTAAAGGACATTTTACTATGGTTTATCTGGGATAATCCAGAAAGAGTTCCACTTCTGATGTTAATGATTTCTTTTCCACCGCCTTGAGAGCTTCGGCGGCATGTAAATCCTGTGTTGTCTTTGGTAGCAAGAAAGGAAATACCTAAGACAGGACAAGGATCAAAATGCCTGTGACTTTATGTAGGTATCTCAGAAATGTGTAATTGATACAAATCAAGGAAATCACTCCACAGTGCAAAAACAATTCAACTTGGCCACCTGCTGTACTTAACCTTAAAACATCCCATACTATTGGTAAATTAGACATACAGGAAACATTTTGTTTGCATTTCCTCTTCCATTTGATATTCTAATAATGCGGCTTGCAAGCAGCAGTGCTACATACATTCATGAAATGTTGTCAAAGGGGATGTGTTCCTGTTTCTCATCTCCAGTGACTCATTTAATAGTTGACTTTTTTCTTGAAGAATGAGATAGCACTTTAAAACTGATCTGTTAACAAGTACAGATTTGGCAATACTGGCCAACACCTCCTGTGTCATGCAACATATTGACGGAATAAAGATGCTTTAGACATGATTTAGCCAGTGAATGGAATAATACTGGCTGATACTCAACATTTCCATTTGGTAATAGTTTCTTTCAAAGACACCGTTTGCCAGAGAGTAGTTCACGATCCTCTTTACTGTCGTAATGTGTGGTAAAGACACTAAGTATCACCAAATACACTTTTATGCACTGGAAAGGTTTATTATGTGGTCTGCTGACATGGAGCCGTAGCATATACGTGATAATTATTGGATGAAGTGTTTCATCCTATGGGTTATTGCATGAGTCATTTGACTACACATGCCGGAGGTGTTTTTGCTGATAGTAACATTTCCGTTTGATAGAGTCCACATCCAGCAGTAACTTATTAGTGGCACTATTGGAATTTAACACTTCATTTGTTTTAGTTTTATTATATTTTACTTTATGAGCTATTATGATACAGACCAATTTGTCCATGCACAGATTACCTCTGATTCATAAGAATAATTGTTTGAATACAGTAAGAATGTTTTGTATATAAGCATTTTATGTCTTTCAGAATCAACGCGTAGTGCAACCAGTCTCAGCAAGTCTATATTTTCTTATAAATCATGTAAGTTACAAAATTATACTTTATGTACGAAGAAGGCAATATTTATACAGTGGCATGCAAAAGTTTGGGTACTTCTGGTAAAAGTTTGGGAACCCAAGGAGATTTGAGCGTTCAGATAACTTTGACCGAGGTCTCAGACATTAAATAGCCTGTTAGGGTTAAGGCTTGTTCACAATTATCATTAGGAAAGGCCATACTACTCTAACTTTGTCCAAAAAAAACGCAGCGATGGGTTCTTCTAGGCAGCTGCCTTGCACTCTGAAAATGAAAATGGTTGAGGCCCACAAAGGAGGAGAAGGCTATAAGAAGATAGCAAAGTGGTTTTAGGTTTCCATTTCCACGGTTTGAAATGTAATTAAGAAATGGCAGTTAACAGGAACAGTGGAGGTCAACAGAAGGTGATAAAGGGAGACTGGTTGCAGTTTCTGAGTTCTCTGACTGTGGTTGCCGATGGTGACCCTATTATTTCCTTACATGTATGTATGGCGACACGGTGGCTAACAAATCATGTGAATAACAATATAATATTAACTGATTAGAACTGAATTGTTTATTTAGTGTCTATTATTAATGGCCATGCTTTTTTTAAGACTTACCAATCGGCCATAAATGTTATGACCTGATGAAGGGACTGATCCAGTCCAGAAATATGTTGTTACTACCCATTTAATAACTGGATTTGGTATAACAACCATTATTCGGAGCATCTGTTTGGGAAGAAGTTCTTGTGCAAGTCACTTTTTCCTGGTTTTTGAGACATATGAGGGCTTGAGAACCTCAAGGGTATTTTGGATGAGCAACTGACCAATACTGAGCAACTGAAAGACTGTTTATAATTCTTTCGGTCAGACAAATCATACCTCCTTACATGGATTAAGGGCAGCGCCTGCCACATGATCTGGCAGTATGCAGAACCTATTACAATGCTCAGTCCACCTGCGGAGATCTGTTTGCAGGTTGCAGCAACATTTCAATCTGTGGGCTATTACTCCATCTGTGCAGTGGCTGTTGATAGTAAGCACATACGTTTGCAGCAATCATCACACTCAGGATTCTAGAGATAAACGAATTGTCACTACCAGAGCTTTGGGACGTTCTCACAGCTCTGTTTCTCCACCCCTGTGATGATGTCACTACTAGAGCTGGGAGGAGTTCTCACTACTCTGTTTACTTTTGGTTTCTTTCACCACAGCTGTTCTTCATGTGTTTGATTTCCCTCTCTTTATATCACCCCTCCTCCTATGATAGGATGTGGATTATAGTTCTCACTTCAGTAGTAGCTCTTGCTTTAGTTTCTTCACTTGTAGCTATCAGTTCACTGGACCTGTGTTCTGCTGCAGCTAGCACTCCGGATATTGCCAGCCTGTCCTTGGATCCGTCTTCTCTGCGGCTGCAACACCTTCAGCTAAGTCTGCAGACATTGTTGTGTTCCAGTTTGTTTTCTGACTGGATCTGAGGTGGCCACGGTTCCCTCCATATACTGAGTAGGGCACTGGTGGCCGTGCCCCTTCCACTATTGTAGGGGTTACAGTGGTCATTAGTCTTAGGCACGTGGGCATGCCTCGTTCCGCCATTTGGATCCGGGCATGTGCTGTAGCAGAATAGGGAGAGCGTTGAGGGTCGGACAGGGGTCACCCTTTATCCTCCCTAGTTCTGGGTCCAGTCAGTAGCTCTGTACTGTGTATTACTATTGTTGCTCACATACAGCCGTGACATTATAATCCACCAAAACCGTCCTTTTTTGACATGGATCCGCTTTCTGACCTGGTTGACCGCATGCAGGGTCTTTCTTTGGAAGTAGCGGATCTCCTTCAATCTATGACCCAGCTTCAAGCATTGGGCCCTCCTCCGGCTCATGGAGTCTGTTGCGAGCCAAAGGTCTCACTTCCGGAGACGTTCTCCGGGGGCAGTGAGAATTTTGTTCATTTCAGAGAGGCATGCAAACTCCCTTTTTGCTTGTGTTCTCACTCTTCTGGTAATCAGGAGCAGAGGGTGAGGATTGTCATTTCCCTGCTCAGGGGTAATGCTCAGACTTGGGCTTTTTCGCTGCCATCAGGGGATCCCTCCCTTCGATCCGTGGAGGGATTTTTTGTGGCCCTGGGGCAGATTTATGATGACCCGGATCGTGTTGCTCTGGCCGAATCTAACCTACGTGTTTTATGCCAGAACAAACGGTCTGCGGAGCTTTATTGTTCTGAATTTCGGAGATGGGCAGCTGATTCGGGTTGGAATGATGCTGCACTCCGGAGTCAGTTCTGTCATGGTCTCTCGGAGAGATTAAAAGATGCGTTTGCTTTCCATGAGAGACCAACGTCCTTAGAGTCTGCCATGTCATTGGCGGTACGCCTTGACAGGCGTCTAAGAGAAAGAAACGAGACCTCTCTGTCCAACCATTGTCAGTCTAGGGGCAGTGGTGCGGACTCATTCAGTGTGCAGGGGCCTCATCCTGTCTCGCTCCCCTCTGAGGAGGAGCCCATGCAGCTAGGTCGACTTGCCCCTGATAAAAGAGGATTTAGTCCTCAGAGTATGGTCTGTTTTTGTTGTGGGGGCATAGGTCATTTGGCAAATGTTTGTCCGTCTAGGAGATTCTTGAACCGTACTAAGAGCGATAATAAGAGAAAAATCTCAAAAGGTAAATCATCAGGTTCTGCTTCATCTGCTACTTTGGGCAAAGTTGATGTAGGATTTGATGCTTTTCCTCTGACCTGCAGTTCCCGTTTTCTCCTGTCTGCCAGGGTGGCGCTAGAGAGCAAGGTCATTTCTTGTGAGATTTTTGTCGATAGTGGAGCGGCCGTCAATCTTATTGACACTCAATTTGTAGCCATGCATGGTTTTCAGGTTTGCACATTAGATAAAGATATACTTGTTTTTGCTATTGACTCTGCTCCACTCTCACAGAGATCTCTGAAGGGCATTGTTCACAATATCCGGCTAGCTGTAGGTGACACTCATGTGGAGGATATATCTTGTTTTGTCCTTAACGGATTGCCTTCTCCTCTAGTTTTGGGGTTACCCTGGCTCACTAGACATAACCCCACTATTGATTGGCAAGGAAGGCAAATAAATGAGTGGAGTGATTTTTGTAGAGAGAATTGTCTCACAGCGACTTTTGCAGAGGTGTCTACTAAAACGGTGCCATCATTTATCTCTGATTTCTCGGACGTGTTTTCCGAGAGCGGTGTTCAGGAGCTACCTCCTCACCGGGAGTTTGACTGTCCCATTAACCTCATTCCCGGCGCCAAGCTGCCAAAAGCACGCCTCTACAATCTCTCACAACCGGAAAGAATCGCTATGCGAACTTACATCTCCGAGAGTCTCGAAAAGGGGCATATTCGTCCCTCAAAGTCACCTGTGGCCGCGGGTTTTTTTTTTTGTTAAAAAGAAAGATGGCTCTCTGAGACCTTGCCTAGATTTTAGGGAGCTGAACCGTATCACGATTCGCGATCCCTATCCCCTTCCTCTGATCCCGGACCTCTTCAATCAAATTGTTGGGGCCAAGGTGTTTTCCAAATTGGATTTAAGAGGCGCATACAACCTGGTGAGGGTCAGAGAGGGGGATGAATGGAAAACGGCCTTTAATACCCCTGACGGGCATTTCGAGAATCTCGTTATGCCTTTCGGCCTGATGAATGCTCCGGCCGTCTTTCAGCATTTTGTTAATAGTATTTTCTATCATTTAATGGGGAAATTTGTATTGGTGTATCTTGATGATATTTTGATTTTTTCCCCTGATGTTAAGACCCATCAGGATCATCTTTTTCAGGTTCTGCAGATTCTGCGGGAAAATAAATTGTACGCCAAGCTGGAGAAATGTCTTTTTATGGTATCGGAGATTCAATTTCTGGGTTTTCTCCTCTCTGCTTCTGGTTTTCGCATGGATCCCGAGAAGGTCCGTGCTGTACTTGAGTGGGAGCTTCCTGAGAATCAGAAGGCATTGATGCGCTTTCTGGGTTTTGCGAACTATTACAGAAAGTTCATTTTGAATTATTCCTCTGTTGTCAAACCCCTCACTGACATGACAAAAAAGGGGGCGGATTTTTCCTCTTGGTCGGAGGAGGCGCTTACAGCCTTTTCTAAGATTAAAGAGAATTTTGCGTCTGCTCCCGTCTTGGTGCATCCCGATGTTTCCTTACCTTTTATTGTTGAGGTGGATGCTTCCGAGGTGGGTGTGGGTGCGGTTTTGTCCCAGGGCCCTTCCCCTGCCAAGTGGCGACCCTGTGCCTTTTTCTCTAAAAAACTCTCCCCGGCAGAGAGAAACTATGATGTGGGAGATAGGGAGTTGTTGGCCATCAAGTTGGCTTTCGAGGAATGGCGCCATTGGTTGGAGGGGGCCAGGCACCCTATCACCGTTTTTACCGACCATAAGAATCTGGCATACTTGGAGTCGGCCAGGCGTATGAATCCGAGACAGGCCAGATGGTCTCTGTTCTTCTCCAGATTCAATTTTGTCGTTACATTCCGACCTGGGATCAAAAATGTGAAGGCTGATGCTCTCTCTCGCTGTTTTCCGGGAGGAGGAAACTCCGAGGACCCGGGTCCCATTTTGGCGGAGGGGGTAGTTGTTTCTGCTCTATATTCCGATTTGGAGGCCGAGGTCCAGGCTGCCCAGACTGAGACACCTGCCCGTTGTCCTTCTGGGAAGTTGTTCGTGCCTCCTTAGCTACGTCACAAACTCTTTAAGGAGCATCATGATACGGTTCTTGCTGGTCACCCCGGGAGTAGAGCCACGGTAGATCTCATTGCTCGGAGATTTTGGTGGCCGGCTCTTCGTAAGTCGGTGGAGGATTTTGTGGCTGCTTGTGAGACGTGCGCTCACGCTAAGGTCCCTCGTTCACGGCCTTCAGGTTCCCTTCTCCCGTTACCCATTCCTTCCCGTCCTTGGACACACCTGTCCATGGACTTTATCACGGATCTTCCTCGTTCCTCGGGGAAGTCGGTGATCCTGGTGGTGGTGGACCGTTTTAGCAAGATGGCTTATTTCATACCTTTCCCTGGTTTACCCAATGCTAAAACGTTGGCGCAAGCTTTTGTCGACCATATTGTTAAATTGCACGGCATTCCCTCTGATATTGTTTCCGATAGAGGCACGCAGTTTGTGTCCAGGTTCTGGAAGGCTTTCTGTTCTCGCCTGGGGGTTCGGCTGTCCTTCTCTTCTGCTTTTCATCCGCAGTCGAATGGTCAGACTGAGCGCCTCAATCAGAATCTGGAGACATATTTGCGCTGTTTTGTGGCAGAGAACCAGGAGGATTGGTGTTCATTTCTCCCTCTTGCTGAGTTTGCTCTGAACAACCGTCGTCAGGAATCTTCTGATAAGTCACCATTCTTTGGTGCATATGGGTTCCATCCGCAGTTTGGGACATTCTCGGGAGGGGCTCTTTCTGGTTTACCTGAGGAGGAGAGATTTTCCTCGTCTTTGTCTACCATTTGGCAAAAGATTCAGAATAATCTTAAAAAGATGAGTGAGAAGTATAAGCGTGTGGCTGATAAGAGACGTGTGCCTGGTCCGGACCTGAATGTGGGTGATCTGGTGTGGTTGTCTACTAGAAACATTAAGTTGAAGGTTCCCTCCTGGAAATTGGGTCCCAAGTTTATTGGGCCTTATAAAATCTTGTCAGTCATCAATCCTGTTGCCTTCCGTCTTGATCTTCCACGGGTTTGGAAGATACATAATGTATTTCACAGATCTCTCTTAAAACCATATGTCCAGCCCACGGTACCCTCCTCTTTGCCTCCTCCTCCGATTTTGGTTGATGGCAATCTGGAGTTTGAGGTTTCCAGAATTGTGGACTCTCGCATTGTCCGCGGTTCTCTTCAGTACCTCGTTCATTGGAAGGGTTATGGTCCTGAGGAGAGGATGTGGGTTCCGGTGTCGGACATTAAAGCCACTCGCCTCATCAGGGCATTTCATAGGGCTCATCCTGAGAAGGTGGGTCCTGGGTGTCCGGAGTCCACCTGTAGAGGGGGGGGTACTGTCACTACCAGAGCTTTGGGACGTTCTCACAGCTCTGTTTCTCCACCCCTGTGATGATGTCACTACTAGAGCTGGGAGGAGTTCTCACTACTCTGTTTACTTTTGGTTTCTTTCACCACAGCTGTTCTTCATGTGTTTGATTTCCCTCTCTTTATATCACCCCTCCTCCTATGATAGGATGTGGATTATAGTTCTCACTTCAGTAGTAGCTCTTGCTTTAGTTTCTTCACTTGTAGCTATCAGTTCACTGGACCTGTGTTCTGCTGCAGCTAGCACTCCGGATATTGCCAGCCTGTCCTTGGATCCGTCTTCTCTGCGGCTGCAACACCTTCAGCTAAGTCTGCAGACATTGTTGTGTTCCAGTTTGTTTTCTGACTGGATCTGAGGTGGCCACGGTTCCCTCCATATACTGAGTAGGGCACTGGTGGCCGTGCCCCTTCCACTATTGTAGGGGTTACAGTGGTCATTAGTCTTAGGCACGTGGGCATGCCTCGTTCCGCCATTTGGATCCGGGCATGTGCTGTAGCAGAATAGGGAGAGCGTTGAGGGTCGGACAGGGGTCACCCTTTATCCTCCCTAGTTCTGGGTCCAGTCAGTAGCTCTGTACTGTGTATTACTATTGTTGCTCACATACAGCCGTGACACGAATTTCCTGAAATTCGTTTCAGGTCCATTTCTATCAACTTGGCCATCAGATTTGATTCTGTCTAAATGTGACCTGAATCCAAAGTGCTCAGATTGCCCTGAATAGTTGGGGTCTCCTAGGAATGTATGCAACCCATTCAAGTTCTTTAATGACAATACAACATTAGTAATGACAGTGTCATATATGCCTGTGGGCAAATTAATGGGAGAAAGTTGTAACAAACTGCCTGTTTAAATATGTACTGCACCTCCTGCACTGTTGGATTTATGATTTATATGCACATGTTCATATCAGAGGAAGCAATGAATTTTTAACAAGCATCCAATAATATCAGTTTTGGGGACAGTTGCCTGGTGTTGTTTTATTCAAACACACAGTGGTATTAAGAAAAAGCAATGGCTTGTTTTTATCAAGTGGTGTAAAAATTATCACTTTATGGTTTATAGCAACAGGTTTGGTATTATTTTAAATAATCAATAATTGTCTAGGAAAGTGAAGAAGCAATGGCTTTTTATAAAAGCCATCAAACAGTTTTCACTTTTTGGGAGTAGTTTCAGATTTGCTATACTATGCAAGGTAGGGATCTGAAAAGTAGCACCGTATGGAATATAATGGATAAGGCAAGAAATAAGGCAGATTGTGAATTATGTGCTAAAAATTTTATTGTTTCATATTAATAATACATGAAGTAATATCGTTTTAAATACTGCACACTAGCTCAAGCAGTCTGGTAAATGGCTGACATCATTTTTGAGGCAGCCTGAGTAAATTGCACAACATAACACACTGACTAAAGTCTCAAAAGCCTTTCTGTCTGACACTAAATTAGCTGTATTCTGTGTTTTAAGATCTCTTTTTTCTAGCTAACAGACATGCTATCCCTCCAAATTACAGGCTCAGAAAGGTATGGCGGATCCTACCTGGAATCTCTATATAGTGCCTATGACACGTCCACTGACATCATAGCTACATTATGGCCCCTCAGGATTGACTAAGGTCAGCTACAAGGTGTTATGGGCAAGCCCACTAGGATGGATTACTTTTTCATTTTCTCTGTATTCTGATATGTAAAATAGTGGATATTATTTTGATCAATTCATGCGGTGTGAACCCCAAAAACTTTTGATTAGTTGGAAACTAAAGTCTAATGGGAAATGTGTGACAGAGTCAATTAATTTAGAATCAAGTCACTCATCTTTACTCAGAATCCAACTTCAACTACAAGAATCACTTTTCTATGGTCCTGATGGTGGTTACTGATGCAAATGACAAGCCTGTTACCGTTGACATTGGTGCATATGGAAATACTGGGTTCTTCTGCTGCATCCATAACCATGAAGGGGACAGACTGTATCATTGTTAAATAGTTGGGGTTTTTGTGCTGTTTCCATTCTTCTATAGCTAATTTTTGTAACTCCAAGATCAAGATCAACTGGGCCTGTGGTAGGCCATCCAAACACACTATACAGAGACAAAACTATGCAAACTACTATGAAATAAGTATCCTTCTGTCACGAGTTGGAGGTCCCAGGAGAGACCACCGCGTCGTCAAGCAATAAACAAACGGAAATCAGGTACAGACACAAGAGTTTATTGCACAAACAAAAAACAAGGGAAGGCAGCACAGACAAAACATGAGCTCTATGTACCATCAGCACAGTGGGAGAAAACCCCCACTGCGCCACTGTCTAGTAATACTCCAGAGGGGCGTGACTAAGCAACTCCTGGTATTCACTAGGGCCCCAGAAGGTAGGGTTAGGCTTTGCCGCAGGAAGTTGCCAGGGTCCACTCTGGAGCGTGAACTAGACAGTGACAGCAGGAACGAATGGACAACAGGTACCAGAAGGTACCGACGGCACATAGGCAAACATGACAGACAGGCAAATACAAAACTGGGCAACTAAAAATACAAGCAGGAGTTCACGCAAGGGAGCAGGAGTGGCAATGAGCAGAGAAGGACTTGCTCCACCAGTAGTAAACTGCATGGCCTTGCGCATGCCACTCTGCTGCAAAAGCTTGCTGAACACAGACATATGAATACACACAAAGTAACTAAAACATAACTGGCAGAACAGATAACAGAAAGACAGGAAAGAGGACGTCAAATGAACAAGTAGGGAAACCCACAGAGCACAGACAGACAGACACGGATCCCATGGGTCAGCAGCATGGGAGAGAGTACAAACCAGGAGCAGGACAAGACAACACACACCAGGAGAGCTGACACAGAACTGAGGAAACCTCAGCCTTAGGCCTATTGCACACGACCGTATGGCTTTTTCAGTGTTTTGCGATCCGTTTTTCACGGATCCGTTGTTCAGTTTTTTTGTTTCCGTTGTGTTTCCGTTTCTGTTCCGTTTTTCCATTCCGTTTTTCCGTATGGCATATACAGTATACAGTAATTACATAGATAAAATTGGGCTGGGCATAACATTTTCAATAGATGGTTCAGCAAAAAACGGAACGGAAACGGAAGACATACGGATGCATTTCCGTATGTGTTCCGTTTTTTTTCGGACCCATTGACTTGAATGGAGCCACGGACTGTGATTTGCGGGCAATAATAGGACATGTTCTATGTTAAAACGGAACGGAAAAATGGAAATACGGAAACGGAATGCATACGGAGTACATTCCGTTTTTTTTGCGGACCCATTGAAATGAATGGTTCCGTATACGGAACGCAAAAAACGTCCAGTAAACGGGGAAAAAAAACGTCCGTGTGCAATAGGCCTTATATACAGGTTCCATGGGTTCAGCAGAGAGGCCACACCCATGGAGCAGACAGAGAGGATTAACTCCTAATAGGCACACAGGGGAGTTAACCCATAAAGTACCACAAATAACACTCAGAAACAAAACTTCAGCGAGGAGCGCCAAACGAGCAAGGACGGAAGGTCACAGCCAGAGGTAACGACTGTGACACCTTCACTGCACTACTGGATCTCATAGCAAATCTTTGAAGATCACCACTGTGACGAAAGATTTAGTTTACCTCTGTTTTTTCTTTTTGATATTTCACACAATCTTACAAAGGTCAAACATGGAGTAGGGCATGGCCACAAATTTTCTGTACACCATAAAGTGTAAGAAAAGGCACACACTCATTGATTGCCAGACAAGAAATGAAAATGTATTCACTGTAAAATAAAAATAAAATACATTATTATTATTATTACCCTTTTGTTCTTCTTCCAACACTTTTAACCATAATATCGCTATATAAACTCTATTTACCACAAATCTAAATGCAGCAAAAGTTAAATGATTCTAAACTGATATCTAGAACAAAAAATTCATTTCTAGACTTTTGTAGGCCATGGCTCCTAGGGATGCTCATTTCTACAGTGCTAATATAACTACATCCTCTTCCACAACTTTTTGGTGTGTATCCAGCTCTCAATATACGTGCAAATATCCACAATGGATCCTGAGTGGTCTAACTGCCATTGCAGATTATCAAAAGGCTCCATTTCTCTCGTTGGAGAAAATCAACCTGAAACCTGTGTGCAATCAAAAAGAACAATGACCATACTGTGAGCTTTTTTCTACTCTGTGGATTAAAACTTCACAGATTTTTATTGGAGCCCATCAGTGATGTTTCTGAGAAGGCATGACTGACCATGGTACCCCTAACATTGTTACTTTCTATTATAGAAACTGAATGCAAAAGAGTAGAGCAGAAGTGACCCAGTTGACTTAAAAAAAATGGTTACTACACATATGGATCCAGAAACACAGTCTAGTATTAATTTTGGCCTGGAAGTACACTTTAAAGACTATCTTTTTTTTTTCAAATGATCTTTATTAAAATTATGGAATCCTTTTCTGTGTACATAGCTGAGATGCTTTACTAGCAGCCTGTGGATAGTGATAGACGAACATAGGCCAGGACGTTTCGCGAATGCGCGTTCACGATCAAATGTTCGTGAACCGCACGTTCGCTGCGGGCCCTATTCAATTTAATGGGAGGCGAACCTGAAAAACATTCAGGTCATATTTGCAGCCACCAAATACTTACTAGAAGCGCACAAATAGTCCCACAACATGGACAGTGACATACCAGAGGGGGATCAATGGCAAAAATTCCCACAAAAAAAAAGTATTTTAATCAGGGGCCAATTGTATTCGTCTTAAAGGGAAAATCTAAAAATATGCCCTGCTGGAGCCTAGAAAATTTTTATTTTAGGCCAGGGAGTACGGGCCCCAAAAATTAGGAATTCAAATGACAGAAAAGAACAAGTGATTATGTGGCTGGAGGTACATTAGGTGGAAACTGGATAACAATTTTACTGTAGGCCAGTACAGGCCCCAAAAATTAGGCATTCATCTGACAGAAAAGAACAAGTGATTATGTGGCTGGAGGTACATTAGGCGGTCATTGAATAACAATTTTACTGTAGGCCAGTGGAGTACAGGCCCCAAAAATTAGGCATTCACCGGACAGAAAAAAACAAGTGATTATGTAGCTGGAGGTATATTAGGCAGTCAGTGGATAACAATTTTACCACGACTTATGCGTTGACAGCACAGGCTGCAGATGGCAACACTATTGTCAGCAGCTGACATGTTGAAAAAAGCACACACTGCCATGTGCCGGCGTCCTGGGAGCGCAAGATGTGACCGTGCGTGGTGGATGGCTTTCTCCAGATACATTTGCAGTCTGCTTTTTGCCTCCTGTGCACTTAGAGTTCTGCCTACTTCTCCTAATTCTCCTCCCTATCGGTTGCTCCGTTTCTCCATCTGAACTCCCCTCCTCTTCCTCTCTTGTGTGCACCCACGTGACGTCCATCGACACGTCATCATCGTCACCTTCACCACCACTGATATTAGAGCTCTCAAAGTAGGCAGCAACAGCGGGGACCACCGTCCTTGGGCTGATCTGGTGTCACGGCCACGGTTTTGGCCGTGACTCCTTGGGAGCCGCATACTGTTGCCCGTGGTTTTGGGTTGTAGTGTCAACCGCAGCTTGAGGCATAAGGTTGTTAGCTTCAAGTGCGGACAACAGCTATGTGTGTGGTTCCCTCGGAGTTGTGTGCGCGTTTGTAAGCACTTTTTTATGTCTGTGTGCACTTTGTTTATGTTTGGTGTGCACTGACATTTTCCCATCACTGTGGCAGTCCGTGGCAACGTTTGGTTGTATTATGTACATGTGGTGGCAGTGTCCCGGCCTTCGGGCTGACTCCCAGGACACGCTTGCCACCCATGTCGTTGCCTGCGGCAACAGCCACAGTGTGTTTGTTGTTTGGACACTTCCCCTTTAAGTTATGTTTTCCCTTCTGTGGTTTTGGAAGGGTTAACTCCCTTTCAGTGTGTGTGAGTCACGGGGTGTGTCTGATTGTTGGGTGTGGCCTCTTGGCCCTATATAGCCTCAGTTGTAGGCAGTAGCCAGAGAGGGTGTTTCAGCCATGCTGTCTGTAGACATCCTCCTGGTTACTTACCAACTGCCAGTGGGGGCCAACCTTCTGGTCATAAGCTAAATATATGTTGTTTGGTGTCTGGAAAATGTGTTTGCTTTTATGTTTCTTTATTGCACCTGTGGTCCTGGGTTCCCGTGTGTTGTGTGTTTGTGTGTTTGTGTGCTGAGTCCTGATGTCTGTGGGCAGTACATCCACATGGGTTCCAGGCTTGGTTGTCTGTGGTAGGTCTCTGCTATGTTTGTGGCAAGTACCTGCCATTGCCATAGGTTGCATTTGTTTCCCCTTGCTTGCAGCTTGGCCAGTGAGACTCCTGTTCCTCCGTATCCAGAAGGAACAGGATGTCTTACTCTGACTCCTAGCCTAGGGCCCGGTCGGAGGGTAAGTTAGGGCTCCGAGGTTTCTGCGCATGGGTCCTCCTACCTTTGAGGTCGGCCCATGCAGGTAGGAGTTAGGGTCAGGTTAGGGACGCTGTAGGAGGTGACCTGCTCCCTAATCCTGTTTGTCCTGGTCAAGCAGCGACCATCATCCTTCGGCACACGGCTGAGGGTTTCCCCCATCCTCAGCCGTGACATCTGGGTACAGTCGTCAGACCGCTGGGTGGCGACCATTGCTACCACCTCTTCCTCATCTGATGCCAAGAATGGCTGCGCATCGGTAAGGTCTGGAAATGGATGGGAAAAATAATTCCTCTGACTCGAGTGGAGGGGCTATGGTGGTGGTGGTGGGGGTGTCTTTGGGAATGCACACAGCAAAGAGTGAGGAGGGTACAGATACAGAGGATGAGGAGGGTGCAGTCCTCAAACAACTCTGCTGCGTCCTTTGAAGTAATCGCACGCACCATCTCCAACTTCCCACCCAGGGCTCCGGCCTGGTGCACCTGCCCGACCCCTACCACCCCTGCAGAACGGTCTGCCTCTTCCTCAGCCTGTCATTTTAAAAATGACACTGTGTCAAAGTCCCTAGAGAAGAGCAGTATTTGTGGAAGCACGTATATCGCAGGCCTCAATCAGTATTTTGTGGAAGCCAGTGTATCGCAGGACTAAATCAATAATTGGTGGAAGCAGGTATATCGCATTCCTCAATCAGTTTTTGGGGAAGCAGATATATAGAGCCCCTTAATCAGAATTTTGCAAAAACAGGTATACAGAACACCTGAATCAATATTTTGTGGAAGCAGGTATATTGCACCCTCAATCAATATTTTGTGGAAGCCTGGGTATCGCAGGCATCAATCAATATTTGGCAGAAGAAGGTATATCGCACCCCTCAATCAGTATTTTGTGGAAGTAGGTATATAGAACCCCTTAATCAGTATTTTGTAGAAGCAGGTTTATTGCACCCCTCAATCAATATTTTGTGGAAACAGACATATAGAACCCCTGAATCAATATTTGGAAGAAGCAGGTATATTGCACCTCTCATTCAGTATTTTGTGGAAGCCGGTGTATCACAGGACTCAAACAATATTTGGTGGGAGCAGGTATATCGTACCCCTCAATCAGTATTTTGTGGAGGCAGGTATACAGAACCCCTTAATTAGTATTTTGTAGAAGCAGGTATATCGCACCCGTCAATCAGTATTTAGCAGAAACAGGTATATAGAACCACATAATCAATATTTGGTGGAAGCAGGTATATCCCACCCCTCAATCAGTATTTTGCAGAAGCCGATGTATCGCAGGTATAGAGAACCCCTTAATCAGTATTTTGTAGAAGCAGGTATATAGCACCCCTCAATCACTATTTTGTGGAAACAGGTATATAGACACCTGGATCAATATTTGGTGGAAGCAGGTATATTGTACCACTCAATCAATATTTGGTGGATGCAGGTATATCGCACCCTCAATCAGTATTTTGTGAAAGCTGGATGTATCGCAGGCCTCAATCAATATTTGGTGAAAACCTATGTATTGTAGTCATCAATCAATATTTGGCAGAAGAAGGTGTATCGCACCCCTCAATCTATATTTTGTGAAAACAGGTATATAGAACTTCTGAATCAATATTTGGTGGATGAAGGCATATCGCATCCCATAATCAGTATTTTGTATCGCAGGCCTCAGTCAATATTTGGGGAAATCAGGTATATAAAAACCCTTAATCAGTATTTTGTAGAAGCAGGTTTATCGCACTCTTCAATCATTATTTCGTGGAAACAGACATATAGAACCCCTGAATCAATATTTGGAAGAAGCAGGTATATTGCACCTCTCAATCAGTATTTTGTGGAAGCCGGTGTATCGCAGGACTCAAACAATATTTGGTGGGAGCAGGTATATCGTACCCCTCAATCAGTATTTTGTGGAGGCAGGTATATAGAACCCCTTAATTTGTATTTTGTAGAAGCAGGTATATCGCACCTGTCAATCAGTATTTAGCAGAAACAGGTATATAGAACCACATAATCAATATTTGGTGGAAGCAGGTATATCCCACCCCTCAATCAGTATTTTTCAGAAGCCGATGTTTCGCAGGCCTCTATCAATATTTGGTAGAAGTAGGTATATTGCACCCCTCAATCAGTATTTCGTGGAAGCCGATGTATCGCAAGCCTCAATCAATATTTGGGTGAAGCAGGTATATCGCACTCCTCAATCAGTATTTTGTAGAAGCAGGTATATTGCACCCCTCAATCACTATTTTGTGGAAACAGATATATAAAACCCCTTTAGAAGCAGGTATATTGCACCCCAAAATCTATATTTTGTGGAAACAGGTATATAGAACTTCTGAATCAATATTTGGTGGATGCAGGTATATTGCACCCCTGAATCAGTATTTTGTGGAAGCCAGTGCATCGCAGGCTTCAATCAATATTTGGTGAAAGCAGGTATATCTGACCCCTCAATCAGTATTTTGTATAAACCGGTATATCGCACCCCTCAATCAGTATTTTGCAAAAACAGGTATATATAACCACTGAATCAATATTTGGTGGAAGCAGGTATATCGCACCCCTTAATCAATATTTTGTGGAAGCCGATGTATCGTAGGCCTCAATCAATATTTGGTGGAAGCAGGTATATTACACCCCTCAATCACTATTTTGTGGAAACAGATATATAGAACACCTTAGAAGCAGGTATATCGCACCCCAAAATCTATATTTTGTGGAAACAGATATATAGAACTTCTAAATCAATATTTGGTGGATGCAGGTATATTGCACCCCTCAATCAGTATTTTGTGGAAGCCGGTGCATCGCAGGCTTCAATCAATTTTTGGTGGAAGCAGCAATATCGTACCCCTCAATCAGTATTTTGTTGAAGCAGGTTTATAGAACCCCTTAATCAGTATTTTGCAGAAGCAGGTATATCGCACCCCTCAATCAATATTTTTGGAAGCCGATTTATCGCAGGCCTATATCAGTATTTTATGGAAGCAGGTATATCAAACCCCTTAATCAGTATTTTCTGGAAGCAGGTATATAGAACCCCTGAATCAGTATTTTGTGGAAGCAGGTATATAGAGCCCCTTAATCAATATTTGATGGAAGCAGGTATTTCGCTCTATTCAATCAATATTTTGTGGAAGCCAGTTTATCGCAG
Source organism: Bufo bufo (assembly GCF_905171765.1). NCBI lineage: Eukaryota > Metazoa > Chordata > Amphibia > Anura > Bufonidae > Bufo > Bufo bufo. The sequence continues at coordinate 299,741,633 of NC_053392.1, read as the reverse complement.
GCCTCAATCAATATTTTGTGGAAGCAGGTATATGGTACCCCTCAATCAGTATTTTGTGGAAGCAGGTTTATAGAACCCCTTAATCAGCATTATTCAGAAGCAGGTATATCGCACCCCTCAATCAGTATTTTGCAGAAACAGAAATATAGAACCCCTTATTCAGTATTTTGTAAAAGGAGGTATATTGCATGCCTCAATCAATATTTTGTGGAAACAGATATATAGAACCCCTGAATCAATACTTGGTGGAAGCAGGTATATCGCACCCCTCAATCAGTATTTTGTGGAAGCCGATGTATCGCAGGCCTCAATCAATTTTTGGTGGAAGCGGGAATATTTTACCCCTCAATCAGTATTTTGTGAAAGCATGTTTATATAACCCCTTAATCAGTATTTTGCAGAAGCAGGTATATCGCACCCCTCAATCAATATTTTTGGAAGCCGATATATTGCAGGCCTCAATCAATATTTGGTGAAAGCAGTTATATCACACCCCTCAAACAGTATTTTATGAAAGCAGTTATATCAAACTACCTAATCAGTATTTTCTGGAAGCATGTATATAGAACCCCTGAATCAGTATTTTGAGGAAGCAGGTATATAGAGCCCCTTAATCAATATTTGATAGAAGAAGGTATTTTGCACCATTCAATCAGTATTTTGTGGAAGCCGGTGTATCGCAGGCCTCAATCAATATTTTGTGGAACCAAGTATATTGTACCCCTCAATCAGTATTTTGTGGAAGCAGGTTTATAGAACCTCTTAATCAGTATTTTGTAGAAGCAGGTATATCGCACCCCTCAATCAGTATTTTGCAGAAACAGGTATATAGAACCCCTAATTCAATATTTGATGGAAGTAGGTATTTCACACCATTCAATCAGTATTTTGTGGAAGCCGGTGTATCGCAGGCCCTTAATCAATATTTAGTGGAAGCAGGTATATCGTACCCCTCAATCAGTATTTTGTGGAAGCAGGTATATAGAACCCCTTAATCAGTATTTTGTAGAAGCAGGTATATCGCACCCCTCAATCAGTATTTTGCGGAAGTAGGTATATAGAACCCCTTAATAAGTATTTTGTAGAGGCAGGTATATCGCACCCCTCAATCAATATTTTGTAGAAGCAGGTATATAGAACCCCTTATTAACCATTTTGTACAAGGAGGTATATTGCACCCCATAATCAATATTTTGTGGAAACATATACACTCACCTAAAGAATTATTAGGAACACCATACTAATACGGTGTTGGACCCCTTTTTGCCTTCAGAACTGCCTTAATTCTACGTGGCATTGATTCAACAAGGTGCTGATAGCATTCTTTAGAAATGTTGGCCCATATTGATAGGATAGCATCTTGCAGTTGATGGAAATTTGAGGGATGCACATCCAGGGCACGAAGCTCCTGTTCCACCACATCCCAAAGATGCTCTATTGGGTTGAGATCTGGTGACTGTGGGGACCATTTTAGTACAGTGAACTCATTGTCATGTTCAAGAAACCAATTTGAAATGATTCAAGCTTTGTGACATGGTGCATTATCCTGCTGGAAGTAGCCATCAGAGGATGGATACATGTTCTCATTCTGTTTACGCCAAATTCGGACTCTACCATTTGAATGTCTCAACAGACCAGGCAACATTTTTCCAGTCTTCAACAGTCCAATTTTGGTGAGCTCGTACAAATTGTAGCCTCTTTTTCCTATTTGTAGTGGAGATGAGTGGTACCCGGTGTGGTCTTCTGCTGTTGTAGCCCATCCGCCTCAAGGTTGTGCGTGTTGTGGCTTCACAAATTCTTTGCTGCATACCTCGGTTGTAACGAGTGGTTATTTCAGTCAACGTTGCTCTTCTATCAGCTTGAATCAGTCAGCCCATTCTCCTCTGACCTCTAGCATCCACAATTTTTGCCCACAGGACTGCCGCATACTGGATGTTTTTCCCTTTTCACACCATTCTTTGTAAACCCTAGAAATGGTTGTGCGTGAAAATCCCAGTAACTAAGCAGATTGTGAAATACTCAGACCGGCCCGTCTGGCACCAACAACCATGCCACGCTCAAAATTGCTTAAATCACCTTTCTTTCCCATTCTGACATTCAGTTTGGAGTTCAGTTTGACCAGGACCACCCCCCTAAATGCATTGAAGCAACTGCCATGTGATTGGTTGACTAGGTATATAGAACCTCTAAATCAATATTTGATGGAATCAGGTATATCGTACACCTCAATCAGTATTTTGTGGAAGCAGGTATTTAGAACCCCTTAATCAGTATTTTGTAGAAGCAGGTATATTACACCCCTCAATCAGTATTTTGTGAAAACAGGTATATAGAACCCCTGAATCAATATTTGGTGAAAGCAGGTATATCACACCCCTCAATCAGTATTTTGTGGAAGGCGGTGTATTGCAGGCCTCAATCATTATTTGGTAGAAGCAGGTATATCACACCCCTCAATAAGTATTTTGTGGAAGCTGCTATATAGAACCCCTTAATCTGTATTTTGTAGAAGTAGGTATATCTCACCCCTCAATTAGTATTTTGCTTAAATAAGTATATAGAACCTCTGAATCAATATTTGATGGAAGCAGGTATATCGCACCCCTCAATCATTATTTTGTGGAAACAGGTATATAGAACCCCTGAATCAATATTTGGTGGAAGCAGGTATATAACATCCCTCAATCAGTATTTTTTGGAAGGCGGTGTATCGCAGGCTTAAATCAATATTTGTTTGAAGCAGGTATATTGCACCCCTCAATATGTATTTTGTGGAAGCAGGTATATAGAACCCCTTAATCAGTGTTTTGTAGAAGCAGGAATATCCCACCCCTAAATCAGTATTTTGTGGAAACAGGTATATAGAACCCCTTAATCAATATTTTGTAGAAGCAGGTATATCGCACCCCTAAATCAGTATTTTGCGAAAACATATATATAGAACCCCTGAATCAATATTTGGTGGAAGCAGGTATATCGCACCCCTCAATTAGTATTTTGTGGAAGCCGGTGTATCGCAGGCTTAAATCAATATTTGTTTGAAGCAGGTATATCGCACCCCTCAATATGTATTTTGTGGAAGCAGGTATATAGAACCCCTTAATCGGTATTTTGTAGAAGCAGGAATATCCCACCCCTAAATCAGTATTTTGTGGAAACAGGTATATAGAACCCCTTAATCAATATTTTGTAGAAGAAGTATATCGCACCCCTAAATCAGTATTTTGCGCAAACATATATATAGAACCCCTGAATCAATATTTGGTGGAAGCAGGTATATCGCACCCCTCAATTAGTATTTTGTGGAAGCCGGTGTATCGCAGGTCTAAATTAATATTTGGTGGAAGCAGGTATATCGCACCCCTTACTTAGTATTTTGCAGCTACACATTCAGTCTTGACAGATTAAGCAAGAAAATGTGTAAATGTTTCAGTATTTTCCTTCTTCATAAAAGCAAATACCTTATTAATTTTCATTAATATAACAATGGGAAGCTAATCCTGCACTCAAGTGTTACCCCACTGCCTCTGTCCTATTGTACAAACAGTAGGGGGCTGGAGAATCAGTACCCTTAAAATTTATGTGTTAACATTTATAATTGATAATGTTTTTGGGGATCAATGTGTAGCTGTCTATGTACATTACTGTGCATTGTACACTTGATCATTTAATCAAGAAACTGCAATCTGGTGTTAACACAAAACATAAATATCCTTAACTTTTTAATTAACTTTACACTGGCATTGTTCTACATTGTCTTCAAGATAAAACACACAGCATACAAGCAAAATAAAACAGGAGAGAAAATACTAATTCCCTTTTCTATGATGGAGTCTGAAACACCTTTCTTCCAATCCATTGTAACCAGTGAGCTTATATTTTTAAATTGCAGGTCTGGTTTAAATAAAAAACTTGTCCTCAATGAATGGGAATCATATGTGCATTCTGGGCATTGGTTCCAGCCATTTGCTGATACTAATTATTATTGTTTGTAAAGTAGGTGATTTTAAGGCCTTTATATGCAGTGAGACGGTCTATGGAAATGAGCAACAATGATGAGGTTCACATCTGGCTGCCTCAAATAGCATGGTGGCCACAGAACTTAATGTACTCTTGTACTAAGGGCCTCATGATTCATTATAAACAATAAAATGTCCATGTTAAGAATGCAGATGCTGTGATATTATGAATTTTGCTTCACTTCATTTGATACTCTTTAAAACAATGAGAGAGGACATTTGTGTCTGATATATACAATTACTTTTTTGCAGGCTAGAGGAAGTGAAAAATCGATGTTGTGCACAGAGCAACCAGGAACATAGGAGCAGATGTCATGATTAAGGCATCTCATGCATCATATTACATACTCGTTTTGTATGGAGCCATAATAGGGCTCCCACTGAGGTCTATATGACATTTCATGAAGTGTAATTAATTATGCAGACTGTGAATGTGAATATAGATATGAATGTTATATATGAGCAAATCAATTCTAAATTCAAACTCATCTCAGATTTTTTTTTAAATTTGATTCCAAAAATCCCTCAAAATGGTGCCCACCCTTTTATAGGCCAGAAGAAAGAAGGTATCTGCTACCAAAAAGGTTCATTTGTGGAACATGTTTTAATTAACAATGCAGTGTGTTTTAAAACAGGCTGTGTGTTATTACTGGCTATCATCCATTTATCCATATATGACACAGTCACTTTGACACTACTAATGTTGTCTTGGTGTTAAAAAGCTTGAACGGGTTGAAAACAGTCCTAGGAAATATGAGAGTGTCACACAACTTTTTAGAGCAATTTTTGATTCAGGTGGAATTCATTCGTACCTGAATTGAACCTGCAGACTGATTTGTTAGAATCAGACCCAAAACTAATTTCAAGAAATTCACTCATTTCTAATGAATACACATGATTAAATACATTGACTCATTGACATATATTGACTAATCGAACCTTATAGGATCCCAAAATATGGTTTTGTTACCATAGGGCAGCACGGCGGCTCAGTGGTTAGCATTGGGTCCTAGGTTCGATTCTGACCAAGGGCAAAATCTGCATGGAGTTTGTATGTTTTCCCTGTGTTTGCGTGGGTTTCTTCTGGGCACTCCGGTTTCCTCCCACACTCCAAAGACATACTGATAGACATCTGAGAGTTTTCCACGATTTTAATATTGGTAGCTTATCTTCAGAATAGGAGCAGCTCTGCAGTAACCAGCTCCATCCTCCCAAGGGGCGGAGCGCTGTAGTTCTGGACCAGCATCCAATGCCAGACCTACTCTGAAACAAACCCACACCAATCAGATACTTGTAAGATGGAGAAACAGCCACTGATTCTTGAATGCTGTTTCTGAAACTGTCATTTGGCATTCCGGGCACTAGAGGCCACTGTTTTGCAGCTACAGCCAGCACACGCTGGGATTTGAATATGCAAAACAGATGATGACTCATGCTGCTGTGTGTGCCAGAGAGAGAGTAAATGGTGACATGAGGAGACATGCTTGTGCAGAGGCTGAGTACAGGATCCAGTGCCATACTCAGGTCTGTGGGACTTGGAGCGGTCAAAGTCACTGTCAGAAGTGACTGATGCCTGTCAGCAATGCAGATGTTGTCAAGGAAGAAAGGATTGGTTCCCGGAAGGTCAGTTGGGCCGTGGAACGTGGTTACAGACCCTGTGAGGCCTCATGGTGGATGTAAGGACCTGCAAGTTGGTGTAAGTCCCCATCAGATAAGGACCAGGCCAGGGTCAGCGATCCAGAAGGCTTCCCAGAGAGAGAGAGAGAGGACCGGGTCCCGGAAGGCTGGAAGAGCCGTGGAACGGTTGGAGCTACCAGGAGAGATGGTGTTGCTCAGCTTGGAGAAGAAGAAGTCTGCCATTTTGTGAGCTGCATGAGAGAACCGTGTGGATCCGGATTCTGTTTGCAGGAATGAGTATCGGCGTCAGGAAGCTGATCGGAACAGAGGGTTAGAGTTACAGGTTCTGCAGGGTCACATGTTGCGGCAGGGACTTGCTGTCTGTTTGGAGCAACCAGTGAATACAGGACATACCCAGGTCAGTGACTTAGCGGCATGGTTATTGACTTGTAGGCTCTGCCGTGTGCGCCATCGGTCAGGTCTGTTACCCTGCGGCACAGTATCGACTTGCGGGCTCTGCTGTGTACACCGCCTTGGGTGCGATTGTTCTGTTGGGCTGGTACCGTGACTCTGAGCCTGGAGTATCAGGTATTCTGGACATTACAAGGCTACTCCAGCGTCTAGGCTGGGAGAATTGAGGGCACGTGAACAGTGTCATTTGGGGGCAAGAGAAGGGAATGTGATGTTGTGTTGTTCATTGTATTTGATACTGTATGTGATATATACTCTCTGTAACTACTGTCATTATTACTGTTAATACTACTGTTATTATTACTGTTAATACTACTGTTCAGTAAAGTTACTATTTTTGCATCAAGAGCTGGTGTCCGTGTCGCTTTCCTTATTCCATGACTTCGCTGTATCCTGGGGGTCCCTCCACGGTTCACGGTCCTACATATTGATGGCCTATCTTGAGGATAGGCCGTCTATATTAAAATTTGGGAATTTGGGAAACCCCTTTGATTGTCTCATGTAACTACAGTATAACCATATATGATACGCCATGGGATATGCCATATATGTGCCATATTCCTCTGTGAGACATTAGCAAGGAAATAGTGAAATGTTAATGCACTGCTATGAATGAAATGCCCTGTATGTTTTGTTTTTATGGTAGAAATGTACATTAGTAATGTCGCCAGCAGCCTGTGACAGGATTCCGGCACCTTGGAAGAGTCATATATTTTGTGCAGGATTTTGAAGCACCCTATGGATCATCCACACTGGTTACTGATGACCAACAAGGACTAAAATAAAAAAATAAAAAAATTATGTAATGTGTTTTGCATTGTATGACGTGAACATTTGTTGGAAGTGAAGGGCTAACTGCCTTGTAACATGGCAGAGAGTAGGCTGATTAGTGGGTTAGCATGATGGTCGTGCAACTCACTTCCCTATGCAAAATAGCATGTTCTACCTAAAACATAAATAGAAGTGCAGGCAGACCTTGTGGCCAGATTTAAGAAAGCCACTGTAGAGAGAAATAGATATGAAATAAATGTCACCTGGAACAGATTCCAGTATGTAGCTAGCTGGCAGTAGAGGTGAGTGGAACTAACCATATAGGTGCACCACATCAGGGCCTTGATCAGAGGCGGACTGGGAACTTAAAGTGGCCCTGGAAAAAATAACAAATGTGGCCCCGTTTTGTAGTTGGGTCCAAATTGATGGAAGGGAGTGCCAACACAAATAGGCAGGGCCAGCCATACCATATTGTGGCACATTATACCACCCCAAAAGAGCCAAATACCACAGTCCATCACGAAATACTGCCCCATCATCACAAAATACATCCCCAAAAACTTCCACTGGCCGGCCATGAGGAGGGCTCAGGTGCCCCTTGGGCATCAGCCCACAGGAAATTTCCCTGTAAGGTCTATGGCCAATCCGCCCCTGGCCTTGATAGACAAAGATACAGCTGATCACTGCATATAAGAGCCCAAAGCTATGAGTAGCAAGTAACCTGTAGATAATAGAAGCCTGTAACCTAGACTAGCCAGCTGCCCCAGTTGTACCCTGTTGAAGAAACTAACTGTAAGCAATACTATGTGCAGTCCTATGTGCAATAATGCATTGCAAGGAAAAGGATAGCACAACTGAGATGAAAAAGAGAGCCTGTTTGGATGTGAAGAGGTTATCCTGGTACCAACTGCTGCTTAGCCATGTTCTCCAAAGAGAGTATTGATGCCCAAAGACAATGGGTGCACTGTAAGCCAAAGGATAGAGTAAGATGTCACTTAAAGAGACAGTACTATGGTTACACTTGTTGCCACCAATAAAGATTATGAAAGAATTTGAAGCCCTTTAAAAGACAGACTGTAACCACAAAGCCTGTTGAATCTTGTAAGCCTGTTGCAACATTAAGGCAAGGGCTACACAGTGGTCGCGCAACACCTGTCGTAGCCAGGACGTGACAGTTGCAAGAAATCCAACACGGCTGGATTTCTTGCGACTGCTGCAGCGATCCTATTTATTTCTAAGGGATAACCACTGCTCAGGTGTCGCGTCGCCATGTAGCCCTTGCCTTAAACTTGTTTCCTTATTTTTAGACCAGTAACCATTCTTGTTGCAAGTTCCATTTGTCTCCAACTTTATTCTTTCCACCATCCTAGAGAGGGGAGTCATGAGTATCAATCAAGGGACAAAAAAAATACATTTCAGTAAGGACTGACCCCCTCACATGCAAGTGTGAATAAGACATACTTTGCTATAGCAACTGGCATCCATAACTACATATATTATAATATGGGAAACTAATTCTCTCAGATACTTGACATCCCACTTTCAGTGTTGTGCCTGAGTTCAATGAATGCACTTTATGAAACATGTAATGATTAGAATATTTTCCACATTTGCAAGAGATTAGTGCAAAGGTATATAGGTATAGAGAGAATGCCATTAACTAGGTGCCATGTTTTGACTACAGTTCTTACAGCTCCACACCCTATTTCCACAAATGTGTTCAGTAATAAAAGCAACATGTTTACATTTTAACACATGTTTTACTGTTTCGTGAACCTCACCTCCTTTTAAAACAATGAGGTACTGTGTGGAGGAAAGAAATAAATGTTAATTCCAGTATTTCCCTAAGTGAAGCAAATCACACTCCGGCTCTGTTCCATGGCCAGAAATACTTCATCCAAAAATCAAACTCTTTCTTTGGGAAGTTTTTAGGAAGCGTTTGCAACTGCAATTTCTTTTTTTCAGGTTGCACCTAGGAAATGTGGTATACTAGACCAACAACTGTTATAATATGTACATGCAAAATCCAATTAGTATGCTTCATTAAAGAGCAACTAAACTTTTGAATATATTTTTGTTAATAACAATTTTCATTATATACTTTATTAATGGTTTTTATTTTGTATTTTTAAAACACTTTTCCCTCCCTAAAGCCTCATTCACACGTCAGCGTTAGGTCAGTGATTTCCATCAGTGATTGTGAGCCAAAACCAGGATTGGAGCCTCCACAGACATAAGGTATAAGGGAAAGATCTGCTCCTGTTCTGTGTTTAGAGCCGCACCTGGTTTTGGCTCAAAATCACTGATGGAAATCACTGACCGAACCCTGATGTGAGAATGAGGCATAAAGCGCATGTTCCCGACACGGGCAGGAGCGCATATTACTGCTCTTGCCCATGCCCCCCGGAGGTTTACTTAATGCTGGCATAGCACATGGGTACAGGGGGCTCCTGCTTCTGCTTGCTCCACTAAGCTAAGAGTCAGCTCTTAGCTTAGCGAAGCAGGCAGAAGCAGGAGCCGGCTCCGCTCAGCTAATTCTGGCATAGTACATGGGTACAGGGCACTATGAGAAGCCAGCGGTGTACTGAAAAGCAGATTTTAAGCGCATAGAGAAAGGTGCACAGGGAGGGAAAAGTGTATTAAAAATACAAAAAACATTAATAAAGTATATTACAAAAACTGTTATTAGGGCATTAGGGTCATGTTAACAAAAATGTACTCAAGCAGCTATATGCACATCCCAATGCAAGGGTTTATACACAGGGATTTCTATCTCGACCCTTCAGACTCCAGAAAGGGACTCGTCAAGGTTGTCCGCTTTCGCCCCTTTTGTTTAACCTTTCCCTCGAACCGTTAGCAAGATACTTGTGTCACTCAGACCTTTACGAAGGGATAGAGATTGGAAGCAAGCAATTGAAAGTCGAACTATTGGCAGATGATGTAGTGTTGTTTTTAGCCAAGCCATAGGAACACATTGAGTGAATATTGCAGGCTCTGGCCGTTTTCGGGACGTACTCGGGTTATAAAATAAATACATTAAAGTGCGAGCTATTGACCTTAACCCGGAAAGGTGAAGGAAGGTTTCATCTACCCCTTCACTTGGGTATTGCTAAGGCTCAAAGTTTTATCACATATCTAGGAATAAAAATAGGCAGAGAACCGCATTCACTGTACTGTCTGAATTTCCCCCCACATCACCAAAATCATAAATGAGCTGGATAGATGGCAGGGACTCCCATTATCTTTAGCGGGCAGGTGTCACATGGTCAGAATGATGAGCATGTCCAAGCTTCTTTATCCCCTTCAGACGATCTTACTCCTTATCCGACATGCGGATATTAAAACGTTGGAAATCAGGTTCACCCGTTTCATCTGGCAGGGGAAGAAGCCCAGAATATCACTGGACAAACTAAAACTCAGACAGGAAATGGGAGGCTTTAATTTCCTGAATATTATAGGCTATAACCTGATCTGTCTTAGTAGACATATCCTGGATTGGGTCAATGGGACGTCGTTTTACTCGAATCTGCTTCTTGAACGTCAGTTGGTGCGACCCTGGGACCTGGTGGCTCTATTACATTCTAAGAGATTTATGTTACCCGCACCTGTCAAACACTATCTTGTGGTGAGAGATACTACTATAGCTTGGAAGGTTCTCAGAAATCACATTCAACTTCCTTAGCAAATTTCCAAACATCTTCCCTTTCGGGGTAATCCCTCTTTTGAGCCGGGTAGAAGTAGCGCACTATTCAAGGATTGGTCTCTCAAGGGCGATAATAAAGTAAGCGATCTTTTCCATGGGGCGGAGGGTAGATGGGCTACATTGCAAGACCTCAAAGATAGGCTGGGGCTGGATAAATCGTCACATCTTCAATATACTTTGACCAAAGAATGGTTTCCTAATGACTTTGATTAATTTTTGAGCATTAAAACAAAAAGATCCTTGTCTATGTTACACCATGTGTTGAGAGATAGGTGGAATACCAAAGACCCTAAAGGGATCTTCAAAAAGTGGGGCCAAAAATTGGGCGTAGCGGAGATACATGACCAGGTATGGAAAGGGATCTCAGCTATGCGCAAGGCCATTATAAATGAAAAGTAGAGGGAGACCCATGTAAAAATATTACATCATGCCATTTATGGGTTCGACTTGCCTAAATCCACGTCCAATCCTGGGAGTGCCCAAAATGCTCAACTCCCAAGACCGACTTATATCACGGCTTGTGGGAATGCTCGAAGATGGTCAAGTTTTGGGGAGAGATTAACCAGCTACTAGGCAAGATTAGTAATTATTGTAGTGACATTACACCATCACTGGCAATATTACATTCTGACAAAGAAACGGATACTATTAACCAACGGTCAATAGAGAGGAGGACTGGTCTCCCCGTTTTACCCCAGGTGGGGCATAGACTGATCATGGTAGCCAAGAGGAGCCTGCTGCAGTTATGGATCTCAACTCAGTAGATGGTGATTGCCTAAATGCGTCACTTATTTGACCTAGAATTGTTAGAATCGCTTAAGCAAAAAGAGTCATTGGGAAAGCATCAATACCATACATGGAAATAATTTTTGCTGGCGTATATACCGAGCTCAGAATATAGACAAATAATGGGTCCCTTTAAGTTAACTACTTGGTATTTGCTAGAGGATGTGAAGGGCAGCCTGGGTCAGCTGAAAGTGGTCTAACCTAGCCTTGATACTACATTTTTTTTGTTCCTCCCAGCTGAATATGTAAGGTAGCCAGGATTATTCAAGTTAGGCCTCATGCACACAACCGGTCCGCAAAACGGATTTCCATTGTTTTGTGATCCGTGACCGTTTTTTCTTCCGTGGGTCTTCCTTGATTTTTGGAGGATCCACGGACATGAAGGAAAAAGTCATTTTGGTTTCCGCCTGGCCGTGCGGAGCCAAACGGATCCGTCCTGACTTACAATTCAAGTCAATGGGGACGGATCTGTTTGACGTTGACACAATATGGTGCAATTGCAAACGGATCCATCCCCCATTGACTTTCAATGTAAAGTCAGGAGTCCCTATTATACCATCGGATCAGAGTTTTCTCCAATCCGATGGTATATTTTAACTTGAAGCGTCCCCATCACCATGGGAACGCCTCTATGTTAGAATATACCATCGGATTTGAGTTAGAGCGTGAAACTCAGATCCGACAGTATATTCTAACACAGAGGCGTTCCAATAGTGATGGGGACGTTTCAAGTTAGAATATACTAAGAACTTTGTACATGACTGCCCCCTGCTGCCTGGCAGCACCCGATCTCTTACAGGGGGCTGTGATCCGCACAATTAACCCCTCAGGTGCCGCACCTGAGGGGTTAATTGTGCGTATCATAGCCCCCTGTAAGAGATCAGGTGCTGCCAGGCAGGAGGGGGCACACCCCCCTCCCTCCACTGTATTACATTCATTGGTGGCCAGTGCGACCCCCCCTCCCCCCCTCCTAATTAAAATCTCCCTTCCCCTTGGTTAGTTTAATAGCGGTCTGCAACCAGCGCAGGATAACTGTCTGCATTTATCCTGCATATAAATGTATATATATTGTTTGATACCTCCATTTGCAATATAACACGAAAAAACCTAACATGAGCAAAAGCTGTTCCCTTAGACAAAATATAGTCAAAAACAAGTATTGACTCAACATCATATCTTTTTAAATATCTCAGTGTTTCACTATCTACACACCGCGCTCGTCTGACCTGGACATTTAAAATCTTCACAAAAAAAAAAATATATATATATATTTTACCTGTTTATAAGCTTATGCTGTTGCTATTTCTCATTGTATATGTACATATATCTCAGCAAGCATGCGCTGACTTCTGTATGGCCTTTAAGTCTGGGCCGGCACCAGGTGTAGATGCCCATCATTGGTGGCAGCTGAGAGTTCCGATCGGAGTCCCAGTTTAATCGCTGGGACTCCGATCGGTAACCATGGCAACCAGGACGCTACTGCAGTCCTGGCTGCCATGGTTACTTAGCAATTTTAGAAGCATTATACTTACCTGCGCTGTCTGTGGCCGGCCGGGCGCTCCTCCTACTGGTAAGTGAAAGGTCTGTGCGGCGCATTGCTTATAGCATAGACCTTTCACTTACCAGTAGGAGGAGCGCCTGGCCGGTCACAGACATCGCAGGTAAGTATAATGCTTCTAAAATTGCTAAGTAACTATGGCAGCCAGGACTGCAGTAGCGTCCTGGTTGCCATGGTTACCGATCGGAGTCCCAGCGATTAAACTGGGACTCCGATCGGAACTCTTCGCTGCCACCAATGATGGGCATCTACACCTGGTGCTGGCCCAGACTTAAAGGCCATACAGAAGTCAGCGCATGCTAGCTGAGATATATGTACATATACAATGAGAAATAGCAACAGCATAAGCTTATAAACAGGTAAAATATACATATATTTTTTTTAGTGAAGATTTTAAATGTCCAGGTCAGACGTGCGCGGTGTGTAGATAGTGAGACACGGAGATATTTAAGAAGATATGATGTTGAGTCAATATTTGTTTTTGACTGTATTTTGTCTAAGGGAACAGCTTTTGCTCATGTTAGGTTTTTTCGTGTTATATTGCAAATGGAGGTATCAAACAATATATATACATTTATATGCAGGATAAATGCAGACATTTATCCTGCGCTGGTTGCAGACCGCTATTAAACTAACCAAGGGGGGGGATTTTAATTAGATGGGGGGGAGAGGGGAGGCCGCACTGGTCACCAATGAATGTAATACAGGGGACGGAGGGGGGGGTGCCCCCTCCTGCCTGGCAGCACCTGATCTCTTACAGGGGGCTATGATACACACAATTAACCCCTCAGGTGCGGCTCTGAAAAAGCTTTTATGCAGACGATTCTGCGGATCCGTCTGTGTGAAAGTAGCCTACGGCCACGGACCGCGGATGTCAATCTTGTGTGCATCCGTGTTTTTTCATGGACCCATTGACTTGAATGGGTCAATGAACCGTTGTCCGTCAAAAAAATAGGACAGGCCTATTTTTTTGACGGACAGGAAACAAGGATCACGGCCGCGGATGAACAACGGTGCATTTTCCGAGTTTTCAACGGACCCATTGAAATTTAATGGGTCCACAGAAAATCACGGAAAACGAAACAACGGATACGGATGCACACAACGGTCGTGTGCATGAGGCCTAAGGGAGATGTTTTGGAGATAACATAAAATCTCAGTTATGCTGATCTTAATTTGATTCCTCAATGGAAGACTATTGTACAATCTTCACTTATCTCGATGTATGTTGTCTCCTTTTGTAAAGTATAAAATTTAACAAACTCAATAAAAAAGATATTGAAAAAAAAATGTATTCAAAAGTTTAGTTACTCTTTAAAAATGCATTTCTGACAGCAGTTAAAAGCTAAGGATGTATTTGGGGTAATTTTTATAGTATTAGCTGTAGTAACAAAAAATGTTGCTCTGTCTTCTTCAGTCTGCATATGTTATTATACATTGCAGGCTGCTCAGTTCCTTTCAGTGTGCACTCCATCTCTCTGGTGGCTCAGTCTGTAGTTTCTCTCTCTACTCTTCTGAATGCTCATAATTAAAGATAAGTGAAGTTATTAAAAATTTGATTAGGCTGCTTCGCCGAATTTCACAAAGAAATTAGATTTGTGACGAATTACTTTGTCACGAAGCACATCCCTTTGTATGTAGTGGGCATAATGATGTGGAATGGCAATTGCGCTGCCCCAATCATTGTACCCCCTTAGATGTCACGTTCACCGCTGATAGCGGCATCTGAGGCAACAATTTAGGTCTTTCAGGGGTTAATCAGGGTATACAAAAAGGTTCACCTTATCTATTTGCTTGCATAGAGGTTGTTGCAGCCATCCTGACTGAAGATACCACATGAAATCTCACGTGGTCAGGCTCGGATTGGCCCACAGGGGTACAGGGGAATCTCCCAGTGGGCCCCTGAGCAAGGTGGGCCCCTAGTCTCCCACCCCCTGCACAAGTGGCACATAACACAGTAGACTTACTGCACTACATATATACACTGCTCAAAAAAATAAAAGGAACACAAAAATAACACATCCTAGATCTGAGTTAATTAAATATTGTTCTGAAATACTTTGTTCTTTACATAGTTGAATGTGCTGACAACAAAATCACACAAAAATAAAAAAATGGAAATCAAATTTTTTAACCCATGGAGGTCTGGATTTGGAGTCACACTCAAAATTAAAGTCGAAAAACACACTACAGGCTGATCCAACTTTGATGTAATGTCCTTAAAACAAGTCAAAATGAGGCTCAGTAGTGTGTGTGGCCTCCACGTGCCTGTATGACCTCCCTACAACGCCTGTGCATGCTCCTGATGAGGTGGCGGACGGTCTCCTGAGGGATCTCCTCCCAGACCTGCACTAAAGCATCTGCCAACAACTGGACAGTCTGTGGTGCAACGTGACGTTGGTGGATAGAGCGAGACATGATGTCCCAGATGTGCTCAATTGGATTCAGGTCTGGGGAACGGGCGGGCCAGTCCATAGCATCAATGCCTTCGTCTTGCAGGAACTGCTGACACACTCCAGCCACATGAGGTCTAGCATTGTCTTGCATTAGGAGGAACCCAGGGCCAACCGCACCAGCATATGGTCTCACAAGGGGTCTGAGGATCTCATCTCGGTACCTAATGGCAGTCAGGCTACCTCTGGCGAGCACATGGAGGGCTGTGCAGCCCTCCAAAGAAATGCCACCCCACACCATTACTGACCCAATGCCAAACCGGTCATGCTGGAGGATGTTGCAGGCAGCAGAACGTTCTCCACGGCGTCTCCAGACTCTGTCACGTCTGTCACATGTGCTCAGTGTGAACCTGCTTTCATCTGTGAAGAGCACAGGGCGCCAGTGGCGAATTTGCCAATCTTGGTGTTCTCTGGCAAATGCCAAACATCCTGCACGGTGTTGGGCTGTAAGCACAACCCCCACCTGTGGATGTCGGGCCCTCATATCACCCTCATGGAGTCTGTTTCTGACCGTTTGAGCAGACACATGCACATTTGTGGCCTGCTGGAGGTCATTTTGCAGGGCTCTGGCAGTGCTCCTCCTGTTCCTCCTTGCACAAAGGCGGAGGTAGCGGTCCTGCTGCTGGGTTGTTGCCCTCCTACGGCCTCCTCCACGTCTCCTGATGTACTGGCCTGTCTCCTGGTAGCGCCTCCATGCTCTGGACACTACGCTGACAGACACAGCAAACCTTCTTGCCACAGCTCGCATTGATGTGCCATCCTGGATAAGCTGCACTACCTGAGCCACTTGTGTGGGTTGTAGACTCCGTCTCATGCTACCACTAGAGTGAAAGCACCGGCAGCATTCAAAAGTGACCAAAACATCAGCCAGGAAGCATAGGAACTGAGAAGTGGTCTGGGGTCACCACCTGCAGAACCACTCCTTTATTGGGGGTGTCTTGCTAATTGCCTATAATTTCCACCTGTTGTCTATCCCATTTGCACAACAGCATGTGAAATTGATTGTCACTCAGTGTTGCTTCCTAAGTGGACAGTTGATTTCACAGAAGTGTGATTGACTTGGAGTTACAATGTGTTGTTTAAGTGTTCCCTTTATTTTTTTGAGCAGTGTATATATTCTATGTACAGCACCTCAATCAGCCGATGTTCATATAAAAAAACTTGTTAGATTATTTATTATATTTGAATGTATCCGTACGGTGGGCCCCCAAAATAAATTTTACTGGTGGGCCCTAGGTACCCCAGTCTGACACTGCACTTGGTGACGTGATGACATCATCCTGCTGGGCGGGCATGCTATCGTCATCACTGCTGCTTGCAAAAATGCCCATACTATTAAAATATAAAAATATTTATCCCATACTGCAAATGGGAAAAAAAGCCAAAATGACTCATTCACCATTTTTTTAACACTTCACCACCCAAAAACAATTTAATAAAAAGTAATCAAAAAGTCATACGCCCTTCAAAATGGTATCAATGAAAAGTACCGATCACCCTGCAAAGAAATGAACCTCACACAGATCCATATACATAAAAGTAAAATAGTTATGTGTATTAAAACACAAAAACTATACATATGTGGTATCATTGTAATTGTATTGACCCAGAGAATGAAAGTAACAGGTCATTTTTACCGCATAGGAAACACTGTAAAAAAAAAACAACATAAATCTGTGGAGGCATTTCTTTTTATTATAATTTCACCCCATTTGCTTCCCACTACATTGTATGCAACCATAAATGGTGCCATTAAAAAGTACAACTTGTCCGGCAAAAAACAAGCTATGTGAATGGAAAAATAAAAAAGTTATGAGTTTCGGAAGGCTGGAAGGAAAAAACGATAATGAAAAATTGCCTGGTCATTAAAGGGTTGTTTATTTATTTTTGATTTGCATTGAGCAGTACAGAGAGAAGGGTTACAGACTGAATGGGTCTGAGCAGTCTACAGTGTATGATGATGCATGCAGGTTACAGAAGACAAATGGTGCAAAAAGATGTTCTGTAGGTGGGAGAAGTCTCCCAAAAATCACAGTTTTTAATCTGAAGCCTGGAACATAACTGTGGCATTTTCATTTAGCAGTCAAAGACAAGTTTTGAATCATTTAGGCCCCTTTCACACGGGCGAGTATTCCGAGTGGGTGCAATGCGTGAGTTGAACGCATTGCACCCGCACTGAATCCTGACCCATTCATTTATATGGGACTGTGCACATGAGCGGTGATTTTCACACATCACTTGTGCGTTGCGTGAAAATCGCAGCATGCTCTATATTCAGCATTTTTCACGCAACGCAAGCCCCATAGAAGTGAATGGGGCCGCGTGAAAATCGCAAGCATCCACAAGCAAGTGCGGATGCGGTGCGATTTTCACGCATGGTTGCTAGGTGACGATCGGGCTGGGGACCCGATCTGTATTATTTTCCCATATAACATGGTTAGAAGGGAAAATAATAGCATTCTGAATACAGAATGCAAAGTAAAATAGTGATGGAGGGGTTAAAAATTTAAAAAAATTAACTCACCGAGTCCACTTGATCGCGTAGTTGTGGATCTCTGTCTTCTTCTGTAATGTTGAGCTGCCGGCTAAGGACCTGTGGTGACGTCACATCACATGATCCAATCACATGGTCCCTCAACATGGTGATGAACCATGTGATTGGACTATGTGATGAGCACAGTGACGTCATCAAAGGTCCTATTCCTGTGCACAGCAAAGAAGAAGACAGAAGAGATGCGGGCTGCGTGATCAAGTGGATTAAGGTGAGTTAAATTATTTATTTTATTTTTTTAACCCCTCCAGCCCTATTGTACTATGCATTCTGTATTAAGAATGCTATTATTTTCCCTTATAACCATGTTATAAGAGAAAATAATACAATCTACAGAATACCTAACCCAAACCCGAACTTCTGTGAAGAAGTACAGGTTTGGGTACCAAACATGCCGATTTTTTTCACGCGCGTGCAAAACGCATTACAATGTTTTGCACTCGCGCGGAAAAATTGCGCATGTTCCCGCAACGCACCCGCACCTTTTCCCGCAACACCCGTGTGAAACCAGCCTTACGGAAATACAGATGCTGAAAGCACACATAGAATTCGTGTACTTTCCTCATCCATATGTTCGTTCCGCAAAAAGAACATGTCCTATTCTTGGCTGTAAAATGCAGACCATGGACCCATTGAGACCAATGGGTTCACACAAAAAACTGATGCAACACGAATGTGCTTTTATCACATACAATCGTGTGCAAATAAGGCCTAATCCATATATCTAATGTTTGCTGTTTCATTGTGTTTTACTTTGGTATTTTGAGCATTTACTTCATATTCTAGGATGTGCTGGCTAACTTTGTTTTATATACACCACACCTCATATATACACTTTTTCACATACTATAGTATGCATGTCTTATATGTAGACATATATACACATCCTTTATGTAAAAAAATATATACACATACTTACCACACATACACATATCACAAATTTTGAAAATATATATTATATATAAATAGTACCACTGTGCCATTTAGTCCCCAACTTGCGTTTTATGTGCCGAATTGCAGTGCCCTTTTGCTTGCCACAAATCTGCAGCATATTACAGAAGAAGCTTAGAAGATAAGACTTAAAAAATCTCATATACACATTGTAGAAATTGTACATGCATAGATTGATCTGCAGTATGGATTTTGAAATATGTAGCATGGCGATTCTTTCTGCAGATTTTCATTGCAGACCTCACCCTTTAAAATGCCATAAAGTGGCAGGTGCCAGCAGCACCTATTTAGAGCATAACGTTCCTAGATAGTGTCATTTCCCTGGCACATAGTGAATATAGTCCCCTTAGTCTAGTGGACATTACATGAGTGCCATACTTGCCCAGGGTGTAATGTAGTGTCCAAATAGAGCTAATTAGTACCCACATAAAACCAAAAGGAAACCATATAGTGACACACAATGCCCAGAATGCCATATTTGCACATTAACCTGTTGGGGACACATGACGTACCGGTACGTCATGATGTCCCGGTACCTAAGGAGACATGACGTACCGGTACGGCTGTGATCGGAACTGGGTGCCCTGGGACAATGCACCCTGGGACAATGCCGAGGGGGTTTCTTATGTGGCTACTATTTAGACCCCGATTCTTGACGGGATCACAGAGGGAGCGGGCCCCCCTCCCTCCCCATTACCCACTGCTCTGTTGTGGCAGCGGGCGATGGTTACCATGGCAACCGGACGCCTTCACAGGCTTCCAGCTGTCCATGGTGCTGATCAGACTTTGTAAAGTGAAAATACAGTACAGTACACTATATAGTGTACTGTACTGTATTATGCAGACATAATACCCACTGGATGTTCAAGAACCAAGTGGGTCTGGGTAAAAAAAAAGAAAAAAATAAGTAAAAATAAAAAAACACATTTATCATTGATAAAAAAAAAATATTAAATGCACTACACATATTAGATATCGCCGCATACGTAATAACCTGCTATATAAAAATATCACATTAACTAAACTTTCAGGTGAATACCGTAAAAAATAAAAAGTAAAAAATGCATTTTTTGTCACCTTACATCACAAAAAGTGTAATAGCAAGCGATCAAAAAGTCATACGCACCCCAAAATAGGGCCAATCAAACCGTCATCTCATCCCGCAAAAATCATACCCTACCCAAGATAATCGCCCAAAAACTGAAAAAACTAAGGCTTTTGGACTATGGAGACACTAAAACATGATTTTTTTTGTTAAAAAAATGAAATAATTGTGTAAAACTTACATAAATAAATAAAAAAGTAGACATATTAGGTATCGCCGCGTCCATTATAACCTGCTCTATAAAAATACCACATGGTCTAACCTGTCAGATGAATGTTGTAAATAACAAAAAATAAAAACTGTGCCAAAACAGCTATTTCTTGTTACCTTGCCTCACAAAAAGTGTAATATAGAGCAACCAAAAATGATATGTACCCTAAAATAGTACCAACAAATCTGCCACCCTATCCCGTAGTTTCCAAAATGGGGTCACTTTTTTGGAGTTTCTACTCTAGGGGTGCATCAGGGGGGCTTCAAATGGGACATGGTGTCAAAAAACCAGTCCAGCAAAATTTGCCTTCCAAAAACCATATGGCATTCCTTTCCTTCTGCGCCCTGCCGTGTGCCTGTACAGCAGTTTACGACCACATATGGGGTGTTTCTGTAAACTACAGAATCAGGGCCATAAATATTGAGTTTCGTTTGGCTGTTAACCCTTGCTTTATAACTGGAAAAAATAGATTCAAATGGAAAATCTGCCCAAAAAGTGACATTTTTTTATTTTTCTCTATTTTCCATTAATTCTTGTGGAACACCTAAAGGGTTGACAAAGTTTGTAAAATAAGTTTTGAATACCTTGAGGGGTATAGTTTGTAAAATGGGGTTATTTTTGGGTGGTTTCTATTATGTAAGCCTCACAAAGTGACCCCAGACCTGAACTGGTCCTGAAAAAGTGGGTTTTAGAAATTTTCGGAAAAATTTAAAGATTTGCTTCTAAACTTCTAAGCCTTGTAACGTCCCCAAAAAATAAAATGGCATTCCCAAAATGATCCAAACATAAAGTAGACATATGGGGAATGTAAATTAATAACTATTTTTGGAGGTATTACTATGTATTATAGAAGTAGAGAAATTGAAACTTGGAAATTTGCTAATTTTTCCATTTTTTTTTAAAATTTGGTATTTTTTTATAAATAAAAAAGATTTTTTTTTTACTCCATTATACCAGTGTCATGAAGTACAATATGTGACGAAAAAACTATCTCAGAATGGCCTGGATAAGTACCGTAAAAGCTTTTTATAGTTATTCACACATAAAGTGACACTGGTGAGATTTGTAAAAAATGGCCTGGTCCTTAAGGTGAAATATGGCCGTGTCCTTAAGGGGTTAAAAGCATTTTAGTGGCCACGTAGTACTGTCAATAAGAATTTATCCTACATCGCCCCATATGTAATTTCCTGGGCCAAGGAACTGCTATAATTGTATTACTAAAAGTATGAAAACAGGTGCAATAAGTGTTTCAGCAAAGATAATTATAACCATTTGGAACATTATGGATAGTCATAACATCTACAGCCATCTTTAAGCATAAAACCAGCAATCTATTAGAACTGGAGTCTGAGGTCAATGTAGGATCTGCTAACCTCAACAACAATGAGGACTATCTGAATCTCTTCACACAAATAACTTTAAGTATGTTTAGCCTTTGTAAGCTAACTTTCCACACATAAAAGATTTCAACAAACACATAAAATAGCAAAAGGCACAAAGCACCGAAATAGTATAATTTAATTCAGTCACTGATAAAATATTACAATTTAGATTTTGTAAAGCAACATAGTCATAAAACATGCTTGAAATGTAATTTACATGGGAGGGACGATTTATTGCTCAACTTGTCAGTAAGTTTCCCAATATTGCTTCTTTTAAAGTCAGCTCTTGTTCTGGATTCTAAACATAGTAAAAAAAAAATCATACATGGAAAGAGTGTGAAACATTTAGAGAACTGATGAATTCTGCACATTGTGCTGCATAAACTGTTAATAAAATTTATTGATGCCATTTTTGTAGTGAAATATGTGGAAATTATAGTAAAAATACAGGAAATTAATATGATTTTCTAAAATTATATTTTGCAATAAAGTAAATTGGCAACACATATCACATTAAAAATCCATATTTCCTATAGTAGATTAACAAATTTGAAAAATTGTGTTTCATCATTTCTAAAGGGAAAGGCAAACAGCATTACACAAATAACTGATATCATATTAAAT
Source organism: Bufo bufo (assembly GCF_905171765.1). NCBI lineage: Eukaryota > Metazoa > Chordata > Amphibia > Anura > Bufonidae > Bufo > Bufo bufo. The sequence continues at coordinate 299,719,431 of NC_053392.1, read as the reverse complement.
GAATTGGAGAAAGGGTATTTTCCTGAAAGTAGTTATAAGAACTTAGATATTTTTTTAATTTGCATTTGTTAAAAAGTTCTATTTTATTGTTTCCTTGTTATATCAGTTTTTTAAGTGGTTAAAGTAGGATGATATCAAATATGACTATAATCATTTGCTTATTTAAAAAGCAAAAAAACGTACCATAAACCACATGCATTTTTTTGCAACAGCATACCTGCATCTATGGTGTGTTTTCTTCCAGCAAATGCAAAACGCACAGCAAAACTGAACTACATGAATTACAAAATTATATTAATTATATTATATTAATTACAAAATAGAGTTACAGTAAGATAATTTAAGTCTGCTGTGTGTTTTCCCTTTGCTGGAAGATAAGGCACCATAAACACAAGAATGTTCCTGCAAAAAATGCATGCAGTTTTTTAGTGCATTTTTTGCTGTAAGAAAAATGCAGCACAGGTGTGACTTGTGGCAGCACCCTAAGAACCTCAAACTAAAAAGTATAGAAAACATTGTGTAGCAATAATACAATTTATAATTACAAAATATTATGTTTGCAAATATCTTCACAGGATGTTGCTTCATCTTTGTGTTTATTTGATTTCACACTGAGGTATAATATGTTCTATGTTACCTACTGTACCTATATAGGAGATCATTTGTGCTGACTACTACAGAAGGGCAATATAGGGGATTTGCGAGGGTCTCAAAAGAATCGGTGCCCAAGACCAACACCCCCCCATCCCAGCCTCAGTGCTAAAGGCATATTTGGACACAAGAACACAGCACCACATACCTCTAACATCCAGTGACATCTCCTCTAATATAGATGTTCTCTTTCCTCATCTTCTCCACTCGGCCCAGACAACACATGATGACATCTTTCAGCCACATCTCTGCAGAGTTTTCCATATAGACATCTTAGATTCCTTGCTTTTTGATCATCCTCTTCCTCCCGATGCTCCAACAGTGTTATCTTGCTGCTACCTCCAATACTATGCCTTTTGTGCACCCCACAGCCCCCAAAATACTATACTGTAGAAATAACAGTCTCATACAGATAGCATGAATACATACCCTTTTTTGTGGCCATATCCCCGTGATGGTCACATCAATGATACATGGAATAATTGGCGATTGCCCATAACTGCAGTCAGAGGGACATGCAGAAAGTGTAAGGATTCCTTCCTGGCCAGTAAATCCTGGCCAAAGTGCTAGTGATTGTGATAGTTTACCAAGATTTATTCAGCTAAAACAGCCACAATTATGGCTCAATTTGCACCAAAAACTGGAGCACATGCCATTCACTATATTTATTATGGATTTTAAACACTTTTTCTTACTCACTATACAAGTTGTGGCTTATGTGGCATATTTTGATTGGGCATTAACTAAAAAGTGACACTATGTGACAAAAATTGAGATAACCGATAGGTGGTGTAAATTAGACAAAGATGTCTAACATGTCTAGAAAGATACGCCAAATTTATCAAGCAGCATGAACCACTGTGATAAATTTGGCACATCATTAGAAAGTTTACTCTATTTATGTATTAGACAACTGTGACAGGCAAACTGTGCAGTAAACTACGCACCAACTGCCAAACTTGGAGCTAGCTACCCAATTCAACAGTCAGTGAATTTGCCCTGCAATATCCCTATTACTACAGGGTCCCTGTCTATAGCAGAATAGCCACCCTGATAGAGGTGATACCACACAGGAGCTTCAAGGGGTTTTCAGGGAATTTAGAAAATTCAAATACTTATATATTATTTAATTATAAATATATTTCCAAATACCTTTCATTAATTATAATGGCTTATTTTGTCTACGGAGCAATGATTAAGAGCAATAAAAATGTCCGCCATCCTATTAGTACACACAAAACCTGCCATAATCACACAGGAGGACAAGTTACTTTACAACACTGAGCTAAAGAGCTGCCTCCTCCTCTCTGCTCTGCTTGTCAGGGATTATGATCCTGAATATAGTTAATAAGATATTCAGCTGAATCTTTGTAGGAACAGAGTTCATGAGGAGACATGAAGTACAGAGAGGAGGTGGGAGTGTAGATAATGAGCAGCAGCACTTGTATGCAGTCTCCATTATCACAATCTGTCCTGTCCATCCTCTCTGTACTTGAGCTGTCTTATCATGAACTCCAACTACAAAGATTCAGCTGAATATCTTATCAGCTGTATTCAGAATCAGAATCCCTGACAAGTAGAGCAGAGAGGAGGCAGTTCTTTATCTCAGTGTTGTGAACTAACTTGTCATCATGGAAATGAAAAAAAGACTGCATTACATTCTAATTAATAAAATTTAACACAACTCTTCTTTGTCCTTATTTTGCAAAAAAATTCAACATTTTTAAGTCGTATAACCATAATGCTTGTAAAAGAGAGAAAACGTCTAAAGGAAATGCATCACTGCATGATTGTGTAGATTAGAGGCCATGCTTAGTTGTGTCCTGGTTTCTGAAATTTATTATATTATTATAACACATTTTCTGAGCTTCTTCTAAAATATTCTAGTAATACTAACACTACTAAGCATTGGTATTATTATCATTTTTATTAGATTTGCTCCTGGTACCCCCCAGGACTAGATATATAAATTGTGACTAGGAAAGGATTCCTAAATAGTGATCATTTTTAATGGTTTTAAAAAGGTTTATGGTGAATAACTATTTTGTAATATCCGTTAAAACGGCAAGATGCCAGTAAACAGTTCTACCACTTAAGCAATTTCAGACACAGGTTAAAAAATTTCGCATTCTAAACAGAAATTAATGGAACACCTCATCAAACCAGTTACATTCGATGTAGAGTTTCATTAGAATAAATCACAGGGAAGAAGAATTAATTCTTAGTTTGTTACTTTAACAGAAGTAGCAGCTGAGACATGAGTGAATTCCGTGCTACGTTCTCCTCAATGTTATATCTTCCATATGAGCATCATTAAGTTGGCACTATCACTAAATTCTTGCTCTCGTTTAATGTTTTCTCTCTAACACTTTGACACACAGGGGAATAGATGAAATGGAGTTTACTGGCTGAGAACATTTTCTTCAACCAAACGAAGAACTAAACATTTTGTATATATAGCATATATTTTAAAACTTTTTGATGGTTTTCCCATTCATCTTGAGCTTTCATATTTGTCCTTGCCGTTTCTAATAAAAAACTGCAGGCAATATGAAATGTGCTGCAATATAACAACAGTTTCAAGATTTCCCTTATGTGATGCTAGTCAACCTTGCTCGGAACATGTAACCTGTAGTGGGTGTGGACCTACTGTGTCAACTAACCAGTTTGACTTTTGGCTAAACCTAAGAGCGTTGTCCTGGTGGTTCCCTGGTATCTACCCTTTAAATGCCGCAAGGAACCAGCCAGACAACTACCTCCTAGAGTAGTAATTGGTGCAAAGGACAAAGACTCAGGCAAAGAGCATAGTCTGAACACAGTCCTAAGTCAGGGCAGGCTGAGTACTTGTGTATTCTAAATAGCAATCCCAAGGTCGGGGCAGGCAGAGTATGAACGTAGTCCAGGTTCCAGTTCCAAGGTCGAGGTAGGCAGCAAGGAGTAGAATCGGTTGGCAGGCAAGGTACTGTCACAGCTTTCATGGTCTGGTGGTAGTGGTCCATGACACTTTTGCCGTGCATGCTTGTTGCTGGTGGCAACGTGGTGTTTAGCATGATTTTTCACTACCCCTTTAACCCCTTAAGGACGCAGGGCGTATCGGTACGCCCTATTTCCCGAGTCCTTAAGGACTCAGGGCGTACCGGTACGTCCTAACTTGAAATCGGTATTCCGGCGCCCCAGGGGTTAATCGGAACGGGATTTCAGCTGAAATCATTCAGCCGGCATCCCGTAACAATGCAGGGGGAGGTCATTTGACCCCCCCGCATCGACGATCGCAGAAAACCGCAGGTCAATTCAGACCTGCGGTTTTCTGCGTTTCCGGTCCATTCGGGTGTCCTGTGACCCGATGAACCGGAAAAAGACTGCGATCGGTGGCGTAATTATACACCACCTATCGCAGTCCGAGGATTTGAAGAGGCGGTGCTGGCTCTGGTGCTGAATGCCGCTGTCCAGGGAGCTGATTGGTGCAGGGGAGAGAGGCGCGAGATTCAAACTTCCTGCGCTCCTCTCTCCCCTCCTCTTCCTGTCCAGCACCCTGACCGTGCAGCATCGTCCAGCACCAGCTCCTGTGTCCCCCTAATCGGCATCCATCACCCTCCTGCACCCATCGCCACCCAGGTAGGTTAGGGTCAGTGAGGGAGAGGCACCGTTAGGCAGGGAAAGAATCGAAAAGTTAGTTAGGAAAAAAAAACAAAAAAACTTTTATTCCAAACTTTCTTTGATCCATCCATCAGACCCCAGACCCCCCCCTGCCACTTGCCCCACCACCAGACCCCCACCCCACCCCCCTTCCCCACCACCAGCCCCCACCACCAGCCCCCCCCTCCCCTGACCACCAGCCCCCTTACCACCACTTTTTTTTTTTTCTGCATGCGCTGACTGTCCGGCACTTTTTAGCGTCCGTCCAGTGTTAGCGCATCGCCCGCCCCACCAACCCACCGACCGCTGATCAGCGTTGTACCACTGATCAGCAAGTTTGAACTTTTTTTTTCCTAATACTTGCCCTTTCTTTTTTTGCCTTTTTTAGTACGCGAACACCCGTTGCCCCCACACACACGCACATATAATAAAGGTTTCCACACACGCACACATACACGCACACACACCCATGGCCCGCCGGATGTTCTCGGCCGAGGAGTCATACGCCCAGATTGCTTCTGACTCTGAGAGCCCCAGTGAGGATGAGGATGACCCCACGTTCCTTTTATCATCCGCATCCTCCTCATCATCATCTGATGACGATGAGCCACCAAGGCGGCGGAGACGCCGCCAGGCGGAGCCAGGGGCCCCACATGCTAGGGATCCTGTGGCCCACCCTAGTACGAGCCGCCCTGGGGTTCGTACTGGTTTCCCGGCCCACCAAATAAGCCCACCGGAGCCCCCTGCCGATGAACTTAGTTGGTGTCCCCCAGTGGACTTTGAGCCTGAGATTCCGGATTTTGCTGGCAATCCTGGAATCCAGATTCCCACAGTGGGGTTTAATGAAATTGACTAATTTAGTTTTTTTTTTCAGTAACCCACTGGTGAATCTGATGGTGGAGCAGACGAATCTGTACGCCCAACAGTTCGTCGCTCAAAACCCAGGCTCATTTTTGGCTAGACCCGGTGGCTGGACGCCGGTCAGTGCAGCCGAGATGAGGACATTTTGGGGCCTCGTGCTGCATATGGGTCTAGTCCAAAAACCCAGTGTCAGGCAATACTGGAGTGGGGACGTCCTATACCAGACCCCACTGTACAGTATGGTCATGACACGTCCCCGGCTTGAGGCCATCCGGAAATGTCTGCATTATTCCGATAATGCAGCATGTCCACCCCAAGGTGATCCTGCCTATGACCGGCTGTATAAGATACGGCCGGTCATCGATCACTTTGGGGCCACATTTCAGCAGGCCTACGTACCTGGAAGGGAGGTCGCGGTTGATGAGTCTCTCGTTGCGTTCAAGGGGAGACTCAGTTTCCGCCAATATATTCCCACAAAGCGGGCGAGGTATGGCGTGAAGCTATACAAAAAATGTACCTCAGGGTACACTTACAAATTTCGTGTGTACGAGGGGCGAGATTCCCGGATTCAACCCCCAGAATGTCCCCCCACTCTGGGTGTTACCGGGAAACTTGTGTGGGACCTTATGTACCCACTGCTGGATAAGGGTTACCACTTGTACGTGGACAACTTTTATACCAGCATTCCCTTGTTCAGGTCCCTTGCCGCCAGATCCACGTTCGCTTGTGGGACCGTGCAGAAAAATCAACGCGGCCTCCCTGCCTACCCCCTCCAGGTACCTATCCCCAGGGGTGAGACCCGTGCCCTTACCAGTGGAAGCCTGTTGCTGGTCAGGTATAAGGACAAGAGGGATGTCCTTATGCTGTCCACAATTCACGGTAACAGCACCACCCCTGTCCCTGTGCGAGGTCCCGCCGCAACGGTCCTCAAGCCCGATTGTATCGTCGACTACAATCGGTATATGGGAGGAGTTGATCTGTCTGATCAAGTCCTCACGCCATATAACGCCATGCGCAAAACCCGGGCATGGTACAAAAAAGTTGCGGTCTACTTGGTGCAGGTTGCCATGTACAACTCTTTTGTACTATCCCGAAGCGCTGGCAGCACAGGGACATTCCTCCAATTCTATGAGGCAGTCCTCAAGGACCTGATCTTTTCGGACCGGGAAAGAGCAGGCCGGAGTACCTCGGGAATTGGAGGCGCCCGGATCGTCCCTGGCCAACACTTTCCAGGTGTGGTCCCCCATACTGGAAAGAAGGGACGAACCCAAAAAAAGTGCAGAGTGTGTCGCAGGAGGGGGATACGGAAGGACACCACCACTCAGTGCGACACTTGCCCCGATCATCCGGGCCTCTGCGTTATCGATTGCTTCAGGGAGTACCACACTTCCATGGAGTACAAAATTTTTATAATCCCCAACAGTCCACTAGAGAACATAAAAAACTATGGCTCTCAGACTTTGGAGATACGGAAACAATTTTTTTTCCCCCAAAAAATATTAGTTTTAGTGCAGGCATCCTCAAACTGCGGCCCTCCAGATGTTGTAAAACTATAACTCCCAGCATGCCCAGACAACCTACAGCCATCAGCAGGGCATGGTGGGAATTGTAGTTTTACAACATCTGGAGGGCCGCAGTTTTTAGGATGCCTGCTTAGTGTCTCCAAAGTCTGAGAACCATACATATTGGGCATTGTTGCGTGCGTAAAAGTCATCGCTATAAAAATAACTTTTGCCCAAACGCCTTGGATGAACGGTGTTAAAAATATAAAATAAAAACAAAACTCAATATTTATGGCCCTGATTCTGTAGTTTGCAGAAACACCCCATATGTGGTCGTAAATGGCTATATAGCCGCACGGCAGGGCATAGAACGAAGGGAACTCCATACGGTTTCTGGAAGGCAGATTTTGATGGACAGTTTTATTTTTGACACCATGTCCCATTAGAAGCCCCCCCTGATGTAGCCTAGACTAGAAACTCCAAAAAAGTGAACCCATCTAAGAAACTACACCCCTCAAGGTATTCAAAAGTTACTTTACAAACTATGTTAACCCTTTAGGTGTTCCACAAAACTAAATAGCGAATGTAGAAACAATTTTAGAATTTAATTTTTTTGTTACATTGCCTCAAAAAAGAGTAATATAGAGCAACCAAAAATCATATTTACCCCTAAAATAGTCCCAAAACAACAACCACCTTATCCCGTAGTTTCCTAGATGGGGTCACTTTTATGGAGTTTCTACTCTAGGGGTGCATCAGGGGGCTTGAAAGGGTACATGGTGTCAATAAACCAGTCCAGCAAAATCTGCCTTCCAAAAACCATATGGCGTTCCCCTTCTTCTATGTCCTGCCGTTTAGCCAAATAGTAGTTTACGACCACATAAGGGGTGTTTCTGCAAACTACAGAATCAGGGCAACCCATTTTGAGTTTTGTTTGGCTGTTAACGCATTTTTTCCAGTAATAAAGTAAGGGTTAAAATGGAAAATTTTTAAAAAAATGGAAATTTCAAAATTGTTTCTCCATTTGCCATTAACTCTTGTGGAACACCTAAAGGGTTGACAAAGTTTGTAAACCCAGTTTTGAATACCTTGAGGGGTGTACTTTCTTAGATGGAGTCACTTTTTAGAAATTTCTATTCTAGGGGTGCAACAGGGGGCTTCAAATGGGACATGGTATAAACAAAACCAGTCCTGCAAAATCTGCCTTCCAAAACCCATATGGTGTTCCCCTCCTTCTATGTGCTCCCGTTCGGCCAAACAGTAGTTTACGACCACATATGGGGTGTTTCTGCAAACTACAGAATCGGGGCAACCCATTTTGAGTTTTGTTTGGCAGTTAACCCTTGTTTTACTCCTGGAAAAAATTGATTATATTGGAAAATTTTCCAAACAATAGAAATTTCAAAATTGTTTCTCCATCTGCCATTAACTCTTGTGGAACACCTAAAGGGTTAACAAAGTTTGTAAACCCAGTTTTGAATACCTTGAGGGGTGTACTTTCTTAGATGGAGTCACTTTTTTGAAATTTCTATTCTAGGGGTGCAACAGGGGGCTTCAAATGGGACATGGTATAAACAAAACCAGTCCTGCAAAATCTGCCTTCCAAAACCCATATGGTGTTCCCCTCCTTCTATGTGCTCCCGTTCGGCCAAACAGTAGTTTACTACCACATATGGGGTGTTTCTGCAAACTACAGAATCGGGGCAACCCATTTTGAGTTTTGTTTGGCAGTTAACCCTTGTTTTACTCCTGGAAAAAATTGATTATATTGGAAAATTTTCCAAAAAATAGAAATTTCAAAATTGTTTCTCCATCTGCCATTAACTCTTGTGGAAGACCTAAAGGGTTAATAAAGTTTGAAAAAACAGTTTGGAATACCTTGAGGGGTGTAGTTTCTAGAATGGGGTCATTTTTGGGAGGTTTCTATTATCTAAGCCTCACAATATGACTTCAAACCTGAACTGGTCCATAAAAAGTGGGATTTTGAAGATTTCTGAAAAATTTCAAAATTTGCTTCTAAACTTCTAAGCCTTGTAACATCCCCAAAAAATAAAATATCATTCCCAAAATGCTACAAACATGAAGTAGACATATGGGGAATGTAAAGTCATCACAATTTTTGGGGGGTATTACTATGTATTACAGAGGTAGAGAAACTGAAACTTTGAAATTTGCTAATTTTTCAAAATTTTCGGTAAAAATTGTATTTTTTTTATGCAAAAAAATTAACTTTTTTGACCCAATTTTAGCAGTGTCATGTAGTACAATATGTGACGAAAAAACAATCTCAGAACGGCCTGGGTAAGTCAAAGCGTTTTAAAGTTATGAGCAAGTCAAATGGCCAAGTCCTTAAGGTGAAATAGGGCTGAGTCCTTAAGGGGTTAAGACTGGTGTTCCTTACCATTTTGGTTTGTTTAGGGTTAAAGTAGTGTGCAAGGTGGAGCTGGGTGTGGCCTCATGGCTCTTCTTATACTGGAGTTGTGAGCGTGAGGTTTGTTGTATGTCTGCCTTTGTATGAGTAGGAGCTTTGCTCCTCTCTGGATGTGTCACCTGTCCATGAGGGCCTCCTTGTGGAACATCAAGGTCTAAGCAATATCTCTCCTATGTCATCCTGGTGTCTCTTTCCCTTCACTACCCTACTTTATGTGTGGTGTCGTTTGTATGGGTAGGTGTTATGTCTGGTCATTGTTACATGTCTGGTGGTGTTTGGTTTCCAGCATGTTTGCTAGACATTCTCCTGTCTATTGTTGTTTCCTCTGGAAGGGAGTGTCAGGGTTCCCCGAAGGGGGAAATACAAGTCTGTATGCAGCTCTGCCTGGGGCCACCATGTGTCCTGTTTGCATGGGGGTCCAGGCAGTAACTGGTGTGCTGGATACCTGGGTGTGTTTTTTTTGTACTGTGTCCTGTATGGTGTGTGGACACCAGTACTCATGCTCGGGTTCAAGTCAGTGTTGCTGCGGCAGGTAAGTGTGTTGTACGGTGTGCTTACCTGCCGATCCAGTTACTGTATACGGTCTCCACTTTTTTATTGCAGCTAGGCCGGTGGAGACTCCTGTTTATCCATGTCTGGGATGAACAGGTCGTCTCTGCCCTTTCTTTATTTGAGGGATTATCAGGGCGACTCAGGGTCCTAGGTTTTCTGGGTATAAGCCTTCCTACCATCCAGGTTCGCTCATATGGTGAGGAGTTAGGGCGAGGATTAGGGATGCAATAGGAGGTAACCTTCTCCCTTATCCCAGCCTCTGGCCGAGTTGCTTTTCCACTGGGTCCACATTGTACGGTTAGGACAGGTACAGTACATGGATATTCAGACAACAGATCACCTGGACAGCGGCTGTCACGAAACCCTGGTGTGGCAGAAAATCCCATTCATTGGTTTCATATGCCGAGTCACACAATACTTTTTTCCTCTACCACTGCCCAAGTTTTCCATAGATCTTTGCCAGTTGCTATCATATAATTTTCTAAACTTCAATGTAAAAGTGTAATTGCAATGGACAACAGCACCACAATACCTTCTAAGTGCAGTTATTAATGTGCCATTTTTAGCCCAAATTTGGTAAGGAAAAAAAAAGAGAACCATAAGTCTTTCCTTAGCACTTTCCTCCTAATAGAATCAAATTGAGACATTTAGGATCCTGACTACTAGTATTTACTCAACTTTATGAACCTAGTGACCCCAATTTTTCCAACACACATGAAAACAGATATTAGCCTTGTGAAAGTGAAAGTAATTTATGAACATTTACTTTGGGAATGTTTCCCTTTTTCTAAAGGTCGGGGATGTGGTTATGGTCTTGGTTATGGTTATAGCAAAAAATTGCCAAAGGGAGAGAAAGGCGCTCATAGGGTGAGTATGTCAGATAATCAGTGTCCTCCAGACTAAGGTGGGTTTTATTAAACTCACCTGTTTAGGTTGCACCAATATTGGGCGCAACCACAATGAAGGCCAACTGGAAACAGTAACTGGTTGGTGCTGCCGATTGGGTCCGAAATCTCCGTAGGCGAGGGCCAGATCGCCAACCGGGTGAACAATTAGTACTGGAGCTCTACTGGACCATAGGAGTCAAGTGGGCTTGTGGACATAAGGCGCACGATCACAGCCAGGTGTAGAATTTCATAATATTTATTAGAAACTAACGCGTTTCAGGGTTCAGCGGACTCCATTTTCAAGTCTGTGAGGCTGCAGAGAGAAGAACACGATCACGGCCGTACGCTGCCGGCACGTGGGGCGTCTGTATCAATGTGCGCCATTAGCTTTCCTTAGCACTTCCTCCTAATAGAATCGAATTGAGACATTTAGGATCCTGACTACTAGGATTTGCTCAACTTTATGAACCTAGTGACCCCAATTTTTCCAACACACACGAAAACAGATATTAGCCTTGTGAAAGTGAAAGTAATTTATGAACCTTTACTTTGGGAATGTTTCCCTTTTTCTAAAGGTCGGGGATGTGATTATGGTCTTGGTTATGGTTATAGAGATGGAAAGAGAAAAGACCCTATCTCTATGAAAGCACCATGTACAAAACAGACACATAATAAGGCCATGTGCATAAGCCCTTAGTCTATTGTGCACTAAGCCAAATTTTTAATGGGGTTGTCCAGGATTTTTTTAAACCCTATCCCAGCCAAAGAAACCCAAGTGACATGTCATAGTTATATAGTTAATACAGTTGAAAAAAAGACATAAGTCCATCAAGTTTAGCCATAAATGCAAGCAATATCATGTGCCATTTGGGGATACGTCACTGCTGAGAAGAAGTCATTGACTGCTGCAGAACTGATTACCCTATCCATGTAGATGTTCACAAACGCAGACCTAAAGTGCAGTGCAGAGAGCCCAGGAGCTGGAACCATGCATCAGGGAGCAGGTAAGTATATTTATCTTTACAGGTACCGCTGGCTGGGGTGGGATTTAAAAAAAAAAATCTTGGACAACCCCTTTAAGTAGACGGAGAAGAATAACACAATATGTTTTCACATAGCTACCATATTTTCATTATTACGTGACTTCACTGCCAGTGTTAGAAGCCAAATATGATATCATGCATTTTAACAGGAAAATAGTTATCTCTGCAAAATGTGATTTTCCCATTGCTGTACAATAGCACACAATTATAAAAAGCAGAGGAGATGAAAGGAAGGGAAAAAAAAGAATTTGAGGGAGACAAATTATATGGCCCTTCACCCTTCCCTCAAGGGAGTAATTATACAATTTGTGGCAGAAAAAAAGCATGTTGTGCATAAAGATATCTATGTTCTTAAAAACTGTATGATCCACAAAGAGGTTATCTGAGTAGATATGGTGGAATCCAAACAAGAACCAGTTCAGTTCATATTAATGTATTAAATGCAGGAAAACTCTAGATGGAAATATACGAGGAAAAAGGCAGGGTTAGCACAAAGAGAGGTTTATAAAGGTCCATGTTTTGCCTTCTTAGCTCACAACATACACCATTATCATGTCTATGCATACACTGCGTGCAGAATTATTAGGCAAATTAGTATTTTGACCACATCATCCTCTTTATGCATGTTGTCTTACTCCAAGCTGTATAGGCTCGAAAGCCTACTACCAATTAAGCATATTAGGTGATGTGCATCTCTGTAATGAGAAGGGGTGTGGTCTAATGACATCAACACCCTATATTAGGTGTGCATAATTATTAGGCAACTTCCTTTCCTTTGGCAAAATGGGTCAAAAGAAGGACTTGACAGGCTCAGAAAAGTCAAAAATAGTGAGATATCTTGCAGAGGGATGCAGCACTCTTAAAATTGCAAAGCTTCTGAAGCGTGATCATCGAACAATCAAGCGTTTCATTCAAAATAGTCAACAGGGTCGCAAGAAGCGTGTGGAAAAACCAAGGCGCAAAATAACTGCCCATGAACTGAGAAAAGTCAAGCGTGCAGCTGCCAAGATGCCACTTGCCACCAGTTTGGCCATATTTCAGAGCTGCAACATCACTGGAGTGCCCAAAAGCACAAGGTGTGCAATACTCAGAGACATGGCCAAGGTAAGAAAGGCTGAAAGACGACCACCACTGAACAAGACACACAAGCTGAAACGTCAAGACTGGGCCAAGAAATATCTCAAGACTGATTTTTCTAAGGTTTTATGGACTGATGAAATGAGAGTGAGTCTTGATGGGCCAGATGGATGGGCCCGTGGCTGGATTGGTAAAGGGCAGAGAGCTCCAGTCCGACTCAGACGCCAGCAAGGTGGAGGTGGAGTACTGGTTTGGGCTGGTATTATCAAAGATGAGCTTGTGGGGCCTTTTCGGGTTGAGGATGGAGTCAAGCTCAACTCCCAGTCCTACTGTCAGTTTCTGGAAGACACCTTCTTCAAGCAGTGGTACAGGAAGAAGTCTGCATCCTTCAAGAAAAACATGATTTTCATGCAGGACAATGCTCCATCACACGCGTCCAAGTACTCCACAGCGTGGCTGGCAAGAAAGGGTATAAAAGAAGAAAATCTAATGACATGGCCTCCTTGTTCACCTGATCTGAACCCCATTGAGAACCTGTGGTCCATCATCAAATGTGAGATTTACAAGGAGGGAAAACAGTACACCTCTCTGAACAGTGTCTGGGAGGCTGTGGTTGCTGCTGCACGCAATGTTGATGGTGAACAGATCAAAACACTGACAGAATCCATGGATAACGTATCTTAGCTTGTCACTGTTGGGTGATCAAGCTGGTAGACGATCATAAGGCGCATTACCACGACCCGGTACAGGATACAATAAAGTTTATTTTGAGACAACGCGTTTCGGGGTCTCGACGGCCCCTTTATCAAGTCTACATGGAACATAGATAATAGGAAAAGTACAGTAAAAAATTATAATAAATAAAAACATATATATGTACGTTTCAAAGTTGTATATGGAATTTGGTATAGACAGATGTGTACATGTATATGTACATTTAAGAGTCGTATATGGAATTTAGTATATATAGTTATATATTTGCATGGGTGAATATATAGATATTGATAAAACATAGATATGGATGGCAGGCTTTTGAGTGTCCTTGCAAAGAAAGGTGGCTATATTGGTCACTGATTTGTTTTGTTTTGTTTTTGAATTCTCAGAAATGTATATTTGTGAATGTTGAGATGTTATATTGGTTTCACTGGTAAAAATAAATAATTGAAATGGGTATATATTTGTTTTTTGTTAAGTTGCCTAATAATTATGCACAGTAATAGTCACCTGCACACACAGATATCCCCCTAAAATAGCTAAAACTAAAAACAAACTAAAAACTACTTCCAAAAATATTCAGCTTTGATATTAATGAGCTTTTTGGGTTCATTGAGGACATGGTTGTTGTTCAATAATAAAATTAATCCTCAAAAATACAACTTGCCTAATAATTCTGCACTCCCTGTATTTGATTCCTATAGTATTTGTTAAAACACAGAAATATGTAAGTAAAGGTTTTTCAAGAATTTACTGTAAAGATTTTGGAAGTGACCCTGTAATTTTAGCCTATAGGTAAGTGTTTAGAACTTCAGCTGGCTGCAGTTATACTACAATGTCATCACCTGGAAATGGAAGAAAAAAATGAAGGTGCTCTACAGTGACAAAGTACCGGTTTAGTGTTGTGTCCCATTTTACATTTTTCCTCCATTACACTGCTTCTGGCCAAATAGGTGTGCAAGGAACTGCAGCTACCACCATTTGTATAGGGCAGGCATGCTCAACCAGCGGCCCTCCAGCTGTTGTAAAACTACCACTCCCACAATGCCCTGCTGTAGGCCGATAGCTGTAGGCTGTTCGGGCATGCTGGGAGTTGTAGTTTTGCAACAGCTGGAGGGCTGCAAGTTGAGCATGCCTGGTATAGGGCATTACTGCATTACCCTGTACAGTTGGTGGTTGGAGCACCAGTGTGCAGAGGAAAACAATGCAGGGATTTCAGCGGTCAATCAGTGCTCTAATCCATTCATTCTCATAAATAAAGATCTGACTCCTGCCAATCATAAAATTACAGTATATCCTAGCAATATGCTTTTAAGTTATAATGTGCCTTTATTTAGTTGTCACAGCTTTAATTTGGTAGTTTGCATGTACTATGTGTGTGTGTATAGGGAAATAATGTCACAAAAGTATTAACCCCTTCCCGACATATGACGTAATAGTACGTCAAGGCGGCAAGTTACTTGCCGCATTTTGACGTACTATTACGTCATGGTGATCAGGTGGACACTGGAGCTGTGCATGCCCGATCACTGCAGGGACCCGGCAGTCCCTGATAGCCGGGCCCCTTCTGTATCCGCCGGCATCGCTGACTGCAGTATAGAAGGTGCATGTGGCGGGTGAGGGAGCCTATCGGGTCCCCATGCTGCTGTGGTGGGGACCCAATGGGTGACAAGGCAGCCCGATGCCATGCACAGGCTGCCCGATGCCTTGCACAGCATCGGGACCATCCTTCTACGGGGGCCAAGGGGATCCAGCCCCAGGCTGGGTCTCCTAGGCAACCTGTTAGTGTATTACTCAGTGTAATACACTAACAGGCAATGCATTACAATACAGATGTATTGTAATGCATTGCAGAGGGGATCAGACCCTCAAAAGTTGAAGTCCCAGAGTGGGACAGAAATAAAGTTTTTAAAAAAAGCAAAAAAAAAAATTGTTTTTAATAAAAATAAAAATAAAGATTCAAGTAAAAAAAGAAAAAAACATCAATTTCCCCGGATTTTATAATAAAAAATTGAAAAAACACACATATTAGGTATCACCACGTCCGTAACAACCAGCTCTATAAATATATCACATGATCCACCCCGTCCGATAAACACCATAAAAAATGAAAATAAAAACTGTCCAAAAAAGCCATTTTTGTCACCTTACATCACAAAAATAGTACCAATCAAACTGTCACCTCATCCTGCAAAAAATGAGACCCCACCTAAGACATTTGATCAAAAAATATAAAAGCTATGGCTCTCAGACTATGAAGACGCTAAAACATAATTTTTGGTTTAAAAAATGCTATTATTGTGAAAAACTTAAACAAGAAAAAGTAGACATATTAGGTATTGCCACGTCCGTAATGATCTACTCTATAAAAATGTCACATGATCTAACCCCTCAGGTGAACGTTGTAAAAATAAATAAATAAAAACTTTGCCAAAACAACCAATTTTTTGGTCACCTTGCACCATAAAGTGTAATAATGAATGATCAAAAAATCATATGTGCCCAAAAATCCTATTAGGTACTAATAAAAACATCAACTCTTTCTGCAAAAAATGAGCCCCTGCACCAGACGATCGTCAGAAAAAAAAAAAAATATGGCATTCAGAAATGGAGACACAAAAACATAATTTTTATTTCAAAAATGCTTTATTATGTAAAACTGAAACAAACAAACAAAGTAGACATATTTTATATCATTGCATCCGTAATAACCTGCTCTATAAAAATAGCACATGTTCTAACCTGTCAGATCAATGTAAAAAAGAAAAAAGAAAAACGGTCACAAAACAACCATTTTTTGGTTACCATGCCTCACAAAAAATCAGGGTAATAAATATTGAGTTTTGTTCGGCTATTAACCCTCGATGTGTTAAAGAAAAAAATTGATTAAAATGGAAAATCTGCCAAAAAAAGTGAAATTTAGAAATGTCATCACCATTTTCCTTTAATTCTCGTGGAACACCTAAAGGGTTAACAAAGTTTGTAAAATCAGTTTTGAGTAACTTGAGGGGTGTAGTTTCTACAATGGGGTCATTTATGGGGGTATCCACTATGTAAGCCCCACAAAGTGACTTCAGACCTGAACTGGTCCTTAAAAAGTGGGTTTTGGAAATTTTCTTAAAAATTTTAAGAATTGCTTCTAAAATTCTAAGCCTTCTAATTTCCTAAAAAAAAAAAAATATGACATGTACAAAATGATGCCAATATGGGGAATGTTAAGTAATAAATATTTTATGAGATAAATTTTTGGTACATTTGGCATTTTTTCATAAATAAAGGTGGAATATATTAACTCAAATTTATGACTATCATGAAGTACAATGTTTCACAAGAAAACAATCTCAGAATGGCTTGGATAAATACCGTAAAACTGTTCCAAAGTTATTACCACATAAAGTGACATGTCAGATTTGCAAAAAATGGCTTGGGCAGGAGGGCGAAAACTGGCCCAGGGTAGAAGGGGTTAAGTAGTAAGTCAATAATATAACACATAAAAAGGAACAAACTATTTTTTTTTTACCTACCATTGTTTATATGAATCATTGCTTTGGCGTCACTTCAAAGTCTACATTAGGATATAGAGGAGGGAGCGTCTAATATGCCACTCTGGGTTTCTCTGCAATATATATGCATTTTCTTGGGGGCACTCATTCTAAATTTGGAGAACATCTAGTATGTGTAGTAAGTGTGCATAGTATTGTATGCCAGGGAACACCCCTCTATGTTTCTGGAAAAAATATTCAAATTAACTTTCTTAAAGGAAACCTGTCACCGGGATTTTGTATATAGAGCTGAGGACATGGGTTGCTAGATGGCCACTAGCACATCCGCCATACCCAGTCCCCTAAGCTCTGTATGCTTTTATTGTGTAAAAAAACTGATTTGATACATATGCAAATTAACCTGAGATGAGTCCTGTCCCTGACTTATCTCAGGGACAGGACTCATTTCAGGTTAATTTGCATATGTATCAAATCGTTTATTTTACACAATAAAAGCACACAGAGCTATGGGGACTGGACATTGCGGATGTGCTAGCGGCCATCTAGCAACCCATGTCTTCAGCTCTATACCCAAAATCCAGATGACAGGTTCCCTTTAAGTCTATCTTATGCCAGCAGATGTAACATGTGCTAATTTTCCTATACTTTTCCCAAAAACACAGAGGAGCATTAACTGGTTAATGATGATACTCCTCATGCATACTCGGCACAATCCATAAGGCTGGGTTCACACGAGCGTGTCCGGATTAGTTCCGGATGCGTCCCGGTGTGTTGCGGCAAACCCGCGCGAGTAGGAATGCAATTGCAGTCAGTTTTGACTGCGATTGCGTTCCGATGTTCAGTTTTTATCGCGCGGGTGCAATGCGTTTTGCACGCGCGTGATAAAAAACAGACTGTGGTACCCAGACCCGAACTTCTTCACAGAAGTTCAGGTTTGGGTTCGGTGTTGTGTAGATGTAATTATTTTCCCTTATAACATGGTTATAAGGGAAAATAATAGCATTCTGATGACAGAATGCATAGTAGGTGATCAGTTGAGGGTTAAAAAAAATAAAAAAATTAACTCACCTTCTCCGTTTGTTCGCGTAGTTCTCCCGGTCTTCAGTTCTTTAAAAAGATGAACTATGGGCTAAAGGACCTTTGGTGACGTCAGATCACATGCTCCAATCACAGGGTCCATCACCACGGTGATGGACCATGTGATTGGAGCATGTGATCTGACGTCATCAAAGGTCCTTTAGCCCATAGTTCATCTTTTTAAAGAACTGAAGACCGGGAGAACTACGCGAACAAACGGAGAAGGTGAGTTAATTTTTTTATTTTTTTTAACCCTCAACTGATCACCTACTATGCATTCTGTCATCAGAATGCTATTATTTTCCCTTATAACCATGTTATAAGGGAAAATAATACAGTGTATAGACAGTCACCTAGCAACCGTGCGTGAAAATCGCACCGCATCCGCACTTGCTTGCGGATGCATGCGATTTTCACGCAACCCCATTCACTTCTATGGGGCCTGCGTTGCGTGAAAAACGCAGAATATAGAGCATGCTGCGATTTTCACGCAACGCATAAGTGATGCGTGAAAATCATCGCTCATCTGAACAGCCCCATTGAAATGAATGGGTCCAGATTCAGTGCGGGTGCAATGCGTTCACCTACCGCATTGCACCCGCGCGGAAATCTCGCCCGTGTGAACGCAGCCTAAGGAGAAGTTTTCCCTAACCAAGGCCTCTCAGGCAGCCAAGCAAGTTTTCTTTGATTAGCCCTGCTAAAGGGTAGTTACCCAGAAAGAGCTGGATTCCTTGTATGAGACACTCAGTATTTCATTATTTTTGAAAAGGAGAGTAGCTTGTATGTCTCCTTTCGAGAGAAGCGTTATGTAGAGATGCAAGCACAGCAACAGAAAAAAAATATCTTACTCTGAAAAAGTACTGTTTCAACAGTTTGAGGCTACCACCAGGGGAATCACATTAGAAAAAAAACACTGATTGAACAGTTTGAGGCTACCAGCAAAAACGTAATGGAAAAAATATTAGGAGGAAATTGATCTATGAAGCATAAGGAGATATGTATAAATATACATACTAGAGATAAGCAAATCAATTCTATCAATTGGAATTCCTCCTAAGCTTTCCAAACTTGAATTTTAACTAGAGATGAGCAAACTTCTTCAAATTTGTTTTGGGGTTCGATTCGTCCAACTTTTTGAAAAGTTCCATTCAGACCAGATTCAATTCTGGACTAATCAAATATGTTCCAATTAGCCTAAATATTTATATATAAAGCCTTCTAGTCTCCTAAGACTCACATTGTTTCTAAAAAGCCTCAGTAAATAGAAGACTCATGTTTACATAGCGCCAACATATTCTGCAGAGGTGTACATAGATTGTCATCACTCACACAGTGATCATTGTCTCCACTATGGCTCACTATCCCAAAGAAAACCAGTGCTGAAAAATATGATAAAACAATGCGATTAAGAAATAATTTTGTTATTATTTGAGTAAGAAATTGTAAATATAGTAGAAGCAATATTACGAGACTTGCTTTATACTGATATATAAAAATGTAACATTGTAAAGCACTGTAAATAAGTGCACTGAGAACAGGTCTCTTTGGTTTTAATAATCATGTCAATTGAGTGTTAAACAGTGCAAGATGCTGGCATAACTTTACAGCGTATTCCCCCAGTAGTTATTTCAGTGACATAATAAAACTAGAATGTTATCCATAATTATCCCATGTAGTTTGTTAATCTAGAAGCTGTTATAGGTACGGAAAATGTGGTTTGGGCCATTTGACAAAATCAGTATTCTGAACTGCAAACTAAAGTCAAACATTTATTTCATTTTATGTGTGGCTATCCACAAAACAGTAACATTACATTTTCCTTTTTTTAGTAGTTGAGAGATAAATCGAACATATCTGGTAAAATAGCAGATCCATGTCTCCGAAACTCGTGAGCACAATTGGAATTAACTGCAGTGAGAACGAAACTAAACAGATTTGCTAATCTGTAGAAAGAAAAGACATGTATTGCACGTCCATATGCATTGATTTATTGCTTCTTAGCATAATTTGCAAACATGTATACAAGGCACTTTGTATACGTTTTGATCAAAATGCATGGGCCACTCACCACGCCAAGGTGGACTCTTTTGAGTGGGCCTTGGGCTATTGTTGGATTGCTGGATCT
Source organism: Bufo bufo (assembly GCF_905171765.1). Taxonomy (NCBI): domain Eukaryota; kingdom Metazoa; phylum Chordata; class Amphibia; order Anura; family Bufonidae; genus Bufo; species Bufo bufo. The sequence continues at coordinate 299,699,372 of NC_053392.1, read as the reverse complement.
TGAAACCCACAGGTACTATTTTGTGGCAGATGTGGTCATCTTGTGGTGCTTCACCAAATTATAGTAAGGACCCACTCAAAAGAGGCCACCATGATGTGGTGAGTGAGACTATGCATTTTGATAAAAACATATACAAAGTGCCTCGTCTTCATGTTTATAAATTATGCTGAGAAGCAATAGGTCAATGCATGGCATGTGGATCTGCCTTATTTTTTTTGTTTTGCATGGCATCAGCACTCTTCCCATTTGACCCAAATGTTTTTAGTTAGCAGGAGACTGCGAAAGGGTTAATAAATTCATATTCAGTCTCAGTTTGATTTCTGAGACTATATGGAGAGGTGAGCTTTTGAGATCTGTTCACATGATGGTGGGTGTCGCTGCTGTGGTGCTATGTCTCTTGGTTGTTGGGACCTAGTGCCAAGAGGGCTGAGCAAGACAGCATGGGTGTTGTTGGGTTGCTAGGTCTCACCACCTCCAGGTGCTGTATTTCTTCGATCACAGGACCATACTTAACCGCATTCACTGACTAGAAAAGTTTTGTAACCTTCTAGACTATAAATTAGGCTGAAGTCATGTATGACACATCCTTGATGAACAGACGACTGTATAACTGCTGGTAAAGATCATGCTTTACACTATGCAATTACAGATGACAAGAAGCCTGAAATGTTAGGGGGATGAGAGATGTCTCTCAATTTTGATCAACTACTAGGGAGAGCTCTTAGTGGGAGAAAGGAAGGCCCTCTAGGTCTTACATTTTCAACCTGCAGGGGATACATTCCATTTCTCTAGAGTGTAGCCTGTAGGTGCTGTACAGTGTATGATCATATCTGTCAATATACTATGATGCAATTTATTTGTATAAGCTTTAGGAAACATTGATCTATGTTGCAGTGAAAATTAGCCACTTGATATTGGCTGACAATGATAGATACCAGGCGCATCCTGTTTCATGAACCAAGGTCCAGAGCACAAACTGCACAGTTTGATATTCCGTAGTAAGATTGCACAGAGCAGCACATAGGGGAATCTGGAGTACAGTCATATTTGACCAAAGGTATACTATAAGATTAATTCTGCTTAATTTTAGTGTTGCCAACTTATCTCTAACAAAAATCCTTTTCAATTTTATTAAGGCTATTAATATAATACAGAGCCTGCTTTGTATGTAACATTTGCTATCACATAATTGAGATTCTGGGCTTTACTGGGTTGCACAGTGGAAAACCATTGAGAGAACTTTTTAACAGCTACTATGGATTCTAATATTTTAAAGGGAACCTTTAGGAGCTTCTTGCTGCCCGAATCCTAGACAGAATAAGATCCTGACAGGCTCCCTGGTTACAGATGACTGTTTCTACTCTGAAAAGAATCAGTGGAGCAGTTCAGCACACATTCCCAGCTCATTTAAAAAAAATGATTATAGGATTAAAATATGATTATATGTTTATTCATTTTTAGCTGTGCAAAATATGTAACTAGGGAGACTGTTGAGATTTCCTGCTGTCCATGCTTTGGGCAGCATCTAGCTCCTGACAGGTTCTCTTTATGACCAACCGTAGAAAATATGGAAAGGCCTAAAACAGAGGACATGGTCTCTACTTGGAGCTGTATAAGTACAATCTTCAGGCAGAGATGGAACTATAATAATTATTTTATATATATTTTAAGATATCTTTAAGAAGGAATTTTCTGTGCTATTATTAATGTTTTTGATTGGTAGGCACTAAGGCCTTTGGTCAGAAATTTGCTTTATTTGCTACCACATTGATAAAATGCCTACATGCATGGAGACAAAATTGTTGGGATCTATTAAGGTAAATTATTTTAAAACATAAAATATAGGTTTGCCCGTAACTCCACTATTGGAAGTAATTTATACATCAGTTCCTGCTTCTTAATATCCTTCAGAAATTGGTTTATTTGCTTTGTATCCTTTTGGCTTTCTAGACCAAATGCCAATGAATGTATTGTCTCAGTGTGTTAAAAAAAAAACAACATTTGACTGTTTTAATGTTGTCTTGGATATGTGGGACATAGAAGATGGAGTCCTCTAAGTATTCACTGCCATTCTCTGGTTAAAAAACTAAGCACACAATATGAGATTGGAAATTGAAGAGTGTCAATATATAAGATGCACAAGGACATATAAGTCATAAAATAAAATAAAACATCCTCCCAAAAATAGATGTTGAGTGAAACATGTGAAGATGAGTGCTTGCGAGTACATCGAAATCTTGTTCAGGAGAAAGGGTACATACTTCAATTTAACCTTTGGGACACTTTTTTATTTTATTGTATGTATTTTGGGCTAAAAATATTGTTTCTATTTTCTGACATGTTTTTGCTATTCTTCACTGCAGCTTGATGCAGAGGTTTATCCATTTTCATCCTGAATCGTGCAATCGCTTTAATTTGCATCAAACCCCGTCTTGAATAGTTATTCCAGAGTGGCCAAGCAGATTTAAATTTTTAATACAGTATCTTTAATATCAGATAGCGCATATCCACTCCATTTTGCAACTGAAAAAGATTAATTTACTAAAAGGGAGACGCTGATTTCCAGTGGGTAAAGCGGGCCTCTAGGAATACATGACCTACTATTGTTCTCATGTGTGGTGGCAGGTGGTTTAAATGAATAAGGCATAATGTTAATTGGACAAATCTGATCCAATTACTTAGTTGACAAATAGATGGATCTCAATATAAACTCAATATCTCCCATTGGGATTTTTTTAAATCTCAAATTGACATTTGGACCCTAGTCAGGTAGCTGTATTTTTGAACTCCTCCGCATTTTTTTCGAAATTGCCTTGTTTAATAAAATTCTACAATATCGTCAACGCCAAAACTAAAAGTATGTGTCAAACTAACTGGAAACTTCTTTTCCAATTTCTGATATCCTTTGTAGAACAGGAAGCAACAAGACTAGGCAAAAAAGTTCTAAAAGCATTTGTCACTGGGAATCAATAATGAATCTGACTCTAAATTGGTACCTTCCAAAAGAAATAATCCCATTTTATCCAAACTATAACGAAGAGTTTAGCCAGCAGCATGCTTCATTCCCTAAACCACAGCAGTATATAACAACATTCTAGAGGCTTATGGTACAAATATCTAGTGACAGGTTCTCTCATATTTGGTTTACTATGAAATTGGCCCTGATATGTGTGATAGGAAAATTAAATTGTCATCCTTACTGGGGTCAGGCTAATCTGTACAATGTTGTAGGATATGATGGTGCTATATAAAAAATTTTAGTATAGAGAACAGGTTCTCCCATATAAGCCATAGTATATAAAGCTTACAATATTATAGACATCTGAAGACATACTGTAAGTTAACCTAGTCATACTGCAGGAACCCAGAATAGATTATCTTCTAATCTGTGCATAGAATGAGTGTTGAGTGAAGAGACGCATTCAAAGCGGAATTCAGTACGAAGTTGAGGAAAACTTTGATTTGCAACAAATCCAAATTTATTTGATCTTCGTGGTAACTAATCAAATGTTTCTAAAATGGTGACTGCATTTGTTACAAAGCAAACCAAAGTATAAAGGAGACAAGCTCTGGAATGCAAGATGCCGTGCAGACAGCCAATCTGCAGATATCCATCCCATGTGATGTAACAGCCTTATAAAACCCTTATCCAGGGGTCAGTACAGAGATCTAGCCCATCATCTATTTATCCCCAGGACTGTGACTGTGACGAGGGGACATCCTCTGCATCTAGAGGAAAGAAGGTTTGTACACAAACATAGAAAAGGATTCTTTACGGTAAGAGCAGTGAGACTATGGAACTCTCTGCCTGAGGAGGTGGTGATGGTGAGTACAATAAAGGAATTCAAGAGGGGCCTGGACGTATTTCTGGAGCTTAATAATATTACAGGCTATAGCTACTAGAGAGGGGTCGTTGATCCAGGGAGTTATTCTGATTGCCTGATTGGAGTCGGGAAGGAATTTTTTATTCCCCTAAAGTGGGGAAAATTGGCTTCTACCTCACAGGTTTTTTTTTTGCCTTCCTCTGGATCAACTTGCAGGATGACAGGCCGAACTGGATGGACAAATGTCTTTTTTTGGCCTTATGTACTATGTTACTATGTTACTATGTGACTACCCCCCATGTTCCAGGCCGGGTTTTGCCAGGCCTAAAAACCAGCCAGCACTGCCAGGTGAGGAGGATTACCTCAGTCTGACAGTGGAGCTCAGGAGGTGTGTGTGCTGATATCTGAGGCTTGTGCCGTGCTGGGGGGCTGAGACCCGTCTGTAAAGGAAAAGTTACATTGTGTGTGAACAAACACCAAGACGGCAAAGTGACGTTTTGTTTTTTCTTTATATTTCACTAAAACATGATTTTTTTTGCTTCAAAAATTAAATCATTGTGTAAAACTTACATAAATAAAAAGAAAGTATACATATTAGGTATCGCCGCGTCTGTATCGACCGGCTCTATAAAAATATCACATGACCTAACCCCTCAGATGAATGTTGTAAATAACAAAAAATAAAAATGGTGCCAAAACAGCTATTTCTTGTTATCTTGCCTCACAAAAAGTGTAATATAGAGCAACAAAAAATCATATGTCCCCTAAACTAGTACCAACAATACTGCCACCCTATCCCGTAGTTTCTAAAATGGGGCCACTTTTTTGGAGTTTCTACTCTAGGGGTGCATTAGGGGGGCTTCAAATGGGACATGGTGTCAAAAAAAACAGTCCAGCAAAATCTGCCTTCCAAAAACCGTATAGCATTCCTTTCCTTCCTACTACAGAATAAGGGCCATAAATATTGAGTTTGGTTTGGCTGTTAACCCTTGCTTTGTAACTGGAAAAAAATTATTAAAATGGAAAATCTGCCAAAAAAGTGAAATTTTGAAATTGTATCTCTATTTTCCATTAATTCTTGTGGAACACCTAAAGGGTTAACAAAGTTTGTAAAATCAGTTTTGAAAACCTTGAGGGGTGTAGTTTATAGAATGGGGTCATTTTTGGGTGGTTTCTATTATTTAAGCCTCGCAAAGTGACTTCAGACCTGAACTAGTCCCTAAAAATTGGGTTTTTGAAAATTTCTGAAAAATTTCAAGATTTGCTCCTAAACTTCTAAGCCTTGTAACATCCCCAAAAAATTGTATATCATTCCCAAAATGATCCAAACATGAAGTAGACATATGGGGAATGTAAAGTAATAACTATTTTTGGAGGTATTACTATGTATTATAGAAGTAGAGAAATTGAAACTTGCAAATTTGCAATTTTTTAGAAATTTTTGGTAAATTTGGTATTTTTTTATAAATAAAAATGAATTTTTTTTACTTCATTTTACCAGTGTCATAAAGTACAATATATGACGAAAAAACTATCTCAGAATGGCCTGGATAAGTCAAAGCTTTTTAAAGTTATCAGCACTTAAAGTGACACTGGTCAGATTTGCAAAAAATGGCCAAGTCCTTAAGGTGAAATAGGGCTGAGTCCTTAAGGGGTTAAACAAAATTAGGCAGGTGCATAAATTTGGGCACCACAAAAAAGAAATGAAATCAATATTTAGTAGATCCTCCTTTTGCAGAAATTACAGCCTCTAAACGCTTCCTGTAGGTTCCAATGAGAGTCTGGATTCTGGTTGAAGGTATTTTGGACCATTCCTCTTTACAAAACATCTTTAGTTCATTCAGGTTTGATGGCTTCCGAGCATGGACAGCTCTCTTTAAGTCACACCACAGATTTTCAATTATATTCAGGTCTGGGGACTGAGATGGCCATTCCAGAACGTTGTACTTGTTCCTCTGCATAAATGCCTTAGTGGATTTTGAGCAGTGTTTAGGGTCGTTGTCTTGTTGAAAGATCCAGCCCCGGCGCAGCTTCAGCTTTGTCACTGATTCCTGGACATTGGTCTCCAGAATCTGCTGATACTGAGTGGAATCCATGCGTCCCTCAACTTTGACAAGATTCCCAGTCCCTGCACTGGCCACACAGCCCCACAGCATGATGGAACCACCACCATATTTTACTGTAGGTAGCAGGTGTTTTTCTTGGAATGCTGTGTTCTTTTTCCTCCATGCATAACGCCCCTTGTTATGGCAAAATAACTCAATTTTAGTTTCATCAGTCCACAGCACCTTATTCCAAAATGAAGCTGGCTTGTCCAAATGTGCTTTAGCCCACCTCAAGCGGCATTTTTTGTGCTGTGGGTGGAGAAAAGGATTCCTCTGCATCACTCTCGCATACAGCATCTCCTTGTGTAAAGTGCGCCGAATGGTTGAACGATGCACAGTGACTCCATCTGCAGCAAGATGATGTTGAAGGTCTTTGGTGCTGGTCTGTGGGTTGACTCTGACTGTTCTCACCATTCGTCGCTTCTGTCTATCCAAGATTTTTCTTGGTCTGCCACTTCGAGCCTTAACTTGAACTGAGCCTGTGGTCTTCCATTTCCTCAATATGTTCCTAACGGTGGAAACAGACAGCTGAAATAGCAGAGACAGCTTTCTGTATCCTTCCCCTAAACCATGATGGTGAACAATCTTTGTCTTCAGGTCATTTGAGAGTTGTTTTGAGACCCCCATTTTGCTACTCTTCAGAGAAAATTAAAAGAGGAGGGAAACTTACAATTGACCCCCTTAAATACTCTTTCTCATAATTGGATTCACCTGTGTATGTAGGTCAGGGGTCACTGAGCTTACCAAGCCAATTTGAGTTCCAATAATTAGTTCTAAAGGTTTTGGAATCAATAAAATGACAACAGTGCCCAAATTTATGCACCTGCCTAATTGTGTTTAAACAATTATAGCACACTTTCTGTAAATCCAATAAACTTCATTTCACTTCTCAAATATCACTGTGTGTGTCTCCTATATGATATATTTAACTGACATTTTTTTATCGTAACAACCAACGATTTATACAGGAAAATCATGACGATTAACAAGGTTGCCCAAACTTTTGCATCCCACTGTATATACACTGCGTGCAGAATTATTAGGCAAATGAGTATTTTGACCACATCATCCTCTTTATGCATGTTGTCTTACTCCAAGCTGTATAGGCTCGAAAGCCTACTACCAATTAAGCATATTAGGTGATGTGCATCTCTGTAATGAGAAGGGGTGTGGTCTAATGACATCAACACCCTATATTAGGTGTGCATAATTATTAGGCAACTTCCTTTCCTTTGGCAAAATGGGTCAAAAGAAGGACTTGACAGGCTCAGAAAAGTCAAAAATAGTGAGATATCTTGCAGAGGGATGCAGCACTCTTAAAATTGCAAAGCTTCTGAAGCGTGATCATCAAACAATCAAGCGTTTCATTCAAAATAGTCAACAGGGTCGCAAGAAGCGTGTGGAAAAACCAAGGCGCAAAATAACTGCCCATGAACTGAGAAAAGTCAAGCGTGCAGCTGCCAAGATGCCACTTGCCACCAGTTTGGCCATATTTCAGAGCTGCAACATCACTGGAGTGCCCAAAAGCACAAGGTGTGCAATACTCAGAGACATGGCCAAGGTAAGAAAGGCTGAAAGACGACCACCACTGAACAAGACACACAAGCTGAAACGTCAAGACTGGGCCAAGAAATATCTCAAGACTGATTTTTCTAAGGTTTTATGGACTGATGAAATGAGAGTGAGTCTTGATGGGCCAGATGGATGGGCCCGTGGCTGGATTGGTAAAGGGCAGAGAGCTCCAGTCCGACTCAGACGCCAGCAAGGTGGAGGTGGAGTACTGGTTTGGGCTGGTATCATCAAAGATGAGCTTGTGGGGCCTTTTCGGGTTGAGGATGGAGTCAAGCTCAACTCCCAGTCCTACTGTCAGTTTCTGGAAGACACCTTCTTCAAGCAGTGGTACAGGAAGAAGTCTGCATCCTTCAAGAAAAACATGATTTTCATGCAGGACAATGCTCCATCACACGCGTCCAAGTACTCCACAGCGTGGCTGGCAAGAAAGGGTATAAAAGAAGAAAATCTAATGACATGGCCTCCTTGTTCACCTGATCTGAACCCCATTGAGAACCTGTGGTCCATCATCAAATGTGAGATTTACAAGGAGGGAAAACAGTACACCTCTCTGAACAGTGTCTGGGAGGCTGTGGTTGCTGCTGCACGCAATGTTGATGGTGAACAGATCAAAACACTGACAGAATCCATGGATGGCAGGCTTTTGAGTGTCCTTGCAAAGAAAGGTGGCTATATTGGTCACTGATTTGTTTTGTTTTGTTTTTGAATGTCAGAAATGTATATTTGTGAATGTTGAGATGTTATATTGGTTTCACTGGTAAAAATAAATAATTGAAATGGGTAAATATTTGTTTTTTGTTAAGTTGCCTAATAATTATGCACAGTAATAGTCACCTGCACACACAGATATCCCCCTAAAATAGCTAAAACTAAAAACAAACTAAAAACTACTTCCAAAAATATTCAGCTTTGATATTAATGAGTTTTTTGGGTTCATTGAGAACATGGTTGTTGTTCAATAATAAAATTAATCCTCAAAAATACAACTTGCCTAATAATTCTGCACTCCCTGTATATATCAATACAAAAATAAATATGGGTGCATCAATAAGGTAGATAACTCAATGATTTATATATGAAAAGGGGAAGGGGAGGATTTACCCTCAGTCCATATATAAATATGCATATGCAATTATTATGACAGTCACGTCAAACAAATAAACAGTAGCAATGAGATATTATCAGTCATAACAGTGCAATAATGATGTTGATTAGTATCAATGAACAATAGAAATGCAATACCACCTGATGACATATTCTCATGGATATTAGATGATGTGGAAAAGGAGGAAAATCAGATGGCAGAAGAAGGGCTCCCACTTGTAGGGCAGGAGAACCCTGGGGTTGGAGAAGTAGGTATGCCAGAGCTGAGTAATATTCTGTGTTTACTGTGAAATAACCTGCAGGATATTGCAGGCAAGAACAGCAATAATATGCATATTGTCGTCGCCCCCACCTACCCAGCCAAATCCCAGACCAGCAACAGCCCTTGTTTAAAGGTGCCGCATGGCCATTGACAATGAAGGCCAACTATACAGTGCGATCTTCATTATTAAATGGGTTATCTCATGACTAATGTAAAAAATTAAAATCAGATATCGTATAGTAGATGAAAACCACTTTCTTACAAAGCCAGAACAAGTCCTGTACCTCACATGGATCCAGAGATCTCCCCATTCATTGCTTTGCTAGATTTAGCTCAAGGGGAGTGTCTTTTCTGCTGCAACTCAGGAGGCGTGTCCATGTTCTCCCTATCACAGCTCACGAGGCAGTTGAAGAATGAAACTGAGCATGTGCGACCTTCTCAGTGAGCAGGTCAGAAAAATAAGAAAAAAACTAACAGAAGATGGCGCTATCCTTATACATTCTATTGAATAATTCAGTGGCTATGCAAAATTTTTCATTACATGCAATTATAAAAGTATTCAGATCCAGGTGCTTGAAACCTGTAGAATATTTTTCGTGGGACAACACCTTTAAATAAAACGGAGCTATGGGCTAATTGGCTTTGTGTGGCGATACCCTAAGGCCTGGGTATACCTGATTTATAGTGATTCATGACAAATTAATTCGTAATCAATCAAATTTTTGGTAAACTTCAAAGAAGCTGCCTAATCTAATTTAAAAAAAAATCGCACATCTCTATAGAATAAGTGGATTAAAAGGAAAGTCCTGATACTTAAAAACATATGTAATAGAAGAAAATGATTTAGAAAAAAGGCAGATGAGGAAAAAAACAGACATTTGTGTCTGAGACACCTTCAAAGACAAGCACATCTTATCCAACTAAATACCAGTGATGATAAATAAGTACATAACATTTCCAACTATTATGTTATCTTTGATCCAAAATGCAATATTAAATCATACAATGGCATAGCTTTTGCAATCGATCTTGTCAAATTTAGATGAATGTTCAGTTGAGTTAAAGTACCGTAATCTGTAAGCAACTTTGGGGATTTTCTTTTTTTTCTAACTTGAAAGGTATTCATTTACACATACTGTAGGTCATATATGTAAGCGAGTACATTCCCAGCGAGAGTATTTCTATGATAGACATACATGCTTTTTGCCAGGCACGTATTATGAATATGACAGTGTTAATACTCTCTTCTTTATTAGGGTGCAGAGCAAAATTAAGACAGTCTATATTGAGGGATGTGGCTTTTAATGTAATAAATTGTCTTATATTAATAAAAGGGCTTTCCAGTAGCATATATTTGTATATACAGTCAGGTACATAAATATTGGGACATCAACACAATTCTAACATTTTTGGCTCTATACACCACCACAATGGATTTGAAATGAAACTAACAAGATGTGCTTTAACTGCAGACTGTCAGCTTTAATTTGAGGGTATTTACATCAAAATCAGGTGAACGGTGTAGGAATTACAACAGTTTGCATATGTGCCTCCCAGGAACCAAAAGTAATGGGACAGAATAATAATCATAAATCAAACTTTTACTTTTAAATACTTGGTTGCAAATCCTTTGCAGTCAATTACAGCCTGAAGTCTGGAACGCATAGACATCACCAGACGCTGGGTTTCATCCCTGGTGATGCTCTGCCAGGCCTCTACTGCAACTGTCTTCAGCTCCTGCTTGTTCTTGGGGCATTTTCCCTTCAGTTTTGTCTTCAGCAAGTGAAATGCATGCTCAATCGGATTCAGGTCAGGTGATTGACTTGGCCATTGCATAACATTCCACTTCTTTCCCTTAAATAACTCTTTGGTTGCTTTTGCAGTATGCTTAGGGTCATTGTCCATCTGCACTGTGAAGCGCCTTCCTTTTGGTTCCTTAACAAGTGGGAGGCACATATGCAAACTGTTGTAATTCCTACACCGTTCACCTGATTTGGATGTAAATACCCTCAAATTAAAGCTGACAGTTTGCAGTTAAAGCACATCTTGTTTGTTTCATTTCACATCCAATGTGGTGGTGTATAGAGCCAAAAATGTTAGAATTGTGTTGATGTCCCAATATTTATGGACCTGACTGTATGCGCCCTCTGAGATTCCCTTTTTAAAAATATATTAAGAAATTATTTTTATATCATTCCCCGGAATAGAAATGACTCACTATACGAGGATATTAGCTGGCGCAAACTCTAATTTACATTCTACAATGTCTGAAGGGATATAATTGATAGACTGATATCACAAATGACATTTACCATTGACAATAACTTTTTAGGGATGTATTTTGTAGAGTCAGGTAAGATCACGCATGGCTTGCGAACAGACGATTTTGAAGCATAAGCAGTAAATCACTTGTGGCATCGAGAGAACTCTTTCTCCAACATTGTTTTTATCTTTATTTTCCATCCAAGTTTTTGTCTTTACTTTCCAAAGCTGTTTTTTATTGTATTGATGGCATGTGTTCCGCTTTATTCTGACATTTGGATTACAGGTGTATGATTGTGTTTGTGATGAGCTGCTGCTATCTCTGAAATATGTATCTAAAATCCTGTCTCCCACATGCTGTAACCACTGAAGATGAGACTACCGATAGCCTAATACTGCTTGACTCTGTATCTTCTGGGCACATGCTGTTTAGTCTATCCAGCTATATAATGGACTAGTGACTGAGGATACTACGATATTGAAAAAGTGGTATATGACTCAGTGCCTATAGGTAAGTCTACAAGGGTGCACTGCGGAAAACCCACAATTTATATGCCAGAATTCCACGGCAGAAAAATCTGAACCAAATATTATTATATTGTGGATTCCGTTTCAGATAATTTTCCTCAAAATCTCATCCACCTTTCTTGTACTGTAATACACAGCATTTTTTATGCATACATACTGTATATGCCACATTTGAATATACAGGTGACATAGATGCCACATGTTTTCTACAGAAGAAATGTGTGCACAAAATCTGCAGCATTTTGCAGTACCATTAAAATAATTTTATCCACATGCTGTGACAAAAATCCATAATAGAAATTGTCCTGTGGTGCAGATTTATATTACACAGCATATTAATTTATGCTGTAAATTTCCAGTGCTAATTTTACCCTTTGCAATGCATAGGGCACAATTCACATTAAATGTTGACTTCAATAATATTGCTATTCCCATATGGACCTTCACTAAAATCTTATTTACAACTCAACTAAGGTCTCTGGGGATCGAATCCAGCCCCATATTCAATAATGCCATTTCTGAGCATGATGGTATTATTTTTACTCAAATGCTGAAAATTAGGGCAGATACCCTTGGTAAAAAACCTGAATCCTCTTGCATTCTCACCACATAGGTATCATGCTGCCCTTATCCCCACATACTCTCCAACACCACTTTTGTGTATTTTGTCCGCACTGCAAGGTATAAATACCTTCTTAACTGATTTTTCTTTGAATTTTTGAGATGATTTACTCAGTGAAACATTTTAGTTGATGTTTTAAAGGCCTGCTTCTATTCAGAAATAAGGTATTTGTTAATGTGTTTTCCCTGTTTATGGAATTGTAAAAAAAATTCTCCTTCTTTATGTGAAATTTGCATTCTGTTTTGTGGTTAATAGACATTACACTGTACTGCATTTTAACACCCCAACATGCTGTTTGTAACAGTTTTTAGCTGTTTTTACATGCATTTTAGGCCTCCTGCACACGAACGTATGTGTTCCGTTCTGTGCATTGGGGACCGCAATTTGCTGTCCCCAATGCACGGAGAATGTTCGTGCGGCCTTTGGAACAGATCCAGACCCATTCAACTTAAATGGGTCTGTGATCCACGCGTTGCGCAAAAAGATAGAGGAAGTTCTATGTTTTTGTGGAACGGAAGTACGGAACGGAACCCCACAGAAGCACTCTGTAGTGCTTCCGTAGGGTTCCATTCCATGCTTCTGTTCCGCATTTCCGGACTCATTCAAGTGAATAAGTCCGCATCCGTGATGCGGAATGCACGCGGAGCGGTGTCAGTTTAATTCGGATCTGCATATGCGGTCTGCAATACAGCAACGAGACACCTGCGTTCGTGTGCAGGAGGCCTTAGGTAGATTTTTACATTGTTTCTTTTTGTATAAATGTTTTTTCATGCATTTTTGAACCTATATTAATCCCTTAACCACCTCCTGTCCGCCCATAGACTAAAAACGTCCGGGAGGTGGTTCTCTATTTCTGAATGGACGTTCCTGAATGTCCATTCAGAAACTGCAGCTGCACGCTAATCGTGCAGCTGCTGATCGGGTTGCCCGCTGTCAGTGATAGCAGGACAACCCTTAGAGAAGGCAGGGACAGTGCCCAGGTGTTCCTGCTTTCTAGATCGCTGTATACACAGCGCTCACCGAGCACTGTGCATACAGAGCAGGAAGGGCTATGCGATTCCTGTTCCGGCCCGGCAGTCATGTGATCGCCGGGACCGGAGAGTGCAGGAGCTGTGTGAGGTCTTTCAGAGACCTCGATCAGCCCTGCACTGAGGCTGTACAGCACAGCATTATGCTGTACAGCCTCTCTGGGGGGTGCATTTCTTCTGTAACTGGGGCTACTATGTCAGCCCCAGTTACAGGAGAAATCAATAGTAAAAAAAAGAGTGAAGAAAATGTCCCCCAGAGGTCTTGTATGACCTTATGGGGGCCAAAAAGTGTAAAATAAAAAATAAAAAAATTAAGTGTTAAAAAAATAAAATAAAATAAAAGGTTTAAAAAAAAAAATTAAAAATAGAAAAAATTAAATAAAATAGACATATTTGGTATTGCCACGTCCGTGATGGTCGGCTCTATAAATATATCACATGATCGACCCAGTCCGATAAACACCATAAAAATATATAAATAACTGTCAAAAAAAGGCATTTTTATCACCTTACATCACAAAAAGTGCAACACCAAGTGATCAAAAAGGCATATGTCGCACAAAATGGTACCAATAAAACTGTCACCTCATCCCACAAAAAATGAGCCCCTACATAGGAAAATCTCTCAAAAAATTTAAAAACTATAGCTCTCAGAACATGGACACATTAAAACATAATTTTTTTGGTTTCAAGAATGCTATTATTGTGAAAAAACTTAAATAAATAAGAAAAAGTATACATATTATATATCGCCACGTCCGTAACGATCTGCTCTATGAAAATGTCACTTGACCGAACCCCTCAGATGAACACTGTAAAAATAAATAAATAAAAACTGTGCTAAAACAACCAATTTTTTGGTCACCTTGCCCCATAAAGTGTTATAATAAATGATCAAAAAATCATATGTACCCAAAATTAGTACCAATAAAACTGGCACCTTATCCCCTAGTTTCCAAAATGGGGTTGCTTCTTGGGAGTTTCTACTGTAAGGGTGCATCAGGGGGGCTTCAAATGGGACACGGCATCTAAAAACCATATGGAGTTCCTTTTCTTCTGCGCCTTGTCGTGTGCCCATACAGCAGTTTATGACCACATGTGGGGTGTTTCTGTAAATCGCAGAATCTGGGTAATAAATATTGAGTTTTGTTTGGCTGTTAACGATGTGTTAAAGAAAAAATTGGATTAAAATGGAAAATCTGCCAAAAAAGTGAAATTTAAAAATGTTATCTCCATTTTCCTTTAATTCTTGTGGATCGCCTAAAGGGTTAACAAAGTTTGTAAAATTGGTTTTAAGTAACTTGAGGGGTGTAGTTTCTACAATGGGGTCATTTATGGGGGTATCCACTATGTAGGCCCCACAAAGTGACTTCAGACCTGAACTGGTCCTTAAAAAGTGGGTTTTGGCAATTTTCTTAAAAATTTGAAGAATTGCTTCTAAACTTCTAAGCCCTTTAACGTCCTAAAAAAATAAAATGACATTTCCAAAATGATGCCAACATAAAGTAGACATATGGGGAATGTTAAGTAATAAATATTTTATGAGGTATCACTTTCTGTTTTAAAAGCAGAGAATTAGAAATTTAGAAAATTGCGAATTTTTCTAAATTTTTGGTAAATTTGGGATTTTTTCATAAATAAAGGTGAAATATATTGACTCAAATTTATGACTATCATGAAGTACAATGTGTCACGAGAAAACAGTCTCTGAATTACTTGGATAAGTAAAGGCGTTCCAAAGTTATTACCACATAAAATGAGATATGTCAGATTTGCAAAATTAGGCCTGTTCAAGAAGGGGGCAAATGGCCCAGATGGGAAGCGGTTAATGAAAAGATTATGTAGCTTTACGTCATTTGCATGCAACGAATGTATCAAAGTGGCTCATGAGCTGAGCTTACTTCATACATGGTAGTTGTTGGCTGTGTAATGCAACTGAACGCACCCCCTTCACCCCTCGCCAACCCCGGCCATTTGCACCCTCACATGCCACAGTCAATAGAGACAATGGCATCTGAGAGGTTAGATAGAAGGAGGGGGCTCCTTATGTCCAACGACTGGAGCCCTCCCGGTGAAATCACACGGTTCTGATAATAATAATGTCTATATCAATAGCGCCAACATATTCCACAGCGCTTTACAGTCAGTTTCAATGGAACCTGGGACCTTATGGTGGCTCCAAGGCCTGCCATTTCCCGAATTCCATAGATTGCAATAGTATTGTATTGCAGTTTATAGTACATTCTATAGTACAAGAGGTCAGAAAATCTCATATTCAAGTCCCCAAGTGTAGGGTAATAAAAATTACAGTAAAAATGCTTTTAAAAATATAAAAAGCACAAAGATGTTAAAAATTCAAATCATCCCATCTTACATATAAAATAAACATAAAAAAATAAGCATAACTGTTATCGCTGCTTCCTAAAGTCTGAACAATTAAAATATTAAAATATTTATCATGCATGATAAACACTGTAAAGGAAAAAAAATTGAAATGGCCCTATTTGCTGTTTTTGGTCACCTGATTCCCCCAAATAAAAATTTTATAAAATATGACATAGTTTATAATAGTTTATAAGGCCGAAAAAAGACATCTGTTCATCTAGTTTGGCCTGTTATCCTGCAAGTTGATCCAGAGGAAGGCAAAAAAAAAAACTGTGAGGTAGAAGCCAATTTTCCCCACTTAAGAGGGGAAAAAAAATTCCTTCCCGACTCCAATCAGGCAATCAGAAAAACTCCCTGGATCAACGACCCATCTCTAGTAGCTATAGCCTGTGATATTATTACACTCCAGAAATACATCCAGGCCCCTCTTGAACTCTTTTAGTAAATTCACCATCACCACCTCCTCAGGCAGAGAGTTCCATAGTCTCATTGCTCTTACCGTAAAGAATCCTCTTCTATGTTTGTGTACAAAGCCTCTTTCCTCCAGACGCAGAGGATGTCCCCTTGTCACAGTCACAGTCCTGGGGATAAAAAGATGATGGGAGAGATCTTTGTACTGACCCCTGATATATTTATACATAGTTATTAGATCTCTCCTCAGTCGTCTTTTTTCTAAAGGGAATAACCCTAATTTTGATAATCTATCAGGGTACTATAGTCCACCCATTCCAATTATTACTTTAGTTGCCCTCCTCTGTACCCTCTCAGGTTCTGCTATGTCTGCCTTGTTCACAGAAGCACAGAACTGTACACAGTACTCCATGTGTGGTCTCACTAGTGATTTGTAAAGTGGCAGTTCTATGTTCTCATCACGGGCATCTATGCCCCTTTTGATGCAACCCATTATCTTATTGACAGCAGCTGCCTGACACTGGTTTCTACAGCTTAGTTTGCTGTTCACTAAAATTCCTAGGTCCTTTTCCATGTCAGTGTTACCCAGTGTTCTATCATTTAGTATGTACTGGTGACTTGCATTATTCCTTCCCATGTGCATAACCTTACATTTGTCAGTGTTAAACCTCATCTGCCACTTCTCTGCACAAGCCTCCAATCTATCCAGATCCCTCCGTAGCAGTATTCTGTCCTCTTACGTGTCAATTACTTTGTATGGTTTAGTGTCATCTGCAAAAAATGATATTTTACTGTGCAAGCCTTCTACAAGATCATTAATAAATATATTGAAGAGAATAGGGTCCACCACTAGGGATAGTGACCCAATCTGAGTGTGTACCGTTAATAACCACCCTCTGTTTTCTATCACTCAGCCAGTTACTTACCCACATACAGACATTTTCTCCCAGCCCGAGCATTCTTATTTTATATACTAACCTTTTATGCGGTACAGTGTCAAGTACTTTGGAGAAGTCCAGATATACGACATCCATTGATTCACCGCTGTCAATTCTAGAACTTACCTCCTCATAGAAACTGATTAAATTAGTTTGACATGACCGATCCCTCATGAAGCTATGCTGATATGGCGTTATTTGCTTATTTTCATTGAGATCCTGCAACTTACCGGCCTATAGTTTCCGGGCTCTGTTTTTGGACCCTTTTTGAATATTGGCACCACATTTGCTATGCGCCAATCCTATGGAACACTCCCTGTCAGTATAGAGTCCGTAAATATCAGAAATAAGGGTCTGGATAAGACATTACTTAATTCTCTTAGGATACGGGAGTGTATGCCATCTGGTCCTGGCGATTTGTCTATTTTAAACGCCGCTGTACTTCTTCCTGGGTTAGACAGGGCACTTTTAATGGTGAATTTACTTTTACATTCTGCATTTCATCTGTGAATACAGTGGAGAAAAAAAAAATATTTTATAGCTTTATTTTCTCCTCATCGCTCTCTACAACTCCCCCCTCATTACTATGATTTAAAAAAGTTGTATGCACCCTAAAATGGCACCAATAAAAACTATTAGTCTTCCTGCAAAAAAAGTCCTAAAACAGCTCTATAAATGAAAATAGTAAAGCATAATAAAAACGAAATAAATTTGCTATAGACATTATCATGCTGATCCACAGAATACTATTGTCATGTCATTTTTAGTGCACAGTGAATGCATTAAAAACAAAACCCCAAAAACCATGGCAGAATTGTGTTTGTTTTTGATGTTTCACCCAACAAAGCATTTTTTCCTGTTTTTCAATACAAGATATGGTAAAGTAGATGGAGCAAATTAAATTTAAAACTTATCCCACAAAAAAAGAGGCCTTTTAAGTTATGGCTCTTTTAAGGCCTCTTTCACACAGTCAGTATTTTCTCAGTATTTTTGCATCAGTATTTGTGAGCTAAAACCAGGAGTGGGTCAAAACACAGAAAAGGTATACATTTTTCTATTATACTTTTTCTCTGTAGTTACTACTCCTGGTTTCGGCATACAAATACTGACCAAATACTGGCCATGTGAAACTGTCCTTAGGCCAAAAGTATAAAAACAAAAGCGATGAAAGGAGTTAAGGCGTTAAACAGCCTATAGTCACTTTCACACAAGCGTATTTGCAATCCGTTTATGGACCGGATTTTATGTACCGGAATCCGCTGCCAATGTTAATGAATAGAGCTATTCACATGGGTGTATAATTTCCATCAGTATTTGAAATGTATGTCAGAGTTTTGTGCGTATTTTTTTCCAAATACGCACATTACACAGGAGTGCATCAAAAGTGCAGGGGAGAAAGAATACGTATGTAAATTCTGATGAAATCCTGATGCAACTCTGATGACAATACTGATGGTATATCAGAAGGAATTCATGCATAAACCAGAGCCAGAATACTAACTGATTTCAATTACACTTGTGTGAAAGCGGCCTATAGAGAAAAGCATTTGAAAAAGCACCATAGCTTTAGCAGTCTACCATTGACCCCAAAACTATCGTCAAAATGCCGAAATCAAAAATACTGTGTATGTAGACAAATTCACGTGGTTTAGCCCATTTTAAAGAAAGGAGAAAAATACTGTTTAATGGTATGTGTGATATCTGTTTTACACAAGAATAATACAAGCCTATTACAGCTGCAGGTCGACCTTCCCCAAACTTACATCATTATAGAGGTGTGCATCCATGTAGGGTGACTGCATACGATGTGGATTCCGTGCAGTTTTTCTAGGCAGATTTTGTGTGGAACAACTGCAGTGTAGTACAGTACCAGTAAAGTGTATGTCATTAGACAAATCTCATGTGCACTTTGCTTTTTTCTCTTATTTGCAGAAAATGACCTGCTGTCCTGATTCCAAAATCCGCATCACGTCAATTGTTGTTGCATTTTTCATGGGTGGATTTTTTAAACGAGCCAAAACTACGATAAATAGTGCAGGTTTATTTGCACTGGTTTTTGCGCAGATTACTTGCAGATTTTCTGCACACAAATCTGCACCCTTTGCAGGCAAAATGAGGGTATGTTCACACAAATAAAATCCGGTGAGAAAAAAATGCCACCGCGTGAAGTGGCATGATACTTCTTAGAAGCAGATTGTTAATGGATTTTGTATTGAAGTCAATGATGAAGCAGGAAAAAAAAAACTGTTTTAGAAGTGGTTTTGAAACCGTTTTTTAGCAGTATTTACGCCACCAAAAACACAATTTCCGCCATATCCCAATCAAGGGCTGGATAAGAAAAAGCTAGGAAAACCTCTTCCAAATCATCAACGAAATACTGTATTCTAAAATGTTTGTAATACTCCTCGTAATCCTCCATCAAATTAAAAATCTGCTACCAAAAACGATCTGTTTTCAGCTACTAATCTGCTACTGATTTTTCTGCTGCAGATTTTTCTGTCTGAATTTTGCTTTATCGTGCAGCAACACTACCAGACTAATAGTATAAAGCAGGGATGTCCAGTATATGGATCCCCAGCTGTTGAAAAACTACAACTCCCTACAGCTATTAGGGCATTCTGGGAGTTGTAGTGTTGCAACAGCTGGAGGGCCGCAGGTTGAGCATCCCTGGTATAAAGCAATATTCACAACATATGAAGTGCATGAGCACAAATAACAGTCTGAATACTATTAGCTGCATTATGCCCTGTAGATTCCCTTTCTCAATACATTGCTAATAAATATTCACACTTTTACATACTGCAGTGAAATACGCTGCGTTTCACGCTCAGTCCACGTGCTGTAGTTGTGCGCTGCTTTTTGTAAAGACTCGGGTAACACTTGTCTGCAGAAATGTGTTTCTAATTAGGACACTGTCTGCGAACAGCATCATTTGTACGTTGTACATTTGGTATCTGGTGCTGTTTGCACAGCTCTCTCACATCTGAAAACAATGTGCAACACAATCTGTTGTGAGTTTCCAGAACTCGACTGCAGGAATATTTTACTAACAAGATGCTGAAGCTGAAACCGTTTCTACTCTACCAGGATTTATAAAACAGCGCTGCTTGTCAGCTTTAATATTTGTTTTACAGTGAAACTTGTCTTGAATGCCTTTTAAAGCATTTGAACAGGTAAACACTGGTTCTGTAACTAGCTGAAATCACTGCATAAATATGGCCAAGGGACTATTAAACATAAGCCATTGTTGCCGTTGCACGTACAGCAGAATTATGGCCAGTGCTGTATCTTTGTGTTTATCGCTAGGCAAGATATTTTACTTTAAGGGGAACATAGGTTTATTTAAGTTAAAGTTGGTTCATGGTGTGACAACTTTCCCTAAACTCATCATTTCCTGAGCAGATGACCCTTCTGCTGAATGTAGAGAGTTTTTCACGATTAGCGTTAATGGTAAAAGTTATTGTTGTAATATGGAAAATTGAGTATGAACTATAACTGGTTTTACTCATTATAATGATCTACCGCTTTTCAGGCTTATGATTTTCACTCAGACTGAATTAGTTAGCTCCTTACAAATAATTGGAAATGAAAAATAATTGCAGCGCTGCCTAGTGAAAGCAGATCTGGCAGCTACATCTTCTGTGATAAGGGCCCACACGACAGCTACAGGTCCATGTTAATATTAGCCAAAACAGCACAAAAACTAATTTGTACCGTTTGGCTAATGGGGACAATGAAAGAATAACTCAAAAAGTCATTAAAGGAGTTTTCCCATAATCAAAACAAGTTAGGGGATAAGTATCTGATCGGTGGCTGTCTGGCTGCTGGGACCTCACTGATCACGAGAACAGGGGTCATGTGTTCCCCTGCCACTCCAGTCAACGTCTATGAGACCGCCAAAGATTTCAAGTACAGTGCTTGGCTGTCTGCGGCAGTCCCATGAAGATTGAATGGAGCAGCAGTGCCCATGTTTCATTTAAACAGGGGGATGTAGGACCAGGGGTGGGATTCAAATTTTTAACAACAGGTTCCCTACTCAGCGGTGGACATGCGGCGTCACAACACATGTTTATATATACTTACACCATATATATCCAACACACAAACACATAAATACACCATATATTTGCTCCCACCCAACTTTTAAAAAGCCTACAGAGGTAAACTATGGAATTCAAGCGCTCATCTCCAGCAGCCGCTGTAATTTTAGCAACCGGATCTGGAGAACCTGAGTGAACTGGCTGAATACCATGCCTGAGTAGGACCTCTGTTCTTGTGATTGGTTGGACAGCCACCAGACACTTATGCTGTGGATAGTTGATACATTTGGTTTACGGGAAGACATTTTTAGTCTACTGTATTCATCTGGGAAGTGTTCTACTCACCTTATTGCTGTTGACTAAGCTGAGGGTTATACAGTGACAAGTGTCGTGCAACAGCAAGTCACAGAAAAGTCTCACAACACAAAAATACATGGGACTTGGCTGCAACTTGCTTTCACGCGACTATTTTAAAGCTGGGATTTGGCTGTTAAAATAAAGCCAAGTTGCCACCATGTTACAGGTGAGTCACGCTGAATTCAATGGAGTAAAAGTCTCGCTGAGCAGAGTTGGATTGTATGCGAGAGTTGCATTGCAGTCACAGCATGTCGTGTTTTGCACTGCGACACCATTGACATACATTATAGGGCACATTTATTAATACAGGCGTTTTAGGCTCCGGTCTTAATAAAGCCCTAAGCTAACGGAGGATCCGCCAAAGTTATGTACAGTCGTGGCCAAAAGTTTTGAGAATGACACAAATATTCGTTTTCACAAAGTTTGCTGCTAAACTGCTTTTAGATCTTTGTTTCAGTTGTTTCTGTGATGTAGTGAAATATAATTACATGCACTTCATACGTTTCAAAGGCTTTTATCAACAATTACATGACATTTATGCAAAGAGTCAGTATTTGCAGTGTTGGCCCTTCTTTTTCAGGACCTCTGCAATTCGACTGGGCATGCTCTCAATCAACTTCTGGGCCAATTCCTGACTGATAGCAACCCATTCTTTCATAATCACTTCTTGGAGTTTGTCAGAATTAGTGGGTTTTTGTTTGTCCACCCGCCTCTTGAGGATTGACCACAAGTTCTCAATGGGATTAAGATCTGGGGAGTTTCCAGGCCATGGACCCAAAATGTCAACGTTTTGGTCCCCGAGCCACTTAGTTATCACTTTTGCCTTATGGCACGGTGCTCCATCGTGCTGGAAAATGCATTGTTCTTCACCAAACTGTTGTTGGATTGTTGGAAGAAGTTGCTGTTGGAGGGTGTTTTGGTACCATTCTTTATTCATGGCTGTGTTTTGGGGAAAAATTGTGAGTGAGCCCACTCCCTTGGATGAGAAGCAACCCCACACATGAATGGTCTCAGGATGCTTTACTGTTGGCATGACACAGGACTGATGGTAGCGCTCAGCTTTTCTTCTCCGGACAAGCCTTTTTCCAGATGCCCCAAACAATCGGAAAGAGGCTTCATCAGAGAATATGACTTTGCCCCAGTCCTCAGCAGTCCATTCACCAAACTTTCTGCAGAAGATTAATCTGTCCCTGATGTTTTTTTTGGAGAGAAGTGGCTTCTTTGCTGCCCTTCTTGACACCAGGCCATCTTCCAAAAGTCTTCGCCTCACTGTGCGTGCAGATGCGCTCACACCTGCCTGCTGCCATTACTGAGCAAGCTCTGTACTGGTGGCACTCCGATCCCGCAGCTGAATCCTCTTTAGGAGACGATCCTGGACTTGCTGGACTTTCTTGGACGCCCTGAAGCCTTCTTAACCCTGAAGCCTTCTTAACAAGAATTGAACCTCTTTCCTTGAAGTTCTTGATGATCCTATAAATTGTTGATTGAGGTGCAATCTTAGTAGCCACAATATCCTTGCCCGTGAAGCCATTTTTATACAACGCAATGATGGCTGCACGCGTTTCTTTGCAGGTCACCATGGTTAACAATGGAAGAACAATGATTTCAACCATCACCATCCTTTTAACATGTCAAGTCTGCCATTTTAACCCAATCAGCCTGACATAATGATCTCCAGCCTTGTGCTCGTCAACATTCTCACCTGAGTTAACAAGACGATTACTGAAATGATCTCAGCAGGTTCTTTAATGACAGCAATGAAATGCAGTGGAAAGGTTTTTTTGAGATTAAGTTAATTTTCATGGCAAAGAAGGACTATGCAATTCATCTGATCACTCTTCATAACTTTCTGGAGTGTATGCAAATTGCTATTAGAAAAACTTAAGCAGCAACTTTTCCAATTTCCAATATTTATGTCATTCTCAAAACTTTTGGCCACGACTGTAGAGGCGCCAGCATCCAGCACCAGTTCTAAATGTAATGTAGCTTCCTTGCTGTCTTACATTTAGACCATTTTCTATGCCTAAAACAGGCGTAGAAAATTATGAATGAGAGGGACCTGCCGGCTAACCATTGGGCCGCCATCTGCACCTGAAATACACCTAATTTAGGTGTATTTCAGGTTAGTAAATGACCCACTATATGTCACACATGTTGCAGTGTAGTCCTAACCTTAATGCCACCATTTTTTTTTTCATTTTGACTAATAAAAGTAAGGTCAACAAAAATACCCATCTTTGGTTGATTGGATACCCTTGTAATTGGTCTTATTGTAGGTTTGGAAATAGTATGGACCTGTAGCTGTAATATATTACCCTTACTTAGGGCTAAAGCTCTATATAATATTTTAATATAACAAATTTGAAGCATTATGTTTAAAAAATAATTAATGTGCAGTATGGCAGTAAATACAGTCCCTATAGCTCAGGTCTGTGTGTGCCAACATATATATACATTTTATGAATTTATTTTTTATTTTACCATGTAAAGTAACATCCTATCATATGTACATGTCATTAATTAACAAATGTTCTCATGGGGGGTTGTAAAGGGATTTGGTGCCAGGCAGTTTCATTTCTTTATTGCTGTGTTTAGCTTTATAAATCCTTTACAAATAAACCTTGTTGCGTGTGAAGGCGATAGCCCTAAATAAGACATTTAGGGGCATTCTCAGAAGCATCTGTGTAAACTTCTATGTTTTACTGTATATGAAGATTGGAAAAAACACACTATAAATGTTAAAGATAATGAGGTTTTAAAAGAAATGTGTCATCAGAAAATGACCTATTGCATATATCCCGTTTTCATATTAAACATTTTTTAAACTTTCCAGGCCCCCATCTATATATATATATTTTTTTAAATCCTAAAATCATGCAGTTTTCACACTGGCCACTAGACCTAAAATCTGTCAAGACATTTTGTTCTTTGAGAGTATTTCCATTGGCTATAGACACAATGGCCTGGAAGGGACCTCATTGACTTCTATGGGAGAGATTTCAAGGCATGCTGTGTGACCTGGGCAGAAGTCAAGAGGGAGTAGATAAGCTGTGGTATCACCTATTGTGAATGGTGTATCCTGTGTAATCTATACAGAGGTGATACCTGCCATTGTAATTTTACCTGTGCTGAAAATATGATGGCTACAGAAAATAATACTTGTACAGAACAGGAACTGTCCACATTATTAGGCCTAGTAACCAGTAAAAAAACTGTATGATTTTAGGTATTTTTGAAAATCTTGATAGTGACATGGAAATTTAAACAAAGATCACCAAAAAAAATGTATGTGTGTTTAGCATCAAATTATGATTTAAAGAGGACCTTTCACTGCTCCTGACATGCCTGTTTTAATAGCTTCATTCATTCTCCATGTAATAACAATTCTGGAGCATCTATTCTTATGACTCTATGTTGTGCCATTCCTTTATTATTTCTGCTAGAAGTTATGAATGAATTGCTATTGGCCTTCAGTAAGGGTACAGAGGGGAGGTAACCAGTTGGGGGGGTGTCCCTGCACAGTCTCGCTCTATCCAATCAGTGCTGCCATTTTCAGACTGTGCAGGGACACACCCCCAACTGGTTACCACCTATTGTACCCTTACTGCAGACTGCTGGCAATTCAGTCATAACTTCTAGTTGAAATACATCATCTTCTGTTGACATATTCGCTTTAAGGTAAAAGGACCCTTGAAATCCTGCAACTCTTTAAATATCATGAATTTCCTCGAAGTCTAATGTGCCCATAGTCCATGATTAACCAAATGTTCATAAAGACTGTTATTTTGGCATATATCTGCCAAATATACAGCGGGATACATTTGCCAGAACTTTATTAAAATGCATAGTTAAATTTATAACTATTACAACTACTCAAAAAAAAAACTTTTTTTTCAGTGGGTGTCCACAGCATGGGGCATACATTTGGTGCAATGTTTCAAGCAGTGCAATGAATGTAGCAGCTGAACACAGTGTAAACACCTGGCCTAACTTCCGACCTAACTTTGCCATCACGTCTGACGACATTATGTATAAAATATAAATTCTGACGCTGAGGAATGTGGCACTTACATATAAAAAGGGGCAGATGCATGGTACTGCCATGACACAGCACAGTTCCACATTGTGCACGGTATTAGGGGCCAAAATTCATACTGTGCGTTACCTTGTTATTGCAGCTGTAAAATAGTAAAACGGAAGGTACCAACTGTGTATTTTTATCACAACATTCATATACGGTATGGGTGTTTGGGTTTTATTTCAAGTAATTTAAAATGTTATGTTCCATATGTTCCAGTGAACACATTTATAAAATAAAATTCTAACATAATAAAACATTATTATTTATATAAAAATAAAAATGCAATTGCATTTGTTAAATTTCCAAATCATCTGCATGTGTTTTTATAGATTAATCTAACATTATATTTTATTTTTTCTTGTACAATAAACTGCATGCAGCTGTATGTTAAAATTCATTTTCAAAATTACAATAATCCTGCTTTACATGCTTTGAAATCTAACCAGAAACGTGATATTTTCTGAGAGGTTTTGTAGAATAATAATACGGCAGAGTCCTGTTTATTATTTTTTGCAGCGCTAGAATGTAGAGGAAGCAGATATTTCGAAGTCAATGAGTCAATATGTGGGAAAGTTGCATATAGCTTGGCTTTTTTTTCACCTACTTTTTAAGTCAGTATCTCCCAAGAGCAATGACATATATTGCCACCCACCTTAGTTCTTCCTTCCTCTGCCCTTACAGAACCTCTTTGTTATTTTATCTAATCGGATTCAGAGGCCTTACTTCAGTTGGCTAGCTTACAGTGTTCAAAGAGTTTAAATTTCTTATTTCCCAGGCTTCAGAGAGACTAAAAATAACCGAGAAAAAAAATGTAAATGTAAAGCAAAAATGTCTGTTTCTAATAAAAAAAAATCCCAATACCATGCACACGGAATAAGGTAATTAAATGAATAGGATATTGTTCATTATACATTGTTTGAAGCCGGTTATCTATTTATCTTGGAAAGGCTTCACATATAGGGGTTGTCTGTTTTCTGACAATTGTATCGCTAATATCACATAGTAGAAATAGAAGCAGCTGAAGTATGCAACTGATTTTTCAGAAACACAGAAAATGTTGAAAGGAAGTCATATATTTTGTAATGCATTCTGGACACATTTTGCAGTCTCAGCATGGGTATGTCTACATAAGAAATGCTATAGATTTCAGTGCGACCAATCTGCAGCATTGTACAATACCAGCAAAGTGAATGAAGAATTTAAGAAAAATCAACCACACAATGTGAAAAAATATGCAGCATAAATTGACCTGTTTCAATGTCAATTTATGCTGTGGATTTCCACCGCAGATTTGCAATACATAGGTTGAAATCCACAACAAACCTGCAGCAAATAATTCTACATGTAACCCATGCAGATTTCATCTGCAAATTATGTCCAGTTGGATGTACCCTAATAGCATAGCCACATGGACGGCTTCCTTTTGGAAGCCAAAACCAGGTCTGAATTCAAAAAAGAGAAGTTGTGTTTGTCCAATATACTTTCTTTACCTTTATCATCCACTTCTGACTTCTGATTTCCAAACCTGCATCTGAAAACCTGATCGTGTAGCCATACACTAAGGGCTCATGCACACGAACCTATTTATTTTCCTTGTCCATTCCGTTTTTCAATGGGTCCGCAAAAAAATGGAAATGACTCCATGTGCATTCCGTTTTCGTATGTCCACATGGCCGTTCCGCAAAAAAAATAGAACATGTCCTATTCTTGTTCGTTTTGCGCAATATGGATGTCACACAGACGCCATCCGTATTTTATGTGGATCGCTAAATACATATGTTCGTGTGCATGAGCCCTAACTGTGATAGAAGACCATATTATTTTAGTAAGTTGCCTAACTTTTTTATTTTCTGATGTGATTATGAACTGGCTAATACTTTTACAGAAAATCACAGTAATTACAAATGTTTTATTCATCAAGGACCATCGCTCCTGAAAATTGTTTAATGGAAATAGATGAATCTCTTATATTTTAGTTACATCACATAAAACAAATTCAAACTGCGATGATTCAAAGGGCTTATAAGGAATTAAAAAGTGTCTGCTGTTTTGTTTTTTGTTTTTTTCCAGAAATGGCACCACACCTGTCCATAGGAAACTTCTTAATAATAGAGAAAAGAGCTGAGCTGCAATAAGACACAAACCTGTACAGAGGTGTGCGTTCTGAAAGCAAACACTACAACTTCTTTGAAGGAAGTAGAATGCCTGTTCATGTGATCAACTAAAGTGGGGATCTGATACAAAGGCAGGTCTTCTTCAAGAGGACCTGGCTGAGGATCAGCTCTTATTCATTTCTACAGTTTTTTCAATCAGATCCCTACACTAGCTAATAAGGAAGACTACCCATTTAAATGCTGCCTACGCTGGGCAGAGCTAAAGGTGGCCATACACATTAGATATAAGTTGGTTAACAGCAGTTGAGCAAACATCTGGTGAACAATCTTTTCTCAGACATGGCCATATACATATTAGTCCACAAACAATCATTCTTTGAACAAAAAAATCTTTTGTCTATCACTGACTTTTCAGACAATAATGATCTGTCATTGGTCGGCTAAAACGATTGTTCGTTGTTAGTCTATTTTAGTCTATTTTGTATGGTCGCCTTTAGATGTCACATGCCTTGGTGCCTATGACCTTTGATGTCTACTTAGGGAAAGGCAAAGAAGATATTGCAAATATATTTCTTGGTGTGGGGAAAAAAAACTGTCATGGGAACAACAGCCATGAATTGAAACCATACTGTATAAAAAGACGAGACTAACAATACAATACCCAACAATAGCTTAAATTTAAAGGGGTATTCAGGTATTTAGATATTAATGACCTATGCCGAGCATCTGGAATAGACTACACAGAAAGGAGGTGCTGTCTCCGTACACTTTTTATTTTTTGGACATGCCAATTTGTTAGGGGAACCTTACCACTTCTCCTGGAGATATGCACCCACCACTATACCTACTTGGGCATGCTGGTCACCCTTCTATATTGAACTATGCCCAGGATAGGTTATCAATATCAGATGAGTGAGGGTCTGACACCCCCACTAATTAGCTGTTTACGGCAGCTGCTGCAGTGCAATGCCAACTATTGGATGGCTTAGTTTGAGACAGGGGTTTTGTGTAAACTACGCCACCTTTATGGGCTAGGTGCAGTGCATTTCTTAAGAACAAAATGCTTCAAATTACACCAAAAATGAGCATGATTGCTCCAAATTGCACCATATTTTGGTGTACTTTATGACAGTGTCTAGGTCAGTGGTGGCGAACCTATGGCACGGATGCCAGAGGTGGCACTCAGAGCCCTCTCTGCGGGCACCCGAACCCTGGAAAAAGTCTATGGGGTACCAATATAGACTTTTCCTGCCATTCATTAGCGCAGGGCGCACTATGAACAGCACAGGCAGCGCACTGAATGTAGGCAGGATATTATACCCGTAGCTAAATGATAAAGTACATGGAAGATATACCATATTGGTATTCAGGTTAAATTGCCATGTTAGCAATTTGTGATAATTGAGTGCGTTTTGGGTTGCAGTTTGGGCACTCGGTCTGTAAAAGGTTCACCATCACTGGTCTAGGTGCACTGACATTAGTAAATGTGGACTATTGTTTTTAAGGCTTTAATTCTTCCAATATCAAATCTTTCAAATTTCCTACTTTTATAAATATATACTTTATAGTTAGGCACATGTCTAAATATGAATATGTTCCATTTTCTAGTTCTAAGTGACAGTATAACTACTTTATCTGTTCATGTAGTTCAGGGGTCAGCAAACCATCGGCACTCCAGTTGTTATGAAATTGCAACCCCCAGCATGGACATTTGCTTGGCTGTTTCCAGAACTCCCATATAAGTGAATGGAGCATGTTGGGATATGTAGTTTAACAACAGCTGGAGTGCCAGAGGTTGCTGACCCTTGATGTAGTACATTATACTGCATGTTGGGTGTGTTACCCTAGAATCTACGAGTAATGTGATACATTGAATTCTGGCTCTAGATTCTGGTTCTAGTAGGCAGCTATCTCCTTCGTATCCTGTTAACTACAATTGCAGGGCGAAGCAACTCATTTTTCTGTTATACAGTCAGCAAACAATAGAGCAAATTTATCAAGGTGCGGCTGCACATTTCGATGATTTTTTTTTTCTGTTTAGCCAAAGCAAAGAATGGTTTGTAGACTAGAATCACGCACGCAGTTATTGTGACAGTTACTCATCTTTATGTAACTTTTTGAGCCAAACATATAAGTGGATCCAAAAGAGATAAATATAAATTTTCCTTTATTTCTTTCTCTTTGTAAGTCTGGCACGTATACAGGAAAGACTGATAGTTCTTTTTCCTGAACAACTACGTCCTAAAAGCTGTCTCAAATAGGTTTTGTTTTTCAGAGGAGGGTGACAAGGGCCACGGCTTGGTTCTCTCACCTTTGAGACACAACTACCAATGCTGAGGAGTACAGTGCTTCTTTCTGTTTTACAACAGGTAATTTCTCATTTGTCACATTTTGATTTAAAAAATCATATTTATCATAAGTCTTCCAGACAAAATCAGTTTTGAATACCTTGAGGGGTGTAGTTTCTTAGATGGGGTCACTTTTTTTAGAGTTTCTACTCTAGGGTTGCATCAGGGGGGCTTCAAATGGGACATGGTGTCAAAAAAAACAGTCCAGCAAAATCTGCCTTCCAAAAACTGTATGGCATTTCTTTCCTTCTGTGCCCTGCCGTGTGCCCGTACAGTAGTTTACGACCACATATGGGGTGTTTCTGTAAACTACAGAATCAGGGCCATAAATATTGAGTTTTGTTTGGCTGTTAACCCTTGCTTTGTAAAAGTAAAAAAAAATATTAAAATAGAAAATCTGCCAAAAAAGTGAAATTTTGAAATTGTATCTCTATTAATTCTTGTGGAACACCTAAAGGGTTAACAAAGTTTGTAAAATCAGTTTTAAATACCTTGAGGGGTGTTCTTTCTTAGAATGGGTCACTTTTATGGAGTTTCTACTCTAGGGGTGCATCAGGGGGGCTTCAAATGGGACATGGTGTAAAAAAAAACAGTCCAGCAAAACCTGCCTTCCAAAAACCGTATGGTATTCCTTTCCTTCTGTGCCCTGCCGTGTGCCCGTACAGCGGTTTACGACCACATATGGGGCGTTTCTGTAAACTACAGAATCAGAGCCATAAATATTGAGTTTGGTTTGGCTGTTAACCCTTGCTTTGTAACTGGAAAAAAATAATTAAAATGGAAAATCTGCCAAAAACTGGGTTTTTGAAAATTGCTGAAAAATTTCAAGATTTGCTTCTAAACTTCTAAGCCTTGTAACATCCCCAAAAAATAAAATATCATTCCCAAAATGATCCAAACATGAAGTAGAAATATGGGGAATGTAAAGTAATAACTATTTTTGGAGGTATTACTATGTATTATGGAAGTAGAGAAATTGAAACTTGGAAATTTGCAATTTTTTACTTCATTTTGGTAAATTTGGTATTTTTTATAAATAATTTTTTATTTTTTTTACTTCATTTTACCAGTGTCATGAAGTGCCTGGGGGAGGAAAGAACATGCTGCAATTACTAGGTAATTCAATACCTATATAAAAGTATTAACTAGGGAACTAAGGTAAACTTAGTAAGACCAATCCAATGACATAAAAAAAAATATGACACTTACCCTTTAAACATGGGACAAAAACTTCATTTGAATACAGCCTAAGGGCTCATGCACACAAACGTATTTTCTTTCCGTGTCCGTTCTGGCTTTTTTTGGCGAACCGTATGCAGAACCATTCATTTCAATGGGTCCGGAAAAAAAAGGAAGTTATTCTTTGTGCATTCTGTTTCCGTATGTCCGTATTTCCATTCCGCAAAAAAATTTAACATGTATTATTATTGTCCGTATTACGGACAAGGATAGGACTGTTCTATTAGGGGCCAGCTGTTTTCGTTCCTCAAAATACGTAATGCACACGAACGTCATCTGTATTTTTTGCAGATCCACAAAATACATATGGTCGTGTGCATGAGCCTTAAGGGCTCATGCACACGAACGTACTTTCTTTCCATGTCAATTCCTTTTTTTGGCGAACCATATGCGGAACCATTCATTTCAATGCGTCCACAAAAAAAACTAAGTTGTTCCGTCTGCATTTCGTTCTGCAAAAAAATAGAACTTGTCCTGATATTGTCTGCATTACAGACAAGGATAGTACTGTTCAATTAGGGGCCAGCTGTTCTGTTCCACAAAATACGGAATGCACAAAGACGTCATCCGTATTTTTTGTGGATCCGTTTTTTGTGGACCGCAAAATACATACGGTCGTGTGCATGTAGCCTAATAGTAAAACGGGGGTTCAGAATAAACTGGAAATCAAGTGGTAAGATAGATCAGAATGGCTTTTATTATCATTTTATTTAAGACAATGATCTCCCAGGTTTACTGACTTTGTACTTCCAGTTCCTTCAGTATTAGGCCTCATGCACACGACTGTGTCCATTTTGTAGTCTGCAAACCCCGTATCTGCAAAACATAGATGAGATCCATGTGCCGTCTGCATTTTTTTTTTGCAGGCCCATTTATGTCAAGGGGTTTGTGGTCTGCATTTTTCAGACATATTCTATCTTTTTCCAAAGCGCACATACAGATGCAGAAAGCACATAGATCATCTGTGTCCTATACTTGGCCGCAGAATGCAGACCATGGACACATTGAAATCAAAGTGGATGCAACATGGACAATATCTCTAGTTTGTGGATCCGCAATATGCTCACCACAAAATACATACGGACGTTTGCTTGAGGCCTAAACAGTACATTTTACTCCAGTCACAAATGATAGGAAGTGTAGTAGAGGAGAGAATCTAAAGCTGCGATGGCTAACAGGGGCGGACTGGGAACTTAAAGTGGCCCTTGAAAAAAATACTAAAAAAGGCCCTGTTTTGTAGCTGGAAGTCAGGGCCAGCAATACCATATTGCGGCACATTACACCACCCCAACAGTTCCGAATACCACAGTCCATCACAAAATACTGCTGCCGGCAGCACAAAATACATCCGCAAAACCTCCACTGACGGCTGTGAGAAGGGCTCAGGCGGCCCTCTAGTCATCGGCCCACCGGGAAACTTCCCTGTAAGGTCTATGGCCAATCCGCCTCTGATGGCTAACCTCCGGGACTCCAGCTGTGGTAAAACTACAACTCCCAAGATGCTCACTTGCTTGGCTGTTCTCAGAACTCCACAGAAATGAATGGAGCATGCTGGGAGTCGTAGCTTCACCACAGCTGGTGTGCCGGAGGTTAGCCATCACTGAACTAGAGGATAGGATACTGTTTGTACTGTATATTACTGGCTATTTTAGCCTGCACAATACAGTACATACTTGTATCATCAGAACTGTATACCTATTAAATACTGCTAGTCACGACAAACTATTTAATGAATTATTGTCAAAAGCTGCATATTGCTTACAGAATTTTAACAAAAATGTAAGTGAATAAAAACATTTAGATATCCGACCTAGAGGGGCCGGTAAGGAATGTCAGTACTGATAGCTATAGGGCTTCTCCCACAGTTAGAGAAAACATACAGGCCTAGGACACAACCATTAGCTGCCAAGTAAAAATTGATTCATTCCTCTTACTGATACCCCCCAAGCATACGACATGTATTACTAACACAGAACTTCTATTAGACCAACAAATACTTTGAAAATGAACTGCTTCATATGTAATTACCTGCCTTCATGAATGCAGCTTTTATAGATAAGAACTATAGATACAACAGTATTCCCAGGGATCCATCACAAATGGTGTAAGCATACAACATTGGGGGAGATTTAGCAAAACTGGTGTAAAGGAAAATTGGCTTAGTTGCCCATAGCAACTAAACACCGTTTCCCCACTTTCTGAACCGTGAATGGGGACCCTAATAGAAATAAGGTTTAATCTGGGTGAAGGTAGTGTCAGACTGGGGTGCCTAGGGCCCACCAGTAAAATTTATTTTGGAGGCCCACCGTACGGATACATTCAACTATTACCTGCTCACACAGCAGCAGCAAGATGCTACCAGATGAGTGAATATGAGGTCCCTGCAGCAACTTTGAGAAGGAAGGTCCTGGGGAGAAGAAGACACTGGCTAGCTTTCCTCTATACCTAGAAGTCATCTCAGCTCTGATCGTGTCTACAATAATAAACTGAGGAGTTTTTTTAATAATCTATCAGGTTTTTTCATATGAACATAGGCTGGTTGAGGTCCTGTACATTAAATATATGTATGTAGTGCAGTAAGTCTACTGTGTTATGTGCCACTGGTTCAGGGGGTGGGAGACTAGGGGCCCACCGGGGGATTCACCTGTACCCCTGTGGCCAGTGTGAGCCTGGGTGAAGGTCAAACTTCTGTTGCCATATTTGAACAAGCCCTAGATGTTTTAAGAACACACACAGTAGCACATACTGCTACTTATGGAGTAGTTGATTTTTCTAAACCCGTGAAAATACTGCAGCAGCAACAGTGACATCTGGTGGGAGTAATAACCATTCATTACCGTGATCAAAGTAGTGTACTTCAGTATATTAATGGAGTAACTGATGTAATGTGTGTGACAGGAAGGCATAAATCACTGCATCACACACCACTGCATTCTGCGGTGTTATTGGCGCTGCATTATTCTGAATGCTCTAGCATCCCTTTTTCTCCACAGAAATTAAAATGAAAATATACAGTAGGAAATGGCAATGAAAAGCAATTCAGGCTGAATATTTGTATTGCAATTAACCATGGCATTTGGGGGCTAAATGTCAGTGACAGGAGTGGTTGCCAATCACAGACACTGCCGGGGGATGACAGCTCGCATGTTTAAAGCCCTGACATTCACATATACATGTAGAGCAGACATCACCAAGTGGTTAAAAACTTTGTTCTACTTTAGTGATAACCAAAATGTATTATCTGAGAAAGATGCATCAAGTGCATTTCATTAGAAAAATCTTCTTGCAAGAACAAAATACCTGTATCTCTCCTAACATAATGCAAACTTGTAGATTCTAAAAGTAAACTTGTAAAATTAGACCATTTTAACTCAATCATTGATGCTTTTCACATATGCTTGCCTACAATTGTTCAGTATACTTATTCTTGTCAGCTGTCCTCTTCTGACCTCTGCTGGTGAAAGTATGGTAGTTGTAATTAAAGTTTAAAAAAAACCTCTCCAGTTATCTCAGTTCTAACATCACAGAACACTGAAATCATTTGCCAAATATTAGTGCTCATCAATGGCAATTTTTTCTTTTTGTTTTTTTCCTCTCCACCTTCCAAAACCATTTTTTTTTTTTAAATGTTCACATAGCTATATGAGGGCTATTTTTTGCGGGAAAGGAATTTGGCATCATTTAAATGAGTTTAAAGGATAGATTATCAATATCAGATCGTCGGGAGTCCTACACCTGGCACTTCCGCCAATCAGCTAGTTGAAGAGAAGGCCGCGGACCTCCATCGATCTGCTGTTGATGACCTATCCTAAGGATGGGTCATCAATAAAAATATCTCCGAAAATCCCTGTCTTTGTGGGGTTAAAGGGGTTTTCCAGGTCTTTTATACTGATGACACTGGATAGGTTATCAACATCTGATCGGTGGCGGTCCGACTCAGCTGTTTTAGCTCATCAAGCACAGCGCCGTACATTTAGAGCCGTTGTGCTTGGTATCACGCTCAACCCCATTCACTTCTATGGGGCTGAGCTGCGCCTAGGCCATGTAACCGATGAACATGTCGTCAGTGGCCTAGGAAGGGCCTTCTAATGCATTGGAGTCTATGAGAGAAGTAATCTGATTGTTTTTTATAGTTCCCTATGGGAACTATAGAAAAGTATTTAAAAAAAGTGTTTTTAAAACTATAAAACACATTTTTTAAAATCTAAAAACTCTAATTTCCCCAAGATGAAAATAAAAGTACATAAACAATAAAAAAAATGCACTGCAATGTGCAAAAATGCCTCTAGTATTAAAATCTAAAAATATTTATCCCATACGGCAAAAGGAAAAGAACAAAAAGTGGCCAATTTGTGGGGTTTTTCTTTTGCTTGCTTTACCTCCCACACAAAATTAAAGAAAAAGTGATACATACCCCAATAGGATCAATGAAAAGTACATCTCCCCAAAAAAATTTGCCCTCATACAGCTCCATACACATAATTACAAAAACGTTATAGGGGTCAGAATACGGTGACTAGTGTTGAGCGATTCAAGCTTTGGATCAGAGATCCGAAGTCGATTTGTTCAAACACTTCAGTTTTAATGCTGTACGAAGACATGTCTCCATACACCATTACAATGTATTGCCTCTGTGGAGGCAAAATCGTTTCACTTGAAGTCGCGAGAGACCTCAGTGAATGAATACTCTAATCGCTTCTGTGTCTATAAAAAAAAAATTAAAATAGCAATCCGAAGTCGTGTTTGGTACCGAAGTACCAGCCAGTACCAAACCCGACTTTGGATTCCAAATGTTTTTAAAGATGTAGAACTGAATACCAAATTCATTCATCAAAGTCTCCCTCGACTTCGGATGAAACGAATTTTGCCTCCATGGAAACAATACATTTTAATTTTGTATGGAGGCAGCATTAAAACGAAGTGTTTGAACGAATCGACTCCAGATCTATGATCGGAAGCTTGACTCACTCAAGCCTAATGGCGATGGAAAGAAAAAAACTTTTTTTTCAAGGTTTTTATTTTCTTTCAGTATTAAAACACAAGAGAAACTATAAATATGTGGTAATGGTGGAATTAGAAGGTGCAACTTGTCCCGCAAAGCAAAAGCCCTCATATGGTTATGTGAATGGAAAAATAAAAATGTTATGGCCCCGGAAAGGCGGGGAGTTAAAAAATGAAAACACAAAAACCTCCTGAAAGGGTTAAATCTCAATCCCTTTGCTTCTACTGTAAAACACCATGGATCTGCCTCATGCAAATATGCTTTTGCAAAATCCTCAGTGATTACATAAACAGTATATGTAATAGCACCCTGCTCTATGCAAAAAAGACACATGCAAACACCGGAAATATGGATTATTCAGAATTGCATCACTGCTGTACTTACTATATATGAAAATTAAAAGCTGTTTGTGCACATTTTTTATCAAAATTGTGTCAGACCCATCTACTAACAACAAGGTGGCTTCTGCAAACGGAAACCTAACACTGAATTTGCCTCTCCTGGGCTTTAGGCCTACAACATTAAAGTGAAACTGTCATATTTATTTTTTTATTTGCTAGTTTATTAGAGCTAGGCATGTAATTACCTTTAGGGTTGTGCAAACCCCAACTTTCATACCGAACTTTAGGACTTTTGGACCCCGGACCCGAACCCGAAATTTTCAGTAAAAGTTTGGGTTCGGGTTTGTTGTTCAGCGATTTAATGGCGCTTTTTGAAAGGCTGCAGAGCAGCCAATCAACAAGCGTTTAACTTGTGTGCCCTTAGAAGCCATCACAGCCATGCCTACTAATGGCATGGCTGTGATTGGCCAGTGCAGCATGTGACCCAGCCTCTATATAAGCTGGAGTCACGTAGCTCTGCATGTCACTCTGCTTTGATTAGTGTAGGGATAGGATGCTGCTGCTGTGAGGGAGAGAATAGGAAAGAATCTTTAATCTGAAGTGTTTGTTAACTCAGCAATCTACCTAGATTTTGTTTTGTGGGTGCAGTGCACAATATTTTTACCCTGCCCTGAGCCCAGTGATACAGAAAACTAACTTTTCACTGTCTGTTAGTTAGGTGGGCGGCGGCGGCCATTTTATACAAGTTCAGTGCACCAGCACAGCATATGTGCATTTGTCAAATACAAGCTTGAAATACTGCAATTATATTCTGGGTTTAAAAAAAATCACCCATTTTTTGCAAGACCCGATATCTGTGGTCTTTGCAGCATTTGTCAGTGTGAAATACAATCTTGAAATACTGCAATAATTTTCTGGGTTTAAAAAAGCACCCATTTTTGCAAATAGCCTACATCTGGGGCCTATGCTGAATTTGTCAGTGTAAAATCTAATCTTGAAATACTGCAATAATTTTCTGGGTTTTAAAAAACACCCTTTTTGGGCAAAATACTAAATTTGCAGCCTTTGCTGCATCTGTCAGTGTGAAATACACGCGTTAGATACTGCTGTTATATTCTGTTATAAAAACACACACCCATTTTGGGCAAAATACTAAATTTGTGGCGTTTGCTGCATCTGTTAGTTTGAAATACACGCGTTAGATACTGCTGTTATATTCTGTTATTAAAAAAAAGCACCCATTTTAGAAAAAATACTAAATTTGCAGCCTTTGCTGCATCTGTCAGTGTGAAATACACGCGTTAGATACTGCTGTTATCTTCTGTTATTTAAAAAAACACCCATTTTGGGAAAAATACTAAATTTACAGCCTTTGCTGCATCTATCAGTGTGAAATACACACGTTAGATACTGCTGTTATATTCTGTTATTAACCACTTCACATCTGGGCCATTTGCCCCCATCCTGGCCAGGCCTAATTTTGCAAATCTGACATATCTCACTTTATGTGGTAATAACTTTGGAACGCTTTTACTTATCCAAGCCATTCAGAGATTGTTTTCTCGTTATACATTGTACTTCATGATAGTCATAAATTTGAGTCAATATATTTCACCTTTATTTATAAAAAAATCCCAAATTTATAAAAAATTTAGAACAATTCTAGATTTCAATTTCTCTGCTTTTAAAACAGAAAGTGATACCTCATAAAATATTTATTACTTAACATTCCCCATATGTCTATTTTATGTTGGCATCATTTTGGAATAGTCATTTTATTTTTTTAGGACGTTAGAAGGCTTAGAAGTTTAGAAGCAATTCTTAAAATTTTTAAGAAAATTGCCAAAACCCACTTTTCAAGGACCAGTTCTGGTCTGAAGTCACTTTGTGGGGCCTACATAGTAGATACCCCCATAAATGACCCCATTGTAGAAACTACACCCCTCAATTACTTAAAACCTATTTTACAAACTTTGTTAACCCTTTAGGCGTTCCACAAGAAGTAAAGGAAAATGGAGATCAAATTTTTTAATTTCACTTTTTGGGCAGATTTTTCATTTAATCCAATTATTTCTTTAACAAATCGATGGATAACAGCCAAACAAAACTCAATATTTATTACCCAGATTCTGCGGTTTACAGAAACACCCCACATGTGGTCATAAACTGCTGTATGGGCACACTGCAGGGCGCAGAAGAAAAGGAGCGCAACATGGTTTTTAGATGCCATGTTCCATTTGAAGCCCCCCTGAGGCACCCTTACAGTAGAAACTCCCAAGAAGTGACCCGATTTTGGAAACTAGGGGATAAGGTACCAGTTTTATTGGTACTATTTTTGGGTACATATGATTTTTTGATCATTGATTATAACACTTTATGGGGCAAGGTGACCAAACAATTGGTTGTTTTAGCAGAGTTTTTATTTATTTATTTTTACAGTGTTCACCTGAGGGGTTCGGTCAAGTGACATTTTTATAGAGCAGATTGTTATGGACGTGGCGATACCTAATATGTATACTTTTTCTTATTTATTTAAGTTTTACACAATAATAGCATTTTTAAAACAAAAAAATGTTTTAATGTGTCCATGTTCTGAGAGCTATAGTTTTTTTAATTTTTTTAGCAATTTTCTTATGTAGGGGCTAATTTTTGGCGGAATGAGGTGACGGTTTTATTGGTACCATTTAGTTGGACATACGCCTTTTTTATCACATGGTGTTGCACTTTTTGTGATGTAAGGTGATAAAAATTGCTTTTTTTGCCTTTTTTTTTTATGGTGTTTATCGGACTGGGTCGATCATGTGATATATTTATAGAGCTGACCGTCACGGATGCGGCAATACCAAATATGTCTATTTTATATATTTTTTTCTATTCTTAACAATTTTTTTCATTCCTTACTTGGGTAAATTTTTTTTCTATGTGAAACCTTTTTTTAGAAAAAAAAATTTTATTCTTTTTTTTATTTTTTTATTTTACACTTTTCGTCCCCCATAAGGTCATACAAGACCTCTAGGGGACATTTAACTTCACTTTTTTTTTTTTTTTTTCCACAGTTGATTTCTCCTGTAACTGGGGCTGACATACAGGGAGTGCAGAATTATTAGGCAAGTTGTATTTTTGAGGATTAATTTTATTATTGAACAACAAACATGTTCTCAATGAACCCAAAAAACTCATTAATATCAAAGCTGAATATTTTTGGAAGTAGTTTTTAGTTTGTTTTTAGTTTTAGCTATTTTAGGGGGATATCTGTGAGTGCAGGTGACTATTACTGTGCATAATTATTAGGAAACTTAACAAAAAACAAATATATACCCATTTCAATTATTTATTTTTACCAGTGAAACCAATATAACATCTCAACATTCACAAATATACATTTCTGACATTCAAAAACAAAACAAAAACAAATCAGTGACCAATATAGCCACCTTTCTTTGCAAGGACACTCAAAAGCCTGCCATCCATGGATTCTGTCAGTGTTTTGATCTATTCACCATCAACATTGCGTGCAGCAGCAACCACAGCCTCCCAGACACTGTTCAGAGAGGTGTACTGTTTTCCCTCCTTGTAAATCTCACATTTGATGATGGACCACAGGTTCTCAATGGGGTTCAGATCAGGTGAACAAGAAGGCCATGTCATTAGATTTTCTTCTTTTATACCCTTTCTTGCCAGCCACGCTGTGGAGTACTTGGACGCGTGTGATGGAGCATTGTCCTGCATGAAAATCATGTTTTCTTGAAGGATGCAGACTTCTTCCTGTACCACTGCTTGAAGAAGGTGTCTTCCAGAAACTGGCAGTAGGACTGGAAATTGAGCTTGACTCCATCCTCAACCCGAAAAGGCCCCACAAGCTCATCTTTGATGATACCAGCCCAAACCAGTACTCCACCTCCACCTTGCTGGCGTCTGAGTCGGACTGGAGCTCTCTGCCCTTTACCAATCCAGCCACGGGCCCATCCATCTGGCCCATCAAGACTCACTCTCATTTCATCAGTCCATAAAACCTTAGAAAAATCAGTCTTGAGATATTTCTTGGCCCAGTCTTGATGTTTCAGCTTGTGTGTCTTGTTCAGTGGTGGTCGTCTTTCAGCCTTTCTTACCTTGGCCATGTCTCTGAGTATTGCACACCTTGTGCTTTTGGGCACTCCAGTGATGTTGCAGCTCTGAAATATGGCCAAACTGGTGGCAAGTGGCATCTTGGCAGCTGCACGCTTGACTTTTCTCAGTTCATGGGCAGTTATTTTGCGCCTTGGTTTTTCCACACGCTTCTTGCGACCCTGTTGACTATTTTGAATGAAACGCTTGATTGTTCGATGATCACGCTTCAGAAGCTTTGCAATTTTAAGAGTGCTGCATCCCTCTGCAAGATATCTCACTATTTTTGACTTTTCTGAGCCTGTCAAGTCCTTGTTTTGACCCATTTTGCCAAAGGAAAGGAAGTTGCCTAATAATTATGCACACCTAATATAGGGTGTTGATGTCATTAGACCACACCCCTTCTCATTACAGAGATGCACATCACCTAATATGCTTAATTGGTAGTAGGCTTTCGAGCCTATACAGCTTGGAGTAAGACAACATGCATAAAGAGGATGATGTGGTCAAAATACTCATTTGCCTAATAATTCTGCACGCAGTGTAGTAGCCCCAGTTACAGGAGAAATACCCCCCCCCCCCCAGAGAGGCTTTCCATTTAGAGATAGAGAACCACCTCTCGGACTTTCATAGTCTATGGGCAGACGGGAGGTGATTAAAAAAACACCCATTTTGGGCAAGATCCTAAATTTGCGGAGAATGAGTAGAGAGTCGAATAAGGGACGTGGCCCCGGTTGTGGTGCTGCTGGTGGAGCTCCTGTTCAAGGAGAGGATGTGTTCGATCTGTGCCAGCTACACGCACAAGTGAAACACCTTCCTCAGGTGTGAGTAGGCGACAGAACCTTCAGCGTTATTTGGTCAGGCCTAATGCAGTTATACGAATGGTGAGGCCAGAACAAGTACAGGCGATAGTAGATTGGGTTGCTGACAGTGCCTCCAGTTCCTCCACATTGTCTCCCACTCAGTATCCTGCTGAAAGATCAGAGTTGGCACCAGCAGCCGATTTCCATCAGTCTTTCACCTCACCCCCTTGCAAATCAGCCAAGCAGTCTGAGCCCCAAGTCATGCAGCAGTCTCTTCTGCTTTTTGATGACTCTGCTAGCAGGGTTTCCCAGGGCCATCCACATAGCCCTGCCCCAGAAGTGGAAGATATTGAGCGCACTGATGCCCAACCACTTATGTTTCAACATGAGTACATGGGAGGACCACCGCAGCACGTCTCGGATGATGACGAAACACAGGTGCCAACTGCTGTGGCTTTCTGCAGTGTGCAGACCGACAAGGAAGGCAGGGGTGAAGAC
Organism: Bufo bufo; assembly: GCF_905171765.1. Taxonomy (NCBI): domain Eukaryota; kingdom Metazoa; phylum Chordata; class Amphibia; order Anura; family Bufonidae; genus Bufo; species Bufo bufo. The sequence goes on along the minus strand of NC_053392.1, from coordinate 299,657,404 downwards.
TGGGTGTAAGATGATGTGGAGGATGATGAGGTCCTCGACCCCACATGAAATCAAGGTCATGCGAGTGACCTGTGTAGTTGGGCGGAAGAGGTGGTGGTCGCACAGAGCCACCAACACAGCAAAAGAGGGAGCAGGGTGCAAAAGCAGAGCGACCATCCCCTAGACAGTACGCCTGCTACTGCCCAACACAGCAAGGGACCGAGCAAACCAAAGCCAGCTCCAAGGAGTTCCCTGGCATGGCAGTTCTTCAGACAATGTGCTGACGACAAGACACAAGTGGTTTGCATGCTATGCAATCTGAGCCTGAAGCAAGGCATAAACGTTCTCAACCTGAGCACATCCTGCATGACCAGGCATCTACGGATGGAGTAGAGTTAACACTCCTGTTTTCTGAAATTTCTGAGTTGTGTTAACTATTCTAAGCAAAAACCTTCAATTGCTTTTCAATGGCTTTTGTCTCAAGATAACCCAATAAGTTAAGAAATTTGAGTTAAGAGCTGGAGTGCTAACCCTGCTCCATCGAGTTAAGAAATTTGAGTTAAGAGCTGGAGTGCTAACTCTGCTCCATCTGTAAGTGCAAAGCACGAGCTGCAGTGGAGTAGACACCTAAAAAACAAAGCAAGTTCTCTGTCTCCTCCTGCTTCCTCTTTTGCTGCAGACTCAGCCTCTTCATCCACCTCTGGATTGACAGTGGCACCTGCCACCCTGCAAACAGAGGATCTGCAAGCAACACCACCACCTGGGTCACCAAGCATCTCCACAATGTCCCACAGAAGCGTTCAGCTCTCCTTCTCCCAAACACTGGAGTGGAAGAGGAAGTACCTCCCTTGCCTTTGAAATGCTGTCATTCCGTCTGGTGGAGACGGAGAGTTTTGAAGGCCTTATGGCGGTGGCTGTCCCACAGTACGTCGTGCCCAGTCGCCACTACTTTTCCAGGCGAGTCATCCCTTCCCTGCACAACCAAGTGGGGGACAAAATCAGGTGTGCACTACGCCACGTCATCTGTGGCAAGGTCCACCTAACTCCAAATACGCGGACCAGTAAGCACGGTCAGGGACGTTATATCTCCATAACAGCACACTGGATAAATGCAGTGGTGGCTGGGGCTGAGGCGGATAGCAGTTTGGTGCATGTCCTTCCACCACCGAGGATTGCAGAGCGCTTCAGTTTGCCTCCTGTTGCTTCCTCCTTCTACTTTGCTTCCTCATCCTCTACCGGCTCCTCATCCGGTCAGCGTAACACCTTCACCACCAACTTCAGCACAGCCAGGGGTAAACGACAGCAGGCAGTTTTAAAACTTATCTGTTTGGGGGACAAACCCTGCACCGCGCAGGAGCTGTGGACAGGCATGGAACAACAGACCGATGAGTGGTTGGTGCCAGTGAGCCTCAAGCCCGGCCTGGTGGTGTGCGATAATGGGCGAAATCTCGTAGCAGCTTTGGGACAAGCCGGTTTGACGCACATCCCTTGTTTGGCGCATGTGCTGAATTTGGTGGTGCAGAGGTTCCTTAAAAATTACCCCGATATGTCAGAGCTGCTGCAGAAAGTGCGGGCCGCCTGTGCGCGCTTTCGGCATTCTCACCCTGCTGCTGCTCGCCTGTCATTGCTGCAGCGTAACTTCGGCCTTCCCACTCATCGCCTCATATGTAACGTGCCCAGAAGGTGGAACTCCACCTTGCAAATGCTGGCCAGACTGTGCGAGCAGCAGCAGGCGATAGTGGAGTTTCAGCTGCAGCACACACGGCTGAGTCGCTCTGTGGAACAGCACCACTTCACCACCAATGACTGGGCCTCCATGCGAGACCTGTGTTCCTTGTTGCGCTGTTTCGAGTACTCCACCAACATGGCCAGTGCCAATAACGCCGTTCTCAGAGTTACTATCCCACTTCTATGCCTCCTTGAAAAAACGCTTCTGGCGATGATGAAAGAGGATGTGGCACAGGAGGAGGAGGAGGAGGAGGAAGAGGGATCATTTCATAGGGTTTCCGGACAGTCATTCACAAGTTGCTCCGAGGGTGGGTTCCTGCACCCACAAATGCCAGGTACACAATTGTCCAGCCAGGGCACAGTTCTGGAGGATGATGAGGTGGAGGATAAGGAGATGGAGGAGGAGGAACAGTGTTCACTGCAGGGTGGCAATCAAACCAGCTCATGGCCATCACTGGTGCGTGGCTGGGGGGATACAGAGGACAGACGATACACCTCCCACAGAGGACAGCTTGTCGTTGCCTCTGGGCAGCCTGGCACACATGAGCGATTACATGCCTCAGTGTCTCCGCAACAACCGCCGAGTTGCCCACATTCTAACTTGTCCTGATTACTGGGTGGCCAAGGTGCTGGATCCCCATTACAAGGACAACGTACTGTCCTTAATTCCGTCACTGGAGCGTAATTGTAAGATGCGCAAGTACAAGCGCACGCTGGTAGACACGCTGCTGATGGCATTCCCACCTGACAGAGGGGGCACAGTGGAAGCACAAGGCGAAGGCAGAGGAGGAGGAACAGGTCGCCAACGCAGCTGGAGCACCACCAGCACCTCAGAAGGCAGGGTTAGCATGGCCGAAATGTGGAAAAGCTTTGTCAGCATGCCACAACAACCAGCACCACCAGCTGATATGGAACGTCTTAGCAGGATGCAGCATTTCAGAAACATGGTGGAGCAGTATGTGTGCACACGCCTACACATACTGAATGACGTGTCTGCCCCCTTCAAATTCTGGGTCTCCAAATTGGGCACATGGCCTGAGCTTGCCCTTCACGCATTGGAGGTGCTGGCCTGCCCTGCAGCCAGTGTATTATCTGAACGTGTGTTTAGCACGGCAGGGGGCGTTATCACAGACAAGCGCAGCCGCCTGTCCGCGGCCAATGAACCAGGCATGGATCCCACAGGACTTGTCCGTACCTTGTGCAGAATAGACATGTATACCGGCCTTATCCAGCCATTGTTGGGTGACATTCACCAATTATTTTGCTGTGATATACCCCTGCTCTACCTAGTAGACAGGTTAATAAATTTCACAAATTTTTCTGTTACATTGTCGGGTGACATTCACCAATTTTTGGCTGTGATATACCCTTGCTCTACCTAGTTGTCAGGTTAATACATTTCACAAATTTTTCTGTTACATAGTTGGGTGACATTCACCAATTTATGGCTGTGATATGCCCCTGCTCTACCTAGTAGACAGATTAATAAATTTCACAAATTTTTCTGTTACATTCTTGGGTGAGCTTTTTCCATTTTTGCCGGGAATAAACCCCTGCTTTGCATAGGTGACAGGGATCGAAATTTTTAAAAATCATCTGTTCCATTGGTGGGTGACATTAACCCATTTCTGGCGATGAAAAACCCCTGCTCTGCATAGGTGACAGGGAATTAAATTTGTAAAATTTGTCTTTAATTTGCCCTTTCATTATGTACTATGTTACTATGTTACTATGATCCTTCCGCTTTAATAACTTGTCCCACATTTCAGCTCAATCACATTGCAGCCATTGACCTCCCTTGGATGTGGTCTCCCTTTCTCATGCTCCCTCTCCTCTCCCTGATTCGCCATTAAACCGTGATCAACATGGTAGGTGCAGAAAAGAACATCAAAAGTTGAGAAGATATCCAATAGGATCGTGGACATCACGGGGACGTGTGATCAGGCAGAAGTTATCTAGAGTTAAAAAATTTTTTATAATCATTCCAATAACAGGGCATCTTAAGAGTCCTGTATTGTTATTTATCGTCACTACCTCCCCAAGTCGGGAGTGGGTAATTGCCGCGTGCCCCCTCCTTCACTTGGAAGCTTCGGCTTCAATAATTTGTCCCACATTTCCGCTCAATCACATTGCAGTCATTGACCTCCCTTGGATGTGGTCTCTCTTTCTCACTCTCCCTCTCCGGCGTGGAACCCTGATTCGCCGCTAACCGTGATCAACATGGTAGGGGCACAAAAGAACATTGAAAGTTGATAGATCAGATATCCAATTGGATCGTGGAGATCCCGGGGACGTGCGACATGGTGGAGCAGTATGTGTGCACCCGCCTACACATACTGACTGATGGGTCTGCCCCCTTCAACTTCTGGGTCTACAAATTGGGCATATGGCCTGAGCTTGCCCTTTACGCCTTGAAGGTGCTGGCCTGCCCTGCAGCCAGTGTATTGTCTGAACGTTTGTTTAGCACGGCTGGAGGGGGTTATAACAGGTTATATTTCCCAATGTTTTGGGGTGTACCCTAATTTAAACAAAATAAATAAATAAATAAAATCAAAAAGCAGTGTAGGCTACCTCCTCATCCTCCAACTCCACTTCTACCTACACCACCACATCCGCCGCCTCCTCAACCTCCTACTCCATATGGACCTCGTCCTCCAAGATCAAGATTGCAATTTTTTATTTTTAAGTATTTTATGTTATTTTAAGTCATTTCCCTATCCACATTTGTTTGCAGAGCATTTGTCATGCTCTTAACCACATTTTTGCCATTTTAGTGTTCAAAAGTTCGGGTCCCCATTGACTTTGATGGGGTTCGGGATCAAGTTCGGGTGCCGAACTTGAACTTTTTTGTGAAGTTCGGCCGAACCCGTCGAACCCGAACTTCCAGGTGTCCGCTCAACTCTAATTACCTTATAATAACAGCTTTCAATAACATCCCCTGTCCCTTTCCACTGGTCCCTTAAAAGACTGTTGCTAGGGTTTGTCTGTCTTCCCTATAGTGTAAGCAGAAGACAGAGAGGCAGTCCTCTACACTGCTTGCCTGAATTAGGCTTCGGTGTGAGGAGGCGTGTCTCTCAGTAATCCAATCTGATAGGCTGGCCAAAAGCTGCTGCCCAAAGCAAGTGTGTATGTGAAGTGAAGTGTAAGCCGTGTACCAGGGTGGGCTCCCCAGGATATAGCGAAGTCACGAACGAGGAAAGCAACTCAAACACCAGTTTTGCCAAAACCATATTTCTTTTACTTAAAGTGGTCATGGACGCAACCACGGATGCTACTTACATACAAATAAATTTACATATACCCAGCCAGGGACTAGGGCCCTTGTGCTGTACAGCGCGGCGGACAGAAGCGCGACCATGTAACAGGATCGCGCATGCGCCGTACGCGATGCCTGCCTGTCTGCTCTCCCTCCCGTGCGCGCGCTCCACTATCTTCAGGCTCCAAGTGCCCCACGTGATCACTGTAGACTTGCTGCAGATTGCAAGCCAGTGATCATCGTGAGCCCCAGAAAGACGGGATCGCGCGGCGAATGAGGAGGACGGCGCATGCGCAGGATTCAGAAGCGCCGTCCCGGCGACTGAGCCGGCTGTCAATCACAAAGCATAGAGGCGGCGTTAGGGCAGGGGAGGTACGGCCAGAGGAGAGGGAAGGGCTACCCCCTTGACTTGTTGCCTGACTGTTGGAGCAGAAATCAGAACTTTATAAGACGGTTTTTTTATGAATAAAAAGCGCAGGAAAGCGGCACTAACATGGATAACAACACATTCAATATAATCTATAAGGTACTGTGGCTAGTTTAACAAGTGAAAATGAGGTGAAAGGTTCGCTTTAATGGTGGACAGCAGGTCAGTGGGCACTCAGAGCAGCAGTGGCAGAGAGACTCACATAAGGCGGTCATCTGAGCATAAGGCGGTCATCTGAGCATGGGGGGGTCTTCTGAGCATAAGGCGGTCATCTGAGCATAAGGCGGTCATCTGAGCATGGGGCGGTCATCTGAGCATGGGGCGGTCATCTGAGCATGGGGCAGTCATCTGAGCATGTGGCGGTCATCTGAGCATGGGGCGGTCATCTGAGCATGGGGCGGTCATCTGAGCATGGGGCGGTCATCTGAGCATGGGGCGGTCATCTGAGCATGGGGCGGTCATCTGAGCATGGGGCGGTCATCTGAGCATAAGGGTGTCATCTGAGCATAAGGGTGTCATCTGAGCATAAGGGTGTCATCTGAGCATAAGGGTGTCATCTGAGCATAGAGCGGTCATCTGAGCATGGGGCGGTCATCTGAGCATGGGGCGGTCATCTGAGCATAAGGGTGTCATCTGAGCATAAGGGTGTCATCTGAGCATAAGGCGGTCATCTGAGCATGGGGCGGTCATCTGAGCATGGGGCGGTCATCTGAGCATGGGGCGGTCATCTGAGCATAAGGGTGTCATCTGAGCATAAGGCGGTCATCTGAGCATGGGGCGGTCATCTGAGCATGGGGCGGTCATCTGAGCATGGGGCGGTCATCTGAGCATAAGGGTGTCATCTGAGCATAAGGGTGTCATCTGAGCATAAGGGTGTCATCTGAGCATAAGGGTGTCATCTGAGCATAGAGCGGTCATCTGAGCATGGGGCGGTCATCTGAGCATGGGGCGGTCATCTGAGCATAAGGGTGTCATCTGAGCATAAGGGTGTCATCTGAGCATAAGGCGGTCATCTGAGCATGGGGCGGTCATCTGAGCATGGGGCGGTCATCTGAGCATGGGGCGGTCATCTGAGCATAAGGGTGTCATCTGAGCATAAGGGTGTCATCTGAGCATAAGGGTGTCATCTGAGCATAGAGCGGTCATCTGAGCATGGGGCGGTCATCTGAGCATGGGGCGGTCATCTGAGCATGGGGCGGTCATCTGAGCATAGAGCAGTCACCTGAGCATGGAGCGGTCATCTGAGCATGGGGCGGTCATCTGAGCATGGGGCGGTCATCTGAGCATGGGGCGGTCATCTGAGCATGGGGCGGTCATCTGAGCATAAGGGTGTCATCTGAGCATAAGGGTGTCATCTGAGCATAGAGCGGTCATCTGAGCATGGGGCGGTCATCTGAGCATGGGGCGGTCATCTGAGCATGGGGCGGTCATCTGAGCATGGGGCGGTCATCTGAGCATGGGGCGGTCAGCTGAGCATGGGGCGGTCAGCTGAGCATAAGGGTGTCATTTGAGCATAAGGGTGTCATTTGAGCATAAGGCAGTCATCTGAGCATAGAGCGGTCACCTGAGCATAGAGCGGTCATCTGAGCATAGAGCGGTCACCTGAGCATGGGGCGGTCACCTGAGCATGGGGCGGTCACCTGAGCATGGGGCGGTCACCTGAGCATGGGGCGGTCATCTGAGCATGGGGCGGTCATCTGAGCATGGGGCGGTCATCTGAGCATAAGGGTGTCATCTGAGCATAAGGGTGTCATCTGAGCATGGGGCGGTCATCTGAGCATGGGGCGGTCATCTCAGCATGGGGCGGTCATCTCAGCATGGGGCGGTCATCTCAGCATGGGGCGGTCATCTCAGCATGTGGCGGTCATCTGAGCATGTGGCGGTCATCTGAGCATGTGGCGGTCATCTGAGCATGAGGCGGTCATCTGAGCATGAGGTATCATCTGAGAAATCTTGAAACACATTGTGAAAAACAAAGATTGCCAGAAGTCTCACTAAAGCTGTCTACATTACAGGTAGGAAAGGTGGTTTAAATGCACTTTTAAATGTTTGATAACTCAATTGCAGTAATACTGTCGTGTGCACGCATATTTGTGTAAACGGAAAGCTTGTGGCTCCTGGCAGTCATACGATTTTTTTTTCTGGCTCTTTGTGCCTGTAAGGTTGGCCACCCCTGGCATAGTAGTTCACGAAGTGGACTTCGACCCGAATTTCAGGGAAACTTCGATTCACTGTGAATCTGAATTTCTTTGTGCTTCGTGGTATCAAATCAAATTTCCCTAAAATTGCGCTAAAACAAAAAAATCCATACTCTCCATTTGCACGCGAGGAGTCCTCCGCAGCCATCTTGATTGAAGATCCCACACAAAATTTTGTGCGTGGTTACCACACCGGCCAGCATGATGATGTCATCATGCACTGCGCGAAATTTCACGCTGGATCTTCAAGCAAGATGGCTAAGGCAGGCTTTTCGCAATCAAATGGAGTATTTTTAGCTGAGTATTTAAAATTTTTAAATTATTTCCACAGATTAACCCCTGACTGCCCTCAATTGTCATCTCAGATTCTGTGTTCAGCGATTAACGCGGCAACTGAGGGGTTCAATGACGGGGGACAGCGCAATCGCAAAGAAATGCGCATCGTGACAAAGTAATTCGTGACAAAGCAAATTTATTTCTGAAATTCGGCAAAGCAGCCGAATTGAAGCTTTGAGAACCTTTCTCTTCTCTAAATTCGACCCTCTATAACTCTTTTTGTAGTTATGCATACGGAGCTGTGTGAGGGCTCTTTTTTGCTAGGCGATCTGTTCTTTTCAATAATACCATTTTGAAGTGTGTATGACTTTTTGATCACTTTTTATGACTTTTTTGGGGGGAATTGAAGTGACAAAAAATGGCAAAATGACCATTTGAATTTATTTTCCGTTATGCCATTTGAGGGATTAATATTGTTATATTTTAATAGTATAGGCGTTTTCAAACGAGGCGATGCCCATGATGTATATTTTATTTATTGCTTAAGTATTTTTATTTTTGGGAAAGGGCGGTGATTAGAACTTGAATTTTTTTTTATTTTTCAAAACTTTTTTTTACTTTTTTTTTAAACTTTTTTGAAGTCATCCTAGGTTACTATAACTGGCAATCATTAGATTATTAAGACATAAATTACCAGTCAAAAGTTTGGACCCGCCTTTTTGTTCCATGGTTCTTATTTAATATTTTCTACATTGTAAATTTATATTAAGGATATGAAAATGATGAAGGAATACATATGGAATTATGTAATAAAAAAAAAGTGTTTAACCCCTTCCCAACATATAACGTGCTAGTACATCATGCTGATCAGTGCAGGGACCCAGCTGTCAGTGACTGCCGAATATCTACTCCTTTCCTTCTGCGCCCTGCTGTGTGCCAATACAGCAGTTTACGACCACATATGGGGAGTTTCTGTAAATAGCAGAATCAGGGTAAAAGATTTTGAGCTTTGTTTGGCTGTTAACCTTGCTGTATTAACCACTTCCCATCTGGGCCATTTGCCTTCCTGACCAGGCCTAAATTTGTAAAACTGACATATCTCACTTTATGTGGTAATAACTTTGGAACCCCTTTACTTATCCAAGTCATTCAGAGATTGTTTTCTCGTGACACATTGTACTTCATGATAGTCATTAATTTGAGTCAATATATTTCACCTTTATTTGTGAAAAAATCCCAAATTTACCAAAATTTAGACAAATTTGCAATTTTCTAAATTTCAATTTCTCTGCTTTTAAAACAGAAAGTGATACCTCATAAAATATTTATTACTTAACATTCCCCATATGTCTATTTTATGTTGGCATCATTTTGGAAATGTCATTTTATTTTTTTAGGACGTTACAAGGCTTAGAGACCCGTTGATCCAGGGAGTTATTCTGATTGCCTGATTAGAGTCGGGAAGGAATTTTTTATTCCCCTAAAGTGGGGAAAATTGGCTTCTACCTCACAGTTTTTTTTTTTTTGCCTTCCTCTGGATCAACTTGCAGGATAACAGGCCGAACTGGATGGACAGATGTCTTTTTTCGGCCTTATGTACTATGTTACTATGTTACTATGAGATCAAATTTTTAAATGTTACTTTTTTGGCAGATTTTCCATTTTAATCCAATTTTTTCTTTAACACATCGATGGTTAACAGCCAAACAAAACTCAATATTTATTACCCAGATTCTGCGGTTTGCAGAAACACCCCACATGTGGTCATAAACTGCTGTATGGGCACACGGCAGGGCGCAGAAGAAAAGGAACTCCACATGGTTTTTAGATGCCATGTCCCATGTGAAGCCCCCCTGATGCACCCTTACAGTAGAAACTCCCAATAAGTGATCCCATTTTGGAAACTAGGGGATAAGGTGCCAGTTTTATTGGTACTATTTTTGGGTACATATGATTTTTTGATCATTTATTATAACACTTTATGGGGCAAGGTGACCAAAAAATTGGTTGTTTTAGCACAGTTTTTATTTATTTATGTTTACAGCGTTCACCTGAGGGGTTCGGTCAAGTGATACGGACGTAGTGAGACCTAGTATGTATACTTTTTTTATTTATTTCACTTTAACACAATAATAGCATTTTTTAAACCAAAAAAAATAATGTTTTAGTGTCTCCATGTTCTAAGAGCTATAGTTTTTTGAGAGAATTTCTTATGTAGGGGCTCATTTTTTGCGGGATGAGGTGACGGTTTTATTGGTACTATTTTGTGGGACATACGCCTTTTTGATCACTTGGTGTTGCACTTTTTGTGATGTAAGGTGACAAAAATTGCTTGTTTTGACACCGTTTTTTAAATTTATTTTTTACGGTGTTGCCCCAAGGGGTTAGGTCATGTGATATTTTTATAGAGCTGGTTTTTACGGACGCGGCAATACCTAATATGTATACCTTTTTTTATTTATTTCACTTTAACACAATAATAGCATTTTTGAAACCAAAAAAATGATGTTTTAGTGTCTCCATGTTCTAAAAGCTATAGTTTTTTTATTTTTTGAGAGATTTTCTTATGTAGGGGCTCATTTTTTGCGGGATGAGGTGACGGTTTTATTGGTACCATTTTATGGGACATACTTTTTGTGATGTAAGGGGACAAAAATGGCTTTTTTTGGACAGTTATTATATTATTTTTTATGGTGTTTATTGGACTGGGTCGATCATGTGATATATTTATAGAGCGGCAATACCAAATATGACTATTTTATTTAATTTTTTTCTATTTTTAACATTTTTTTTAATTCCTTACTTGGGGAATTTTTTCTTTTTTACATGTGAAACATTTTTTTTTATTTAATTTTTTTAACACTTTATTTTTTTTTATTTTTTTTTACACTTTTTGTCCCCCATAAGGTCATACAAGACCTCTGGGGGACATTTACTTCACTTTTTCTTTTTTTTTTCACTGTTGATTTCTCCTGTAACTGGGGCTGACATAGTAGCCCCAGTTACAGGAGAAATACCCCCCCCCCCCCCCAGAGAGGCTGTACAGCGCTTCCTGCTCTGCATACACAGTGCTCGGTGAGCTCTGTGTATACAGCGATCCAGAAGGCAGGGACACCTGGGCACTGTCCCTGCCTTCTCTAAGGTCTCTTTCACACGGGCGTTGCGGGAAAATGTGCGGGTGCGTTGCGGGAACACCCGTGATTTTTCCGCGCGAGTGCAAAACATTGTAATGCGTTTTGCACTCGCGTGAGAAAAATTGTGCGTGTTTGGTACCCAAACCCGAACTTCTTCACAGAAGTTCGGGCTTGGGATCGGTGTTCTGTAAATAGTATTATTTTCCCTTATAACATGGTTATAAGGGAAAATAATAGCATTCTGAATACAGAATGCATAGTAAAACATCACTGGAGGGGTTAAAAAAATAAATAAATTTTTAACTCACCCTAGTCCACTTGTTCGTGGCCCGGCATCTCCTTCTGGCTTCATCTGATCTCTGTGCAGCAACAGGACCTGTGGTGACGTCATTCCGGTCATCACATGGTACGTCACATGATCTTTTACCATGGGGATTCACCATGGTAAAAGATCATGTGACGTACCATGTGATGACCGGAGTGACGTCATCACAGGTCCTTGAACTATAATTAATGCTCACCACAGGTCCTATTCAGTAAAGGGGACAGAAGGAGATGCCGACATCGCGATCAAGTGGATTAAGGTGAGTTAAATTTTTATTTTATTTTTTTTTTAACCCCCCCAGCGCTGTTTTACTTTGCATTCTGTATTCAGAATGCTATTATTTTCCCTTATAACCATGTTATAAGGGAAAATAATACAGTGAATAGACTGTCACCTAGCAACCATGCGTGAAAATCGCACCGCATCCGCACTTGCTTGCGGATGCTTGCGATTTTCACGCAACCCCATTCACTTCTATGGGGCCTGCGTTGCGTGAAAAACGCAGAATATAGAGCATGCTGCAATTTTCACGCAACGCATAAGTGATGCGTGAAAATCACCGCTCATGTGAACAGCCCCATAGAAATGAAGGGGTCGGTATTCAGTGCGGGTGCAATGCGTTCACCTCACGCATTGCACCCGCGCGGAATACTCGCCCGTGTGAAAGGGGCCTAAGGGTTGCCCTGCTGTCACTGACAGCGAGCAACCCGATCAGCAGCTGCACGATTAGCGTGCAGCTGCAGTTTCTGAACGGACGTTCTGGAACGTCCATTCAGAAATAGAGAACCACCTCCCGGACGTTTATAGTTAACGTGCGGACGGGAGGTGGTTAAAGAAAAAAATGGATGAAAAAGTTTCATCTCCATTTTCATTTATACAGTGGGATGCGAAAGTTTGGGCAACCTTGTTAATCGTCATGATTTTCCTGTATAAATCGTTGGTTGTTACGATAAAAAATGTCAGTTAAATATATCATATAGGAGACACACACAGTGATATTTGAGAAGTGAAATGAAGTTTATTGGATTTACAGAAAGTGTGCTATAATTGTTTAAACACAATTAGGCAGGTGCATAAATTTGGGCACCACAAAAAAGAAATGAAATCAATATTTAGTAGATCCTCCTTTTGCAGAAATTACAGCCTCTAAACGCTTCCTGTAGGGGTTCCAATGAGAGTCTGGATTCTGGTTGAAGGTATTTTGGACCATTCCTCTTTACAAAACATCTTTAGTTCATTCAGGTTTGATGGCTTCCGAGCATGGACAAAGTCACACCACAGATTTTCAATTATATTCAGGTCTGGGGACTGAGATGGCCATTCCAGAACGTTGTACTTGTTCCTCTGCATAAATGTCTTAGTGGATTTTGAGCAGTGTTTAGGGTCGTTGTCTTGTTGAAAGATCCAGCTCTGGCGCAGCTTCAGCTTTGTCACTGATTCCTGGACATTGGTCTCCAGAATCTGCTGATACTGAGTGGAATCCATGCGTCCCTCAACTTTGACAAGATTCCCAGTCCCTGCACTGGCCACACAGCCCCACAGCATGATGGAACCACCACCATATTTTACTGTAGGTAGCAGGTGTTTTTCTTGGAATGCTGTGTTCTTTTTCCTCCATGCATAACTCCCCTTGTTATGGCCAAATAACTAAATTTTTGTTTCATCAGTCCACAGTACCTTATTCCAAAATGAAGCTGGCTTGTCCAAATGTGCTTTAGCCCACCTCAAGCGGCACTTTTTGTGCTGTGGGCGGAGAAAAGGCTTCCTCTGCATCACTCTCGCATACAGCATCTCCTTGTGTAAAGTGTTCCGAATGTTTGAATGATGCACAGTGACTCCATCTGCAGCAAGATGATGTTGTAGGTCTTTGGTGCTGGTCTGTGGGTTGACTCTGACTGTTCTCACCATTCATCGCTTCTGTCTATCCGAGATTTTTCTTGGTCTGCCACTTCGAGCCTTAACTTGAACTGAGCCTGTGGTCTTCCATTTCCTCAATATGTTCCTAACTGTGGAAACAGACAGCTGAAATCTCTGAGACAGCTTTCTGTATCCTTCCCCTAAACCATGATGGTAAACAATCCTTGTCTTCAGGTCATTTGAGAGTTATTTTGAGGCCCCCATGTTGCTACTCTTCAGAGAAAATTAAAAGAGGAAGGAAACTTACAATTGACCCCCTTAAATACTCTTTCTCATAATTGGACTCACCTGTGTATGTAGGTCAGAGGTCACTGAGCTTACAAAGCCAATTTGAGTTCCAATAATTAGTTCTAAAGGTTTTGGAATCAATAAAATGACAACAGTGCCCAAATTTATGCACCTGCCTAATTTTGTTTAAACAATTATAGCACACTTTCTGCAAATCCAATAAACTTCATTTCACTTCTCAAATATCACTGTGTGTGTCTCCTATATGATAGATTTAACTGACATTTTTTATCGTAACAACCAACGGTTTATACAGGAAAATCATGACGATTAACAAGGTTGCCCAAACTTTCGCATCCCACTGTATCTTGCGGAACACCTAAAGGGCTAACAAAGTTTGTAAAATCAGTTTTGAATAACATGATGGTTGTAGTTTCTAAAATAGGGCCATTTATGGGTGGTTTATATTATGTAAGCCTCACAAAGTGACTTCAGACCTGAACTGGTCCTTAAAAAGTAGGTTTTACCACTGTCACAAGAAAACAATCTCAGAATGGCTTGGATAAGTAAAAGCATTCCAAAGTTATTGCCATATTGTCATGGATTATGTTGCATATAGCTGGAAGTTATGGATAAACATCCGACTGGCTTGATCCCAAACGAAGAAGCATAAAGGTGACCCCTATAAAACCCTAAGACCTCACCCTGACTGCTAAGCACATACAAGGGTCTCAGAGGTAGACGATTTCATGCCCTCGTACCTAGACTGTGTGACACCTGAAAACCCTATAATAGTGAGGGGACACGACCACCGGCTCCCTGCACTTAATACGGAGGGAGTCAGGGTCACCTAGAATCAAGCCAGCAAGGAAACGCAATACATGAAAGGACTTATCTGAGCAAGCAGTAACAGAAGTCTCCAGCAGTGAAGACTTCAATCCAGGAAGTAGTATAAACCGCAAAGTGAGGCAGTATGGGAGGGAATATAAAGGGAGGCAATTAGTGTAAATAGGTGACAGTTGGGAGAAGGAAAGGAGATGACAAAGTGAAACCAAAACAAAGAACATCATGCAAGAGGTACAGAAGAACGTCTGCCAGACCTTCTCAGAGAGCTGTCGGTGACAGTACCCCTCCCTCTACGAGTGGACTCCGGACACTCAGAGCCCACCTTCTCAGGATGGGACCTATGGAAAGCCCTGATGAGACGAGTGGCCTTAATGTCCGCCACTGGGACCCACATCCTCTCCTCAGGACCATAACCCTCACAATGAACGAGGTACTGGAGAGAACCACGGATAATGCGAGAATCCACAATCCTAGAGACCTGAAATTCAAGATTACCATCAACAACAATCGGAGGAGGAGGCAAAGAGGAGGGTACAGTGGGTTGGACATAAGGTTTTAATAGGGACCTGTGAAAAACATTATGGATCTTCCAAGTCTGAGGAAGATCAAGACAGAAGGCAACGGGATTGATAACGGACAAGATCTTGTAAGGCCCAATAAACTTAGGACCCAACTTCCAGGAGGGAACCTTCAGTTTGATATTCTTTGCAGACAACCACACCAGATCACCCACATTCAGGTCCGGACCAGGCACACGTTTCTTATCCGCCACATGCTTATATCTCTCACTCATCCTCTTCAGATTACCCTGAATCTTTTGCCAAATAAATGACAAAGACGAGGAAAATCTCTCCTCATCAGGTAAACCAGAAGACCCCTCTCCAGAGAATGTCCCAAACTGCGGATGAAACCCATATGCAGCAAAAAATGGTGACTTATCAGAGGACTTCTGGCGGTTATTTAAAGCAAACTCAGCAAGGGACAAAAAAGAACACCAATCCTCCTGATTCTCTGCCACAAAACAGCGCAGATATGTCTCCAGATTCTGATTGACGCGTTCGGTCTGACCATTCGACTGCGGGTGAAAAGCAGAAGAGAACGACAACCGAACCCCCAAGCGAGAACAGAAGGCCTTCCAGAATCTGGAAACAAATTGCGTGCCCCTATCAGAAACGATGTCTGAAGGAATGCCATGCAATTTGACAATGTGATCAACAAATGCTTGCGCCAGCGTCTTAGCATTGGGTAACCCAGGAAAGGGAATGAAATGCTCCATTTTGCTAAAACGGTCCACTACTACCAGAATCACAGTCTTCCCCAAGGAACGAGGCAGGTCCGTAATGAAGTCCATGGACTGATGCGTCCAAGGACGGGAAGGAATGGGTAACGGGAGGAGAGAACCCGATGGCCGTGAATGAGGGACCTTGGCACGAGCGCAGGGGCTGTGGTATGACGCTTTGGAGGAGGTACAGCGGCAGCGGAGAGAGAGTCTTCCCAGTGAGGAACAGAGGCTCCAGGTACTCGTGGCCCTGCGGTCACCCTTCCTAGGAAAGCAACCCTTGGCTGAGTGGGTGACAGAACTGTGGACCCTGAGTTGGAGGGAGTTGTGGCTGGACAAAGCGTACTGGGCACTAAAGTGGTATGCCACCCAGCGCAACCCATGGATGACTAACCACTATCTGCCGGAGGGAGAGGATTATAATGGTCCGGGCTTACTGTGGGAAGCCTTTGATGAGTGCGATGACTTTGGATGCCCCACAGAATGTCGTTTCTGGGACATCCACGACATCAGGGAAACAGAGCTGGACCTTCCCCGAGCGGACGACCTGGGGCCAGACCTGATTCATCTAGTCACCATGGAGTGGGAGCTGGAGCAGAGCTACCGTCAACTGTTCAACCTAGCTCAACCACCATCCCTCAGCCCAGAGGATTGCCTGGAAATTATACCCTCTTTTGCCCAACCAACCTCAGAGGTGAGCAACCTCATAGAATTGTCCTGGGAGGACCCACAGATGGCAGGTGGAGATGGGACCGAGGTCTCTCTACCAGCCCTACAGGGATGCTGGGCCGCCTGCCCAGATCTCCAGCGGCAGTGCATATCACAGGGAGAGGAGACAACCGGTCTCTCTCCCCAGCGGCAACCTGAGTTCCAGGGGGAGGAGATGCTGGGTCCCTCTGCCCTACAGCAACCAGAGTCCTGGGGAGGAGAGGCAACCGGCCTCACCTTCCAACAGAAGCCGGAGATACCGGGAAAAGGGGAACACAAACCCCTCTACACGGGCGCAGATGAGACCGCGGGCTCTGTGCCAGTCCTACATGGATGCTGGACGGTCGGTCCAGATCCCCAGCCATCTCCGCAGGGATACCAGGATGAGGAGGTAAGCGAGCCCTCCCCTTCCCAGCTACTTCCCAACCGAGTTCTGGGGGCAGGGGATGAGCCTGCGATGCCCACTGATCCCTCCAGCCGAGTTCTGTTGGCAGGGGATGAGCCTGTGATACCCACTGATCCCTTCCCAGCGAAAGAGCTGGCATCCGGGCAGAGCGCCGCTAGCCTCTGCTCCACCGACCCCCTTGTTACAGGACTGGATTGCACCCCCCTCGCCCCAGCAGAAGAGCTGGCATCAGGGCAGAGCGCCGCTAGCCTCTGCTCCACCGACCCCCTTGTTACAGGACTGGCTTGCACCCCCCTCACCCCAGCAGAAGTGCTGGAATCAGTGCAGAACACCGCTGGCCGCTGTTCCCCAAGTAGCCCCAGCGGTTTGCCTAGCTGCACCAGGGAGACTGAGGATGCGGAACTGTTTCACCACAACCTGGGACCTACAGACCAGTAATGTCCCTGGTGGGTGAGCTACCCTGTTAACTATTTACCGTGGGTGGGCAACTCTGCTAATGTTTCTTTGTGGGTGGGCTTCCCGACTAATCTAGGTACTGACCGACAGGAGGTCAGATACCTGTTTAGTCTTAACCCCAAAGGGAAGATATGTGACAAACTCCCCTCTTTTAAGGTTGCCACGAGTGCTTGGAGAGGACTACTTGCCAGCCTCTTACCATGCGATTATGGTCCCATGTTGAATGCACCGGTTTTGTGCAGAAAAGCCATGAGTACAGCCAGGCCAAAGAGACTTGTACTAACTTTTGAATTCCTGGTCTAATTCGTGCCATTTTGGGATGTGTTAAATGTCTATGTGTATTGTAAAGGGTGGGACATTGTATGTTTGAGTAAGTGATGTCTGTTCCATTGTCTCTCTGTGTGTATTGGCGATTGTCCTCTGTCCTGGAAACAACCGAGTTGCAATTCGATTGTCTCTCAGGACAGAGGGCAATGTGTATTCTCCTGCCTGTGTTGATTATGTTAACCATGGTGTCTATGTGGGTTGTAACCTTTGTGTTATGGGTTAATGTATGTTTGTTGTGGGTGTCTCCCTTGCATGGGAGCAGGGGATAAAAGCAATTGTATTTTTTCAATGTGAAGCCTTCCAGTAAAGTATTTCTAGCATTCAGCTTGTGCTAATGTATAGACTTATTTGGCGATACCAGCGATACCAGCGATACTAGCGATAATAGCGATTTATTGCTCTGTGGATTATTTGGCTGTGCCATTTCAAGGGGAGAAGGGAATACTAGACGATGACACGGATGATACCGTCACTGTCCCTGGATAGTGTTTATATTTAATCTGACTATAACTTCCCTCATCCTTGAGAATACACCAATGTACAGTACATCAGTGTATTCTTTAGGATGATGGGTGTTATAATCACATAAGTGTCATCCACAGATCCCCCAAAACCGTGTCATCAACAGATCCCTTATAACAGTGTCATCCACAGATCCCCCATAACAGTGTCATCAACAGATCCCCCATAACAGTGTCATCCACAGATCCCCCATAAGTGTGTCATCCACAGATCCCCTCCATAACAGTGTCATCCACAGATCCCGTATAATAGTGTCATCCACAGACCACCAATAGTTCAAAAGCACACCTTTTGGTTGAAAATTTTTTCTTTCTTATTTTCCTCCTCAAAAACCTAGGTGCGTCTTATCATCAGGTGCGTCTTATAAAGCGAAAAATACGGTATATCCTTTTCCAAAGTGCATACCTGGAAACTATGTGTTATAGCAAATTGATTATCAATGAGATTGACAGCTGCTCCACTATCTACAAAAATCTCACAAACAATGTTCTTGCTATCTAGCGCCACCCTGGCAGGTAGGACAAAACGGGAACTACAAGCAAACATCAAACCTTCAATTTCCGCATCAACCTTGCCAATAGTAGCAAATGGAAAGTTTTTAGAGGTTTTTTTTCTTTTTGTTTCTTTATTACCCTCAGAAAACTCCCTGAATCTCCTAGAGGGGCAAACATTAGCCAAATGATTTATACCCCCACAACAGAAACAAACCCTCCTCTGAGAGCTGAATCCTCTACTATCAGAGGCAAGCAAACCCAGGTGCATGTCCTCCTGCTCAGAGGGGATTGAGAGAGACTGAGGCCCCTGCGCACTGAATGAGACCGCCCCACTGTCCTTGGACTGAATATGACAGGAAGGAGTGGTCTCTCCTCTCTCTCTAAGATGCCTGTCAATACGAACAGCTAGAGACATGGCAGACTCCAACGAGGCAGGTCTCTCATGAAAAGCAAATGCATCTTTCAATCCCTCCGAAAGACAAAGGCAAAATTGACTTCGGAGTGCAGCATCGTTCCAACCAGTATCAGCTGCCCATCTCCGAAATTCAGAACAATATATCTCTGTGGACTGTTTACCCTGGCATAAAAGACGCAGTTTAGATTCAGTCAGAGCAATACGATCCGGGTCATCATATATCTGCCACAGGGCTACAAAAAATTCATCCACCGATCGGAGGGGCCGTGCCCCCACCGGCAACGAAAAGACCCAAGACTGAGCGTTATCCCTGAGCAGCGAGATGATGATCCCCACCCTCTGCTCCTCATCACCAGAGGAATGGGGAAGTAGGCGAAAATGGAGTTTGCAAGCCTCTCTAAAGCGAACAAAATTCTCACTACCCCCGGAGAACGTATCCGGAAGCGAGATCTTAGTCTCGGAACAAACTCCATGAACGCAAGCAGAACCGGTCACCTGAAACTGAGACACAGTTTTACGGAGATCTGCTACCTCCAGTGAAAGGCCCTGCATGCGGTCAATCAAGGCTGAAACCGGATCCATGCTTAAGACGGTAATGGCGGTTTATAATGTCACAGATGATGTTGCAGATAGCTGGAAGTTATGGATAAACATCCGACTGGCACATACAAGGGTCTCAGAGGTAGACGATTGCATGCCCTCATACCTAGACTGTGTGACACCTGAAAACCCTATAATAGTGAGGGGACACGACCACCGGCTCCCTGCACTTAATACGGAGGGAGTCAGGGTCACCTAGATTCAAGCCAGCAAGGAAACACAATACATGAAAGGATTTATCTGAACAAGCAGTAACAGAAGTCTCCAGCAGTGAAGACTTCAATCCAGGAAGTAGTATAAACCGCAAAGTGAGGCAGTATGGGAGGCAATATAAAGGGAGGCAATTAGTGTAAATAGGTGGCAGCTGGGAGAAGGAAAAGAGATGACAAAGTGAAACCAAAACAAAGAACATCATGCAAGAGGTACAGAAGAACGTCTGCCAGACCTTCTCAGAGAGCTGGCGGTGACACATATAAAATGACACGTTAGATTTGACAAAAATTGCCTGGTCCTTAAGGTGAAAACTGGCCCGGGGTTAAAGAGGTTAAACAAGCCAGAATATGTTTTATATTTTATATTTTTTTAAATAGCCTCCTTATGGTTTGATGACAGCTTTGCACACTCTTGGTATTCCCTCAGTCAGCTTCATGAGGTAGTCACCTGAAATGTTTTTCAAGTAACAGGTATGGATTGTCAAGGATTAGTTTGAGGAATTCCTTGCTTTCATAATGTGCTTGAGACCATTCGTTGTGTTGTAGAGAGGTAAGAGTGGTACATAGTTCCATACAGTGTTTAACGATATTCTACTAATGCTCTAATCCACATTATAGCGAGAATCACTCAACTAAAAATAAACGACAGCCCATCATTACATTAAGACATGAAGGTCAGTCAATCCAGAACATTTCCAGAACTGTTAAGGTATTCTCAATTGCAATCATGAAAACCATCAAATGCGATAATGAAATTGCCTTGGTCAATTGAGGACCATATGAATCGGCCCGTTCAAGAAGGATACTTACAGCAAAAGAAGCCGTCCGGAAAGGTAAAAGGCGTTTTAGGCAGCGCGGTACAGTGGGACGCCACAAATACACCACAAATCCTTTTGCCATATCGCCTTATTTTATGACTGTTTTACAGCTCATTATATGACCGTCTTCACATTTTACTAATCCGTCCTGGAACAGTGTGGGTATTTTCCTGCAGGTGGACAAACACACCTGTCGATTAATTAATTAATGACACTGGCAAACTGAACTTGAGGTGTATACACACTCACCATTTAAACCTGAGGTGGATGCATACCAAACCTTGCTGATTCTACTACTTCACGTATTTTAACCCCTTCATGTGAGAGGATCAACTGATACTATATTGCAATATCGCCACATTTATTTGGATCCATATAATGCAGAGTTTATTTTAGGACTTATATGTCCATGTTTGTTATATATGTCAGTTTAAGATATTAGTTATTTATAAGGCTCTAATAACTGCCTCTATCTGTCCTCATCCCACTAGATCTCCTGGCGATGGTCTTCATCTACTTCAGGAGAGCAAGATTACATCCTGACAAATATAGAAAGAACTTCTTTCCAGCTCTGTGAGTTTCCTTTATTATAACTGATATGTGTATATATGCAGATGAAAAAATTAAAAAAATGACCACTAAAATACATAGTGTAACAGGAATGTCCAAGTGATGTGCAGATCATACCATATCATGTATTTATACCTTATTTATTTCTGCCAGGTTCTTAGCCAACCAATTTGAGGAGGAAGAAGGCCGATTTCGACGAGAGATCTACCCTTGGGCCTTAGGACGATCTTTGTACTTGATGAAGGAGAGGAAACGTCTGATCCATCGACGCAACCTGCTGTTCCTCCGGATGGGATTCAAGGCTTGGGTAGACAAGGAATCCTGTGATCTGGCTAGTTAAAATTAAATACTCTGGTATTCGATGAATAGTGTCTGTATATTATATTAATTTAATGCATCTACTCTTTAATTCCAGATCATGGCACAAGACCCTCTGCACTGGGCATGGACAAGAGAGCGGCAGATCCATCATGGTGCGGCTGTTCGCTCATTCAGGAGAAATGATGAGGAGTTCAACATCCACGGCCCATGGAGTGTCCCTCCATCCTGCCCCATTTGTGAGACCATCCTTCTCCATTCATGTGAGGTGAAAGAGGCTGAAAACATTGTGTGCCAGGCAGACACAGAGGAGGAACCTGGAACCTCACAGTCATAGTCATCTCTGGTAAGAAAAAAGGCTGGTGTGGAACACGAGATTTAAATGGAGACTGTCCCCTCTTCCTAAGTTGTCACTAGTCCCTGTTTTCCTCTGCCTACTTTGTTATAGAACTGCCACATCCAAATACTGTACACTGAAGACCTTAGCGGTGCGGCATTTGCCCTGTACACACTGGGAGGCTGATGTATATTGTAAAGGGGGAATATTAATCACCAATATTTATGCAAATATCGATAATTAATATTCATAAATGGGAAGAACCATCTAGTGATAACTCCGCCCATTTATGCCTTTATATAATAACACAATACCTTTGCTATACTTTACACTAATCACTATGCTAGCTGCATGCGCCTTACTAACTCGCTACCGCTAACAAGTACACGCTACACAAAAGGGTACAAATATAACGGTATTTATTACACCACGCAATACACTAACAATACACTACGCACGCAATACTAACAATACACTACGCACGCAGTACACTACAATACAGCACTAAATATACAATCCTAAACTACACTACACATTCCCAATTCCACCCATAAACTATCTATACAGTTCACACATACAAGTATATGAACCCACCCCACCTAAATATTCGCTGTCCCTACGGGGTATGACGAAGGGTTAAAAGGATTGTTTGCAGAGCAGAAGCATGCTCTACAGGACCAGGGTAACCACCAGGGGTTAATCAGGGCCACCAGGGTAAAGGGGTTAATGCAGGCCGGACAGGGGAACAGGGCACGGACATCAGGGGTACAAAGTGTCCGGGGGGGGGGGGGGCCAGGGGAGAGATACCAGGGGTCATGCCTGGCAGGGAAAGGGTTAATCAGGGGAGAGCAGGCACACAGGGAACCAGGGGATGAGCAGGATAACCAGGGGTGAGGGTACCAGGGGTTATGGGGAGGAGTGGGGGTTCGTTGGTTGGATAGTGGGGGGTTAATGGACGTTGGTGGGATAGTGGGGGGTTATAAGGGGGTGATACTTAAGGTTTTGTTGCTCGTTCGTCCAGGGGTCTGCTCGTTCGTCCAGGGGGGGGTCCGGTCGGGCGCTCTGCTCTGAGCGCAGGAAAGGCTGCAGGGGTCGGGTCCGGTGGAGCGCAGGATGCGCTGCCCTTTCAGGTGGTGGGGGGGGGGGTCCCGATCCTGAGCGCCGATGCACTCTCCAGGTGGGGGCCCCGATGATAACTTCCAGAGTGCCGGGGCCGCCGGATATTTATCCCCCCGGCGGCCCGCACTCCCGCGCCACCAGGGGGCGCGCGCGCGCACACACACCACAGTGCAGGACACGTGGGCCGGCGTGGTGAGATGACGTCACCGCGCCTGCCCGCGCGTCCCTGCACGCGCGCCGCAGGGCCGCGTGCACTTGCTGACAGGCGGGAGATCCTTTGATCTCCCGCCTGTAGCTCCCAGCATTCCGGACATCACAAGGGTAATTGCGATGCCAGAATGCACATAATAGAGTGAGCGGAGGTATCTCCGCGCTCTCTATTATGCTTAATTATCTCCAGCAGGACTGCAGATAATTAGAACAAAAGGATTCAAATTCTATTGAATTTGAATCCTTTTGAGTTCACCAGAATGACCTGGCGCCTTCACCCAGATTACATCAATGTAAATGCTTGGGGCACATTTACATTGATGCATCTGTGTCCATGTAAGGGGGGGGGGGATTTCTATGGTATGGGGATATGACAAAGGGGGCATAATATGATACAGGGGGCATTATATGAATATACATGTGTATTGATGCTTGGGGCACATCCATACACATGTATACATTAATCATACATTCTAAGGGGGATTATATAAGGGGCCACATTCATATATATAAGGGGGCACAGATAATAAGGGGCACATCACAAGCCCCTACATTATCAGGTGGCACAAGCCCCTACATTATCAGGGGGCACAAGCCCCTACATTATCAGGGGGACGGCTCCCAGGGGACACATATTTCCCACAGGGGCCAACATGAGCCCCTGGGGATCACCATGGGCAGACGTGCGCAGATGCTGGGCACATCTGCGCACATCGTCCCATGATGCTATGTCTAATGTATGCACATATATACCATACATGCCCGCACGTGTTTGCAGGCATGCATGGATATATATGCATACGTCTCAACCGTTCCTCAACAATCCCCCTGTTGTCGGAATATAATACGACAATATAATGGGGGAACGGGTTGAGATATATTTGCCCCCCTTCAACCCCATCTTTGGTGGAAGTTCAGGAAGAACTGTAGTGCACACTGATCTTTAGGTACTTAGACATCCCCAATCCAGCTTCCTCCGACCTGCCCTTCACCGTAACCTACTGCTCCATCCACAGGATACACCGTCTTCTTCTTGACATCTTTAGGATACCACACACCCACAGTCTCTTTAACAGTCTTTTAGTGTCGGCCACCCCCACTTTGGAGTGACCACACCCCCACAGTCTCTCGGTAATTTTGCCGATCTTCAGGTATCTTCGTCCCCCCCAATTCTGGAGTGGGTTCACCCTTACAGTCTTTAACTGGCCTTTCTATAACAGTCTCTTGGTGTCGGCCCCCCTCACTTTGGAGTGACCACACCCCCACAGTCTCTCGGTAATTCTGCCGATCTTCAGGTATCTTCGTCCCCCCCAATTCTGGAGCGGGTTCACCCTTACAGTCTTTACCTTTCTATAACAGTCTCTTGGTGTTGGCCACCCCCACTTTGGAGGGGCCACACCCCCACAGTCTCTCGGTAATTCTGCCGATCTTCAGGTATCTTCGCCCCCCCCAATTCTGGAGCGGGTTCACCCTTACAGTCTTTGTCCCAACTTTCTTCTATCCAACGTCTGTTTCCATCTTGATGGGTGCGGTTCTCCCGTGGACAGATTAATAGGTCTTTACAAGGCAGGTCAGACTCTTAAGCGGTGATGTCATAGTACCTAAATTCTACTGCGGAGAACACCTCCGCCACACTACACCTCCAGCCCTTCCCTTAAGAACCTCACCGTTCCAGGGTTCAAGGTGGCAAATGAATGATGCCTGTCCCTATCGTGACCTAACCTTATCCCCATTCACACAAAATACATGTCACATCCCTCCCAACACCACCAAATTCCATTAAATGTGTGTACCCATAGAGACTCATGCAACCTGGCATATCTCTACACCTCCAAAGACACAGGTAGGTCGCAGACCCCTGTGTCAATGGGAAACGACTATAGGATGCAAATGTGTACAGCCGAATATAGGCTGTCACACATTTGTACCTAGAGTGTCTATGGGTACACCATCGAACAACAAACACAATCAATCAATAAATACAATGTGCTATGGGGTTTCGGGGTAGTACAAGTTATACGTCCCGAACCCTCATAGGAAACAAAGTGTGTCCATACAATATTTGGCTACAGGAACAATGTTTGAGTTATGTCCTGGGCCTCCTCCTCCGGATAGTTCTGTAAAGTTCTGTCTGGTTCTGGTGTATTTGGTCAGTAAGTCCTTGACCCTCCGATTGCGATGACCAGAACCAGAAGAAGTTTCACTGGGTGAAACAATTGAATAAGTTCTTCCACCCGAACGTCTCCCAAGTCTTCCTCCAGAGCCTTAAATAATGCTCCCGCTGGATTGTGGCACAGTCTTAACACCTCTAGGTAGAGGTCGCTTCGTTGCCAAAATCCAGTGGGATCCTCTGGAGCTTCACAACAGTGTCAGGGGGAATAGCTGGCCTCTTCTGTGGCATCTCCTAGGTTTTTCTTCCGCTCCATATAAAATCACACCTATGGCAGAAGAAAACACCAGGCGCTCCCAGGGGAATTTCTCCCCTAACAGTGCAATTAAATGTGACACATTCCAAGCCCCAATACTTTTGACCCATGGGTAGAGAAAGGTATTGGGCTGCCCTTTATCTCACAGGCCCCCTCGTTATCCCAACACTGGTGTCTGAACACCCTACCTTCAGAGGATTGCGTCCTCTGCTACACATCCCTCTGCACCAACAGATAAGGATGGCCACCCTACTAGGTTAGGATAACTGGAGTTCTGTGGACAAAGCACCATCTTGTTATTGATGGCACCGCATCCCTGTCCACCCATGTGTACCCAGGCTGATCTCCCCCTGTGATCCCGTCCTGCGGAGGCCCGCAGAACCAATGGCATAGTCATGCCCTGGCTCCCCAGGACCCCACAACACAAGAACACAGTCCACACTCTGCTGCCAAACACTCTGCGTCCAATCCCTATCAGAGCTGTGCTGCCTGCTCGGACTAGAATCAAGTGCGCAGCACAACATTAGACCAATGTTGTCTGTTCGCCCCAGTCCCCAGCGCAACACAGCCCTACCGAAAACCTTGAGCAAAACAGTGCTATCTGTATCGATCTGAGACCCTGGTTGCCCAGAATAATATCACATCATGCTTTGTGTGCTGTATGGAGAAGGTCCTTATGCCTTCTCCCGACCAGCAGGATTTCCCGTGTGATATTATCTGCGAACCTATACGTTCTCGATCCACAGTATAACACTGTTCCACTCCAAGGGGACACAGAATGAGACAAAGACAGCAGACGGGACTTACAACACTACATAAATCAGCATGGTAGAACACACCCGTAGACAAGGACTACCACCATCAACATCAAGAAAAACTTACAAACAGATAACAAAAACACACAACATGGACATACACAGGGAACACACGGTGTAACAAATAGTACAGGGGTGTCAAATGTTGCCTAGCCTAGCTTGGCCACTCTGACCCCTCAGCAGCTGGTGATGCTGCCGAGAGGTAACCCCTTTATGGCCAAGCTGACCAGACCCCACTGCACAATTTGTTACCTGGCTGATACTGTTGGACACATTGCAATTACTTGCACAAGTGCAATTCCTTGCAATGTGTCCTTTGTTCCCACACCTGAAACACGTGACTTGGTTTCCTGTCCTGTGTGTTTTGCAGTGTCTCGCTATGTGACCTAGGCCACCACATGCAAAACATCTGATGTTTGCTCTGCATGGCCCAGGTCCATCTACACTGCAGCCGTGCTCCCTTCTCCTGAATCTTACCATCCTCAGGGACGCACTCTTCACCACAGTTCTTTTTCCCAAAGTCAGGGAAAAATCTCTGTTAGTCTGGACTGGCTTGACCTGATGATCAGACCGGTCACAGACTACTCTCCCCCCTTGTGGCCCTGCACAGGGCAACATTTTGGGAGATTCCGACCCTGGCTTTACGGAAAAAGAAAGGGCCGGCACCAAATTGGTGATAACCTGTTGCATGCCAGACATTAGCTGGGACCTTACAGCAACCTCAGCCTTCAATTTGGCTACCGTCACGTCAGTAGAGGCAGTCCGCTCCTTGAAGGCCTTGACCTCAGTATAAGACTGAGTCAACTTAGCCTCAATTTACTCCTTCTGCCTCTGCAGCTCTACTAACTGTGACTCTATCCTAGCCACCTGCGCATCTCGGTCAACAGTAGACTGCACATTCTCTGCCAGCTGTGCCCACAATGCCGAAACCTGGTCCGAATTACTGGCACAGCACTGGCAGCGAATGGCCGGAGGAATTGTCTCCGTTGACTGAGACACCAGCGCCACTTCCTTTGGCTTACAGATGCTAGCCTCAAACGTATGAACGAGTTTGGCTAGCATCCGAAGCCGTTTGGTGGCCTTGTTCAAAACCGTCCGTTTGTTAACACAAAGCTTGTCATAACTACAAGCCTGTGCCAACAAATCGGACCACAGCATTTCTGCTGACTTGTATGTAGTGGGGAGGATGGGGTTAAATGTGCTGTGTTTGGCTAAGTGTTGCAGTGTGGGGAAGTCCATACTCACCGTTTGATGAGCGTCCATTTTCTCCTTGGGGCCGTACCTCTTCGTCCTTGCAGCTGCTTGGAAGAAGTCCATTTTCCCGGATCGCTTCTTCCCCAGCCGGACTTGTACGCCGCTCCCACGAAGATGGATCTCCTTCAGTGACGTGTCCGCTTCTCCCTTGCAATCACTTGAGCGATGCTTGTTGGTGCTGTACTTTTCCGTGTCATCTTCTCTTACCCCAGCGACGGTGACCGTGTAAAGCAAATACAAAAATATTAATTCACAATTATAGATTCTCTGCAAAAGATTTTGTTTTATTTCTGGTACTCTAAGGGAAGTATCGCTTCTCCTGTTCGAATTATCGGGTCCTAGACGCTCAGACACTCCGCTGACCGCGTCTCTCCTGCCCGCTAATTCACAGTACCAGCGACCCTCAGCCTTAAGACCAAAAATAAACGCAAAATCCACGCAGTGGGCCTGGCTCGCCAATGTAAAGGGGGAATATTAATCACCAATATTTATGCAAATATCGATAATTAATATTCATAAATGGGAAGAACCATCTAGTGATAACTCCGCCCATTTATGCCTTTATATAATAACACAATACCTTTGCTATACTTTAAACTAATCACTATGCTAGCTGCATGCGCCTTACTAACTCGCTACCGCTAACAAGTACACGCTACACAAAAGGGTACAAATATAACGGTATTTATTACACCACGCAATACACTAACAATACACTACGCACGCAATACTAACAATACACTACGCACGCAGTACACTACAATACAGCACTAAATATACAATCCTAAACTACACTACACATTCCCAATTCCACCCATAAACTATCTATACAGTTCACACATACAAGTATATGAACCCACCCCACCTGACTATTCACTGTCCCTACGGGGTATGACGAAAGGGTTAAAAGGATTGTTTGCAGAGCAGAAGCATGCTCTACAGGACCAGGGTAACCACCAGGGGTTAATCAGGGCCACCAGGGTAAAGGGGTTAATGCAGGCCGGACAGGGGAACAGGGCATGGACATCAGGGGTACAAAGTGTCCGGGGGGGGGACCAGGGGAGAGATACCAGGGGTCATGCCTGGCAGGGAAAGGGTTAATCAGGGGAGAGCAGGCACACAGGGAACCAGGGGATGAGCAGGATAACCAAGGGTGAGGGTACCAGGGGTTATGGGGAGGAGTGGGGGTTCGTTGGTGGGATAGTGGGGGGTTAATGGACGTTGGTGGGATAGTGGGGGGTTATAAGGGGGTGATACTTAAGGTTTTGTTGCTCGTTCGTCCAGGGGTCTGCTCGTTCGTCCAGGGGGGGGGGTCCGGTCGGGCGCTCTGCTCTGAGCGCAGGAAAGGCTGCAGGGGTCGGGTCCGGTGGAGCGCAGGATGCGCTGCCCTTTCAGGTGGTGGGGGGGGTCCCGATCCTGAGCGCCGATGCACTCTCCAGGTGGGGGCCCCGATCCTAACTTCCAGAGTGCCGGGGCCGCCGGATATTTATCCCCCCGGCGGCCCGCACTCCCGCGCCACCAGGGGGCGCGCGCGCACACACACCACAGTGCAGGACACGTGGGCCGGCGCGGTGAGATGACGTCACCGCGCCTGCCCGCGCGTCCCTGCACGCGCGCCACAGGGCCGCGTGCACTTGCTGACAGGCGGGAGATCCTTTGATCTCCCGCCTGTAGCTCCCAGCATTCCGGACATCGCAAGGGTAATTGCGATGCTTAATTATCTCCAGCAGGACTGCAAATAATTAGAACAAAAGGATTCAAATTCTATTGAATTTGAATCCTTTTGAGTTCACCAGAATGACCGGACCTTGTCCGGTCATCCTGGCGCCTTCACCCAGATTACATCAATGTAAATGCTTGGGGCACATTTACATTGATGCATCTGTGTCCATGTAAGGGGGGGGGGATTTATATGGTATGGGGATATGACAAAGGGGGCATAATATGATACAGGGGGCATTATATGAATATACATGTGTATTGATGCTTGGGGCACATCCATACACATGTATACATTAATCATACATTCTAAGGGGGATTATATAAGGGGCCACATTCATATATATAAGGGGGCACAGATAATAAGGGGCACATCACAAGCCCCTACATTATCAGGTGGCACAAGCCCCTACATTATCAGGGGGCACAAGCCCCTACATTATCAGGGGGCACAAGCCCCTACATTATCAGGGGGCACAAGCCCCTACATTATCAGGGGGACGGCTCAAAGGGGACACATATTTCCCACAGGGGCCAACATGAGCCCCTGGGGATCACCATGGGCAGACGTGCGCAGATGCTGGGCACATCTGCGCACATCGTCCCATGATGCTATGTCTAATGTATGCACATATATACCATACATGCCCGCACGTGTTTGCAGGCATGCATGGATATATATGCATACGTCTCAACCGTTCCTCAACATATATACTGCAATTTTACAGAACAAGTGCCTATACAGCTTGGACTAAGACAACATGCATAAAGAGGATGATGTGGTCAAAATACTCATTTGCCTAATAATTCTGCACTCCCTGTATGTCCATAGAGACTTTACTCATGTAGAGGTAGTGCGATCAGCTGTACGTAGCATTACACGACCAATAAACTAGGTGGTCTAACCACACTTGCGCACGTATTCGTTTCAATGGGGCCGCAAAAGATGCGGACAGCACACCGTCTGCTGTCTGCATCCATTGCACCGTTCCATGGCACCGCAAAAGAGTAGAACATGTCCTATTCTTGTCCATTTTGAGGTCAAGAATAGGCATTTCTACAATTTGCAGACCGCAAGACATAGCACGGTCATCTGAATGAGCCCTAATGCACAGGTGCAGGCAGATTTATAGTCTGCACAAACATAACATTTGGATTAGGATTTTTCTTATTTTACATGTAGTATCACATCTATCACCTCTCTCTTTGGGTTTGGTAATATTCATGTTCTGGAGGTTAGAATAAACTTTTTCATCCACTTTCTTTATCTCTCTATTTATTACCAAGCTATACTGCTGCCAAGATGGAAGACAACAACTTCAAGACCATCGAAGAAGAGATCTCCAAGACCAGATAGATGAAGACCACCAATATATCCTTTTATTGGTCACACACATGCACATAGACGTCAAACGCTCATGAAACATACTCATATAGGAACATCCACTCATCGTTACACACACAGTCCCAGCACATAATGACAGACACAATCACTGTAGGTAGACACATGCAGACACTAGAGGAAGTCACACACACCTGCACTACACACATTTGTATAGCGGTCACCTCCCTTAGTATGCCTGGAGGAAGGGCAGTACAGCGGCCATGGCTTCCCACAGGTTTCCTCCACAGGGGTTTTTCCTGTCCTGAGTGTCGCTCTACGCTCTTCGTGAGTGATGGGAGGTAACAACAAATACACACACATATAATAGATATACATATAATAAATATCACATTATTTTACACCTTATGCTGACCAGGGATGTGGCTGGATATCTGAGGTCTCTTCCTTGTCTTTGTATCCGCCATATTCATCTACCACTTTGTAGGGATCGACTGATATTGATTTTTTAGAGCCGATACTGATACCGATAATCTGCGAACTTTCAGGCCGATAATTTATACCGATATTCTGTGCATACACAAATCTGCTGAACATGTTTATTGTTAACGTGTAGCTTCTTTTTTTTTTTAAATCTTTCTTTTTCAATTATACTTAATATTTTGGTGTTTGTTTTTTTACTTTTTTAATTTCTTACTAACTATTAGCCCCCTTAGGGGCTAGAACCCTTGTCCTATTCACCCTGAAAGATCTCTATTAGGGTGAATAGGACTTCACACTCTCCTTGCTGCGCTGTGCATAGTACACACAGCAGCAGGGAGCTGACTATGACAGCCAGGGCTTTAATAGCATCCTGGCTGCCATGGTAACCGATCGGAGACCCAGGCTTACACTGCTGGGGCTCCGATCAGAAGCTTTCACTGCCACCAATGAGGAAGAGGAGACCTATGACCGCTGCCACCAATGATTAATAATGGGACGCTTGGGTTGGGGGGCACACTGCGCCACCAATGTTTTTAATACTGGGCTTGGGGGGGGGAGGGCGCACTGCGCCACCAATGAAGATAACTCGCCCATTAATTCATATACAGGAGGTGGGTGCTGGCTGCATAATTATATAGCCGCACCCAACCTCTATGAGCAGTAGCTAGGATCCGCGGCAGTTAACCCCTCAGGTGTGGCAGGGGTTAACTGCCACAGATGGCAGCTACTTGTCATAGAGGTCGGGTGCAGCTATATGATTCTGCAGCCATCTCCCGCCTCCTGTTGAATTTGAATGAATGAGTGAGTTAACTTCATTGGTGGCGCTGTCACGGCTGTGTCATTGTCTGGTGTAGAGGACCATGACATTTTTGCCGTGCATGCTTGTTGCTGGTGGCAACATGTTGTTTTGCATGTTTTGACACTTCCCCTTTAAGTTGTGTGTCCCTTCCCATCCTGGTGTGTTCGGGGTTAAGATGTGTGCTTGGTGGAGCTGTGTGTGGCCTCTGGCTCTTCTTATACTGTGTTGTGAGCCTGAAGGTCAGTTGGTTGTTTGCCAATATATGTGTAGGAGCTCTGCTCCTTTCTGGATGTGTAATCTTTCCAGTGTGAGGGCATCCTAGTTGGACATCATTTGTCTCCCTTTGTCTCCTTTCCCCTCCTCACCTGTTATGTTGTTTGGTGTGGTTTATGTCATGTCTGGTGTTCCATGTCAGGTCGGTTTGGTGTTGTGATCTGCATGGATGATTGATATTTTCCCCAGTCTGTTGTTGAACCATTAGCCTGTATGCAGCATTGCCTGGAGCGTCCATGCATCTGGTGTTTGCACGTCTTTCCATCTCTGCTGTGGCAGGTAAGTGTTGGTTGTTGCTAGTGTTCTGTTGTTACACTGTGTACTTACCTGCCGTCCAGTTGCTGCATATGGTCTTTTCCCTTCTGTTACTATGCCGCTGGAGACTCCGGTTTGTCTGTTTCCTTGAGGAACCGGTTGTCTCCTATCCCTGACCCCTATGCAAGGGACTGTTAGGGTCAGTAGGATGCAGGTTCCAGTGTATGAGCCCTCCCACCTTCAGGGGGCATTCATATGGTCAGGAGATCAGGGTCAGGATTAGGGCGGCTATAGGAGGTGACCTGCTCCCTATCCTTGTTTTAGGGGCTTAGTAACAGCTCTAATTATACGGTGGGGGTTTCCCCCACTCCCCACCGTGACAGGCGCAGTGACCACAGCCCCTCCCCTCCTCTTCTCCTCTCTGCCCTCATTGGCGGCAGCGGCAGCAGTGGCACAGAGGGAGGGAGACACTGCTTCCTTCTCCCCTGTGGTGCGGAGGGAGCACGCGATCGCGCTGACAGCAGCGCAAACCTTGTTCCCGATTCGTTATCGGCATATCGGCAAAATAGATGCCGATAACTTTGAAAATCCTGAATATCAGCCGATAATATCAGTAAAACCGATAATTGGTCGATCCCTACCACTTTATGTGTATATATGCATATATTAAGACAATTGTGGATATGTCAGCCCCTTTAAGCAGTTTACAGGTTGGGTGATGTTATAAATCTATTTCACACTTATTACAGATGCGTGGGTAGGCGTTCCTTAATACTAATAAATTCACAGCCTGATGAACGTTTAAAAATAAAAAACAAAACCTTTATTTAAAGTCCGTTTAAAAGGAGGGCAGAAAGCCTATATGTCACAGTCTGTGACCATCAGGCAACCAGTCTCAAAAATGTACAGAGAAGGATAATAAATAAATCCTCTGTACAATTGAGGGACTGGGCTAAAAACCTGACTTACTAGCTAGTAGTTGCTAATTGGTTGCAGGTCAGAAATTAGGGCACGGTAACCAGTATGAATGGACACTCGTATGTTTGATGCAAGTGACCCTATTGGATACGTGCGCAAGTGTGGTTAGACCACCTAGTTTATTGGTCGTGTAATGCTACGTACAGCTGATCGCACTACCTCTACATGAGTAAAGTCTCTATGGACATACAGGGAGTGCAGAATTATTAGGCAAATGAGTATTTTGACCACATCATCCTCTTTATGCATGTTGTCTTACTCCAAGCTGTATAGGCTCGAAAGCCTACTACCAATTAAGCATATTAGGTGATGTGCATCTCTGTAATGAGAAGGGGTGTGGTCTAATGACATCAACACCCTATATTAGGTGTGCATAATTATTAGGCAATTTCCTTTCCTTTGGCAAAATGGGTCAAAAGAAGGACTTGACAGGCTCAGAAAAGTCAAAAATAGTGAGATATCTTGCAGAGGGATGCAGCACTCTTAAAATTGCAAAGCTTCTGAAGCGTGATCATCGAACAATCAATCGTTTCATTCAAAATAGTCAACAGGGTCGCAAGAAGCGTGTGGAAAAACCAAGGCGCAAAATAACTGCCCATGAACTGAGAAAAGTCAAGCGTGCAGCTGCCAAGATGCCACTTGCCACCAGTTTGGCCATATTTCAGAGCTGCAACATCACTGGAGTGCCCAAAAGCACAAGGTGTGCAATACTCAGAGACATGGCCAAGGTAAGAAAGGCTGAAAGACGACCACCACTGAACAAGACACACAAGCTGAAACGTCAAGACTGGGCCAAGAAATATCTCAAGACTGATTTTTCTAAGGTTTTATGGACTGATGAAATGAGAGTGAGTCTTGATGGGCCAGATGGATGGGCCCGTGGCTGGATTCGTAAAGGGCAGAGAGCTCCAGTCCGACTCAGACGCCAGCAAGGTGGAGGTGGAGTACTGGTTTGGGCTGGTATCATCAAAGATGAGCTTGTGGGGCCTTTTCGGGTTGAGGATGGAGTCAAGCTCAACTCCCAGTCCTACTGCCAGTTTCTGGAAGACACCTTCTTCAAGCAGTGGTACAGGAAGAAGTCTGCATCCTTCAAGAAAAACATGATTTTCATGCAGGACAATGCTCCATCACACGCGTCCAAGTACTCCACAGCGTGGCTGGCAAGAAAGGGTATAAAAGAAGAAAATCTAATGACATGGCCTCCTTGTTCACCTGATCTGAACCCCATTGAGAACCTGTGGTCCATCATCAAATGTGAGATTTACAAGGAGGGAAAACAGTACACCTCTCTGAACAGTGTCTGGGAGGCTGTGGTTGCTGCTGCACGCAATGTTGATGGTGAACAGATCAAAACACTGACAGAATCCATGGATGGCAGGCTTTTGAGTGTCCTTGCAAAGAAAGGTGGCTATATTGGTCACTGATTTGTTTTTGTTTTGTTTTTGAATGTCAGAAATGTATATTTGTGAATGTTGAGATGTTCTATTGGTTTCACTGGTAAAAATAAATAATTGAAATGGGTATATATTTGTTTTTTGTTAAGTTGCCTAATAATTATGCACAGTAATAGTCACCTGCACACACAGATATCCCCCTAAAATAGCTAAAACTAAAAACAAACTAAAAACTACTTCCAAAAATATTCAGCTTTGATATTAATGAGTTTTTTGAGTTCATTGAGAACATGGTTGTTGTTCAATAATAAAATTAATCCTCAAAAATACAACTTGCCTAATAATTCTGCACTCCCTGTATATACACCCTCATATAGTGCAGTGTTCAGACCAGTCTATTCATATAGCCTGCGGCCAGTATATAGGTTACAACCATTCACCTGCAGCCAGTGTATTTTGGCTGTATACAGTCACTTGCAGCCAGTATATTTTGGTTCCAACCACACAGCTACAGCCAGTATATTTTGGCTCCATCCATACATTTGCGGCCAGTATATTTTGGCTGCATACACACTCTTAGGCTATCAGGTAGAATACCGCATCTAGTGCAACCCTGCCTTAAGAGCCGTGTCCTAATGATTAACAACAGCTCTACGCGTTTCCACGTGACATGTGGTCGTCACTAGAGTTGAGCGAACACCTGGATGTTCGGGTTCGACGAGTTCGGCCGAACTTTCGAAAAATGTTCGGGTTCGGGATCCGAACTCGACCCGAACTTCATCCCGAACCCGAACCCCATAGAAGTCAATGGGGACCCGAACTTTTGGGCACTAAAAAGGCTGTAAAACACACCCGGAAAGGGCTAGAGGGCTGCAAAAGGCAGCAAAATGTAGTTAAATCCCCTGCAAACAAATGTAGATAGGGAAATGATGAGTTAACATAAAATAAATAAAAATTAAACAATATTAATTGGAGTGAGGTCCCATAGCACAGAATCAGGCTTCAAGTCACCCACCAATGGAGAAGGTCACTTACTATTATTTTGACCACAGCACCCAGACAAAGGAGAGAGGTCCCACAGCAGAGAACCAGGCATCATATCACCCACCACAGGAGTAGGCCACCATTTAGTTACTTTGACCCCTACACCCAGACGGAGGAGAGAGGTTACACAGCAGAGAATCAGGCATTTAGATCACCCACCACAGGAGTAGGCCACCATTGAATCAGACCCCGGCAACCATGTCAGATGGCACAAGCATAAGCTTTATATCAATCAGCACAGGAGAAGGCGACTTTGACAGACTTTGACCCCTACACCCGGACGGAGGAGAGAGGTTTCAAAGCAGAGAATCAGGCATTTAGATCACCCACCACAGGAGTAGGCCCCAATTTAATGGGACCCCGGCAACCATGTCAGATGGCACAACCATCAGCTTCATATCAATCAGCACAGGAGAAGGCGACTTTGAAAGACTTTGACCCCTACACCCAGACGGAGGAGAGAGGTTTCATAGCAGAGAATCAGGCATTTAGATCACCCACCACAGGAGTAGGCCCCCATTGAATCAGACCCTGGCAACCATGTCAGATGGCACAACCATCAGCTTTATATCAATCAGCACAGGAGAAGGCGACTTTGAAAGACTTTGACCCCTACACCCAGATGGAGGAGAGAGGTTTCACAGCAGAGAATCAGGCATCATATCAACCACCACAGGAGAAGCCACCATTTAGTTACTTTGACCCCTGCACCCAGGAAGAGGAGAGAGGCACCACAGCACATATTCTGGCATCATATCAGCCACCACAGGAGAAGCCACCATTGAGTTACTTTGACCCCCGCACCCAGGAAGAGGAGAGAGGCACCACAGCACATATTCTGGCATCATATCAGCCACCACAGGAGAAGCCACCATTGAGTTACTTTGACCCCCGCACCCAGGAAGAGGAGAGAGGCACCACAGCACATATTCTGGCATCATATCAGCCACCACAGGAGAAGCCACCATTGAGTTACTTTGACCCCTGCACCCAGGAAGAGGAGAGAGGCCCCACAGCACATATTCTGGCATCATATCAGCCACCACAGGAGAAGCCACCATTTAGTTACTTTGACCCCTTCACCCAAACAGAGGAGAGAGGTTCCACATCAGAGAATCAGGCATCATATCAACCACCACAGGAGTAGGCCACAATTTAATGGGACCCCGGCAACCATGTCAGATGGCACAACCATCAGCTTCATATCAATCAGCACAGGAGAAGGCGACTTTGAAAGACTTTGACCCCTACACCCAGACGGAGGAGAGAGGTTTCACAGCAGAGAATCAGGCATTTAGATCACCCACCACAGGAGTAGTCCCCCATTGAATCAGACCCTGGCAACCATGTCAGATGGCACAACCATCAGCTTCATATCAATCAGCACAGGAGAAGGCGACTTTGAAAGACTTTGACCCCTACACCCAGACGGAGGAGAGAGGTTTCACAGCAGAGAATCAGGCATTTAGATCACCCACCACAGGAGTAGGCCCCCATTGAATCAGACCCTGGCAACCATGTCAGATGGCACAACCATCAGCTTTATATCAATCAGCACAGGAGAAGGCGACTTTGAAAGACTTTGACCCCTACACCCAGATGGAGGAGAGAGGTTTCACAGCAGAGAATCAGGCATCATATCAACCACCACAGGAGAAGCCACCATTTAGTTACTTTGACCCCTGCACCCAGGAAGAGGAGAGAGGCCCCACAGCACATATTCTGGCATCATATCAGCCACCACAGGAGAAGCCACCATTGAGTTACTTTGACCCCCGCACCCAGGAAGAGGAGAGAGGCACCACAGCACATATTCTGGCATCATATCAGCCACCACAGGAGAAGCCACCATTGAGTTACTTTGACCCCCGCACCCAGGAAGAGGAGAGAGGCACCACAGCACATATTCTGGCATCATATCAGCCACCACAGGAGAAGCCACCATTTAGTTACTTTGACCCCTTCACCCAAACAGAGGAGAGAGGTTCCACATCAGAGAATCAGGCATCATATCAACCACCACAGGAGTAGGCCACAATTTAGTTTATTTGACCCCTGCACCCAGGAAGAGGAGAGAGGCCCCACAGCACATATTCTGGCATCATATCACACACCACAGGAGAAGGCCTCTTTCAGTGATTTAGGCCTTTGGACCCAGACAGAGGAGAGAGGTCAGAGATTAGCTTCATATCCCCCAGCACAGCAGAAGACCGCTTTATTTGACTTAGGCCTCAGCACCCAGACAGAAGACAGAGGTAGCATGGCAGAGGTTATGGCTTCATGTCACCCGTTAGTTTAACCGGCCACTTTCATCTGGTTAGGCCCCGGCGCCCAGACAGAGAAGAGTTTCATTCAACTGTGGGTTTCATAAAATTTGTATCAAATAAAGAAGTGGCCCGTAGCACAACAAGACATGTTTTAGGCAGTTAATAAGGACTACTCTGCACAAGGGAGGGACAGGTCCTGTGGGATCCATGCCTGGTTCATCTTTATGAAGGTCAGCTTGTCCACGTTGGCTGTGGACAGGCGGCTGCGCTTGTCAGTAATGACGCCCCCTGCCGTGCTGAATACGCGTTCAGATAAAACGCTGGCCGCCGGGCAGGAAAGCACCTCCAAGGCATAACATGCTAACTCTGGCCACGTGGACAATTTCGAAACCCAGTAGTTGAATGGGGCCGAACCATCCGTCAGGATGTGGAGGGGTGTGCAGACATACTGTTCAACCATGTTAGTGAAATGCTGCCTCCTGCTAACACGTTCCGTATCAGGTGTCGGTGCAGATAGCTGTGGCGTGGAGACAAAACTTTTCCACATTTCTGCCATGCTAACCCTGCCCTCAGATGAGCTGGCCGTGACACAGCTGCGTTGGCGACCTCTTGCCACTCCTCTGCCTTCACCTTCCACCTGTTCCCCTGTGACATGTGGGAATGCTCTCAAGAGCGCCTCTATCAGCGTGCGCTTGTACTCGCGCATCTTACGGTCGCGCTCCAGTTCAGGAATTAAAGTGGGCACATTGTCTTTATACCGGGGATCCAGCAGGGTGGCCACCCAGTAGTCTGCACACGTTAAAACGTGGGCAACTCTGCTGTCGTTGCGCAGGCATTGGAGCATATATTCGCTCATGTGGGCCAGGCTACCCATGGGTAAGGACAAGCTGTCCTCTGTGGGAGGCGTATCGTCATCGTCCACCGTATCCCCCCAGCCACGCACCAGTGATGGGCCTGGGCTGCCACCCCGCTGTGAACTTGCGTCATCCTCGTCCCCCTCCACCTCCTCCTCCTCATCCTCCTCGTCCTCCAGTACAGTGCCTTGGCTGGCGACTTGTGAACCTGTCCTCTGCTGCTTAAACAAACCTCCCTCTGAGCCACTTCGAACAGACTGGCCCGAAAGTGTTAGAAACGAGCCCTCATCCTCCTCCTCCTCCTCCACCTGGGCCACCTCCTCTAACATCATTGCCCTAAGTGTTTTCTCAAGGAGACATAGAAGTGGTATTGTAACGCTGATAACAGTGTCATCGCCACTGGCCATGTTGGTGGAGTACTCGAAACAGCGCAGCAGGGCACACAGGTCTCGCATGGAGGCCCAATCATTGGTGGTGAAGTGGTGCTGTTCGGCAGTACGACTGACGCGAGCGTGCTGCAGCTGAAACTCCACTATGGCCTGCTGCTGCTCGCACAGTCTCTCCAGCATGTGCAAGGTGGAGTTCCACCGGGTGGGCACGTCGCATATGAGGCGGTGAGCGGGAAGGCCGAAGTTCCGCTGTAGCGCAGACAGGCGAGCAGCGGCAGGATGTGAACGGCGGAAGCGCGCACAGACGGCCCGCACTTTATGCAGCAGCTCTGACATGTTGGGGTAGTGGTGAATGAACCTCTGCACCACCAAGTTCAGCACATGCGCCAGGCAAGGGATGTGCGTCAAACCGGCTAGTCCCAGAGCTGCCACGAGATTTCGCCCATTATCGCATACCACCAGGCCTGGCTTGAGGCCCACCGGCAGAAACCACTCGTCGGTCTGTTGTTCAATACCCCGCCACAACTCCTTTGCGCTGTGGGGCCTGTCCCCCAAACATATGAGTTTCAGAATGGCCTGCTGACGTTTACCCCGGGCTGTGCTGAAGTTGGTGGTGAAGGTGTGTGGCTGACCGGATGAGCTGGTGGAAGCAGTGGAGGAGGAAGCCGAGTAGGAGGAGGAGGCTACAGGAGGCAGAGAATGATGCCCTGCGATCCTAGGGGGCGGAAGGACGTGCGCCAAGGAACTGTCCGCCGGGGGCCCAGCCGCCACTACATTCATCCAGTGTGCAGTTAGTGAGATATAGCGTCCCTGGCCGTGCTTACTGGTCCACGTATCTGTGGTTAGGTGGACCTTGCCACAAATGGCGTTGCGCAGTGCACACTTGATTTTATCGGACACTTGCATGTGCAGGGAAGGCACGGCTGTCTTGGAGAAGTAGTGGCGGCTGGGAACCACATACTGCGGGACAGCCATGGCCATCAGCTGTTTGAAGCTGTCTGTGTCCACCAGCCGGAATGACAGCATTTCAAAGGCCAGCAGTTTAGAAATGCTGGCGTTCAGGCCAAGGGCTCGAGGGTGACTCGGGGGGAATTTGCGCTTCCTCTCTAAGGTTTGAGATATTGAGAGCTGAACGCTGCTGTGTGATATAGTGGAGACGCTAGTTGACGGTGGCGGTGGTGGTGGTGTCGGTGGCACATCCTCTGTTTGCTGCTCGGCAGGTGGCAACATTCCTCTCGAGGCGGAAGCCGAGGCAGCAGCGGTAGAGGGAGCAGGGGGAGCCTCAGCGAGTGCCTGGTTTTTAAGGTGTGTACCCCACTGCAGTTCATGCTTTGCATGTAGATGCCTGGTCATGCAGGTTGTGCTGAGGTTCAGAACGTTAATGCCTCGCCTCAGGCTCTGATGGCAGAGCGTGCAAGTCACTCGGGTCTTGTCGGTAGGACATTGTTTAAAGAAGTGCCATGCCAGGGAACTCTTTGAAGCTGCCTTTGTGGGGCTGGGTCCCTGTTGGCGATGTCCAGTAGCAGGCGAACTCTGGGGGCGGCGGCTCGTCTGCTTTGGCCCCCTGCTCCCTCTTTGGCTTCGCTGTTGTCTCGGTCTCACCACTACCTCTTCCTCTGAACTGTGAAAGTCATCGCCACGACCTTCAGTCCATGTGGGGTCTAAGACCTCATCGTCCTCTGCATCGTCTTCCACCCAGTCTCCCTCCCTGACCTCCTCCTGTTCAGTCTGCACACTGCAAAAAGACGCGGCAGTGGGCACCTGTGTTTCGTCATCATCAGAGAGTCGGTGACTCTGCTGTGGTGGTATTCCCATGTCCTCTTCATCTGGAGACATAAGTGGTTGTGCGTCAGTGCATGGTATGTCTTCCTCCACTGGGGAAGGGCTAGGTGGACGCCCCTGGGAAACCCTGGAAGCAGAGTCTTCAAACAGAAGAAGAGACTGCTGCATAACTTGTGGCTCAGACCGTTTCCCTGATATGCTTGGGGGTGATGTGACAGACTGATGGGCTTGGTTTTCAGGTGCCACCTGTGCGCTTTCCGCAGAAGACTGGGTGGAAGACCATGTGGTGAACGTGCTGGAAGCACTGTCGGCCACCCAATCGATTAATGACTGTACCTGCTCAGGCCTTACCATTCTAAGAGCGGCATTGGGCCCCACGAGATATTGCGGTACATTCTGCCGGCTAGTTGAGGGAGTTCGTTCCCTACTGTGTGCGCCTGGGGCCGAACGGCCACGTCCTCTACCAGCAACAGAGGCTCCACGGACACCACCACGACCGCGTCCTCGTCCCTTAATAGTATTTTTCTTCATTGTTGCGATTCAACTCGCACCACAATGAAATATATTATTTTTTATAAGCAAAATCCCCTCACTGGAATACTTTCAGTCTTTTGACTGTATGGATTACAGATGGAATGACTGTTATATGTGAGTACCGCTTTCTTTGACAGATTCTAGTATGGGTACATATATGTTTTCCCAACCCCAGCACATTAGTTTGCTAATTCCAGATGTATGAAACGCAGGCCTAACTGTATCTAGTATATTGAACGCCAGATAAACTAACTTGGCCTTTTTTAAATAAAAAAAAAATTCCCTCACTGGAATACTTTCAGTCTTTTGACTGTATGGATTACAGATGGAATGACTGTTATATGTGAGTACCGCTTTCTTTGACAGATTCTAGTATGGGTACATATATGTTTTCCCAACCCCAGCACATTAGTTTGCTAATTCCAGATGTATGAAACGCAGGCCTAACTGTATCTAGTATATTGAACGCCAGATAAACTAACTTGGCCTTTTTTAAATAAAAAAAATCCCCTCACTGGAATACTTTCAGTCTTTTGACTGTATGGATTACAGATGGAATGACTGTTATATGTGAGTACCGCTTTCTTTGACAGATTCTAGTATGGGTACATATATGTTTTCCCAACCCCAGCACATTAGTTTGCTAATTCCAGATGTATGAAACGCAGGCCTAACTGTATCTAGTATATTGAACGCCAGATAAACTAACTTGGCCTTTTTTAAATAAAAAAAATCCCCTCACTGGAATACTTTCAGTCTTTTGACTGTATGGATTACAGATGGAATGACTGTTATATGTGAGTACCGCTTTCTTTGACAGATTCTAGTATGGGTACATATATGTTTTCCCAACCCCAGCACATTAGTTTGCTAATTCCAGATGTATGAAACGCAGGCCTAACTGTATCTAGTATATTGAACGCCAGAT
This sequence comes from Bufo bufo, assembly GCF_905171765.1. Lineage (NCBI taxonomy): Eukaryota > Metazoa > Chordata > Amphibia > Anura > Bufonidae > Bufo > Bufo bufo. The sequence continues at coordinate 299,614,763 of NC_053392.1, read as the reverse complement.
AAACTAACTTGGCCTTTTTTAAATAAAAAAAATCCCCTCACTGGAATACTTTCAGTCTTTTGACTGTATGGATTACAGATGGAATGACTGTTATATGTGAGTACCGCTTTCTTTGACAGATTCTAGTATGGGTACATATATGTTTTCCCAACCCCAGCACATTAGTTTGCTAATTCCAGATGTATGAAACGCAGGCCTAACTGTATCTAGTATATTGAACGCCAGATAAACTAACTTGGCCTTTTTTAAATAAAAAAAATTCCCTCACTGGAATACTTTCAGTCTTTTGACTGTATGGATTACAGATGGAATGACTGTTATATGTGAGTACCGCTTTCTTTGACAGATTCTAGTATGGGTACATATATGTTTTCCCAACCCCAGCACATTAGTTTGCTAATTCCAGATGTATGAAACGCAGGCCTAACTGTATCTAGTATATTGAACGCCAGATAAACTAACTTGGCCTTTTTTAAATAAAAAAAATCCCCTCACTGGAATACTTTCAGTCTTTTGACTGTATGGATTACAGATGGAATGACTGTTATATGTGAGTACCGCTTTCTTTGACAGATTCTAGTATGGGTACATATATGTTTTCCCAACCCCAGCACATTAGTTTGCTAATTCCAGATGTATGAAACGCAGGCCTAACTGTATCTAGTATATTGAACGCCAGATAAACTAACTTGGCCTTTTTTAAATAAAAAAAATTCCCTCACTGGAATACTTTCAGTCTTTTGACTGTATGGATTACAGATGGAATGACTGTTATATGTGAGTACCGCTTTCTTTGACAGATTCTAGTATGGGTACATATATGTTTTCCCAACCCCAGCACATTAGTTTGCTAATTCCAGATGTATGAAACGCAGGCCTAACTGTATCTAGTATATTGAACGCCAGATAAACTAACTTGGCCTTTTTTAAATAAAAAAAATTCCCTCACTGGAATACTTTCAGTCTTTTGACTGTATGGATTACAGATGGAATGACTGTTATATGTGAGTACCGCTTTCTTTGACAGATTCTAGTATGGGTACATATATGTTTTCCCAACCCCAGCACATTAGTTTGCTAATTCCAGATGTATGAAACGCAGGCCTAACTGTATCTAGTATATTGAACGCCAGATAAACTAACTTGGCCTTTTTTAAATAAAAAAAAAATTCCCTCACTGGAATACTTTCAGTCTTTTGACTGTATGGATTACAGATGGAATGACTGTTATATGTGAGTACCGCTTTCTTTGACAGATTCTAGTATGGGTACATATATGTTTTCCCAACCCCAGCACATTAGTTTGCTAATTCCAGATGTATGAAACGCAGGCCTAACTGTATCTAGTATATTGAACGCCAGATAAACTAACTTGGCCTTTTTTAAATAAAAAAAATTCCCTCACTGGAATACTTTCAGTCTTTTGACTGTATGGATTACAGATGGAATGACTGTTATATGTGAGTACCGCTTTCTTTGACAGATTCTAGTATGGGTACATATATGTTTTCCCAACCCCAGCACATTAGTTTGCTAATTCCAGATGTATGAAACGCAGGCCTAACTGTATCTAGTATATTGAACGCCAGATAAACTAACTTGGCCTTTTTTAAATAAAAAAAAAATTCCCTCACTGGAATACTTTCAGTCTTTTGACTGTATGGATTACAGATGGAATGACTGTTATATGTGAGTACCGCTTTCTTTGACAGATTCTAGTATGGGTACATATATGTTTTCCCAACCCCAGCACATTAGTTTGCTAATTCCAGATGTATGAAACGCAGGCCTAACTGTATCTAGTATATTGAACGCCAGATAAACTAACTTGGCCTTTTTTAAATAAAAAAAATTCCCTCACTGGAATACTTTCAGTCTTTTGACTGTATGGATTACAGATGGAATGACTGTTATATGTGAGTACCGCTTTCTTTGACAGATTCTAGTATGGGTACATATATGTTTTCCCAACCCCAGCACATTAGTTTGCTAATTCCAGATGTATGAAACGCAGGCCTAACTGTATCTAGTATATTGAACGCCAGATTAACTAACTTGGCCTTTTTTAAATAAAAAAAAAATTCCCTCACTGGAATACTTTATGGCTTTTCACTGTATGGATTACAGGTGGACTGGTATTAGTAGGGGTGACACAAGCACACCCAAGTCCCTGATGTAGGATTTCTATGGCACAGACCACTATTACAAGTGATTAATGGACGTTGGGAGAGATTGTGCTGCAGCACTAGTCCCAAGATGGCCGCCGCCTATCAGCCCAGTAACATGTGCCACAAAATGGTCTGCACAACCTTTAAAAAAAATAGCCTTGGACTTTGCTGCTAAATCGCTATTGGTCTGAATCCCAGGTGTAGATGTCTGACTTGTTTGGAGCTTTGGAATGCACACTGTGGCAGCTTCTGCTGCAGCACTACAAGTCGCAAAATGGCGGCCGGCGGTCAGCCCAGGTACATGTGGATGGAAAAATCACTCTGGCCACTCTAAAAATAGCCAATCCCTATCAAAAAAGCAGCTCAGCTGCAGTTGTTCAGATGAATCACAGGTGGAGGAGAGAAATTTGCTTCCAGTTATTCAATTATCCCTGCCTATTCTCGCCCTAGCATCAGCTGCGTCTATCCCTGTTCTATTCACATCGGGAGTGAGCACGTCCCGACGTGCGCACAAGCTTATAAAGAGGCTGAGTCACATGCTGCACTTGGCCAATCACAGCCTTGCCAATAGTAGGCATGGCTACGATGGCATCTTAGGGCAAGTAGTATGATGCATGTTGATTGGCTGCTTTGCAGCCTTTCAAAATGCGCCAAAATACATGCCGAACGACGAACCCGAACCCGAACTTTTACGAAAAAGTTCGGGTTCGGGTCCGTGTCACGAACACCCCAAAATTCGGTACGGACCCGAACTATGCTCGAACTGTTCGCTCAACACTAGTCGTCACGTATCTTCAGGAGCTTATTATATAAAAATGACTATGTCAGGACAAAGTGCCGCACAGTAGCGTGCTATGGCTCCGGCGCTGTAATGGCCGCACGCGGCCAAGAGAACGCCGACTTCATATGGCCGAAGCCCCGCCTATTTGGTGATGCCATGGAGCAGTACACATCAAATGTGCAACTGTGGATTAGGTACATCGATGATGTGCTGATACTGTGGAAAGGGACACGAGAGCATTTTATGGCATTTGTGGCAGCATTAAATGTGAATCAGATGGGGTTATTTTTCACATCAGAGGTACAAGAGCAACAGATTGCGTTCTTGGACCTGATGATCACCATTGGTACTGACAGAAAGATCACCACTAACCTATTCAGGAAGAAAACTTCGACCAATAATCTCCTGCATTGGGAAAGTGGTCATCCACTGGCCCTAAAAAGAGGTATCCCGAAGGGACAGTACCTGAGGGCCAGGAGGAATTGTTCAGAACTAGGTGATTTTAGAGCAGTTGCATCTGACCTAAGAGGCCGATTCATGAATCGGGGGTACCCACAATACACTTTGAAAAGAGCGTTCCATCACTCTATGAGTACAGATCGCACCCGGCTCTTGGTTCCAAAACCAAGAAGCAGTGAGGACCCCACGTCCAGAATTTTCGCAACTTTTGATAAGGCCCACAAAAATGTTTAGTTAGTTGGGGAGTTAATTCCAGACTATCCCTCAATTACGTACCGACGTAGCTCTAATCTACGTGACCATTTGGTACACAGCTTATATACACAACCTAAATCTGAAACTTGGTTAAAGAATACCCTTAAGGGCACCTTTCCCTGTGGCTCATGTATCATCTGCAAGAACATCCTGAGATGTGGATTCTTTACTAGCCATACAACGGGAAAGAGGTATAACATACGCTCATTCATCAGATGCACGTCTATAGGTATTGTGTATTTAATCAGCTGTCGGTGTGGGTCACAATACGTCGGCAAAACCAGACGCGAACTGAGACGCAGATTTAATGAACATATGTCTGACATCCGGAATAAACGGGACACATCAGTGGCACGTCATGTATGTGAGATGCATGACGGTGACCCTGATGTGTTGAGAGTACAGGGGATTGAACAAGTGAAGATAACAATCCGTGGAGGTGATATCGATATACCCCTACTACGCAAAGAAGCAATGTGGACCTATAAGCTGCAGACAGTTCAACCGCAAGGGCTAAATGAGGCCATATCATATGCCAGCTTTATTTGATTTATCAGCCCCACTACAGATAGTAGGATGTGCTTTATCCTACATAAGTGTTGCGCGTCTTCCTTGATGTGCTGCTCCATGGCATTATTTATTTTCATTATTTTCATTACTTTTTCCATTGTTTTCTGCTTATCACACACTTGTGTACATGCTGACAGGCATTAATGTACACTGGTTATACACTGTATATGCTTAAGCTGCGAACTGCAGCAGTATTGTAAAGTCTGCAATTTGAGTGGTGATGCCTTCCCCGCTGGTGATGTATGACTAAGATGGGGATCGGTACCTGCTTCTTCGGTTGACCACCGTCTCAGTGGGTCCCGACCAGCTGATACGTTCTGTATCAATTGATAATATATGGGCCGCGACTTGGATTCCCCCATGAATCGCGCTATGCGCTATACTCGTCGGGAAGGGTAAGGATCATCAGAGGGCGGAACTATGAACCCGCCCCTATCTCTGATTGGTGGTGTAACCGTCACACCCCTCCCGATAGGCGGGGCTTCGGCCATATGAAGTCGGCGTTCTCTTGGCCGCGCGCAGCCATTACAGCGCCGGAGCCATAGCACGCTACAGTGTGGCACTTTGTCCTGACATAGTCATTTTTATATAATAAGCTCCTGAAGATACGTGATGACCACATGTCACGTGGAAACGCGTAGAGCTGTTGTTAATCATTAGGACACGGCTCTTAAGGCAGGGTTGCACTAGATGCGGTATTCTACCTGATAGCCTAAGAGTGTGTAGGCAGCCAAAATATACTGGCCGCAAATGTATGGTTGGAGCCAAAATATACTGGCTGCAAGTGACTGTATACAGCCAAAATACACTGGCTACAGGTGAATGGTTGTAACCTATATACTGGCCGCAGGCTATATGAATAGACTGGTCTGAACACTGCACTATATGAGGGTGTATATATGTCCATAGAGACTTCACTCATGTAGAGGTAGTGTGATCAGCTGTACGTAGCATTACACGACCAATAAACTAGGTGGTCTAACCACACTTGCGCACGAATCCAATAGGGTCACTTGCATCAAACATACGAGTGTCAATTCATACTGGTTACCGTGCCCTAATTTCTGACCTGCAACCAATTAGCAACTAATAGCTAGTAAATCAGGTCTTTAGCCCAGTCCCTCAATTGTACAGAGGATTTATTTATTATCCTTCTCTGTACATTTTTTGAGACTGGTTGCCTGATGGTCACAGACTGTGACATATAGGCTTTTTGTCCTCCTTTTAAACGGACTTTAAATAAAGGTTTTGTTTTTTATTTTTAAACGTTCATCAGGCTGTGAATTTATTGATGTTATAAATCTAGAGCGGCCAGGTACCATTTAACCTCAATATTATTAAATGCTCTTATTTAAATAAAATATACATATTCCTTGTTCTTACAAGTGTGGTAGTGTCACTGAGTGTTTTCTAGTGATATTCTAATAGAAACAGTTAATATGTACTAGTATAAAACTACTGAAATATTAAACATTTTTTTTCTATGATACCGAAAAATCGATATGAAATAAGATCACAAACCAATCAGAATCTTAAATAAAAATAAATAAACAACAGAAAAAAGACATAATGAAAAGCCAACATAACTCATAAATGTTGACGTATAAGATTTGATCATCATTAGTAATATATGCAGTGTCCCACTATGTGCTATATGTGGGCACTTTAAACTTTTGCTGCTAACTGTCATATGTAATGTATTTAATGTATTGCATTTCCTAATCTGAGGCTGGCATTGTCATTACAACTATTTGCCCCTAGGTTGTGCTGGCACCACATACTATATATAGCTTGGGGTTTGCTGACTCAGAGAGGAAGTTCAAGTTGAGTAATGTAGGAAGCAGAAAGGAGAAGCAAGTGTATGGAGGAGCAGAACAGACTCAGTCCAAAATGTAGCTTATTTATTACTTATTTTATTTTATGTACTTATATAGCGCTACTATATTCCGCAGCGCTTTACAGACATTAGCATTGAACTGTCCCCAATGGGGTTCACAATCTAAGGTCCCTATCAGTATGTCTTTGGAGTGTGGGAGGAAACCGAAGTACCCAGAGGAAACCCACGCAAACACGGGGAGAACATACAAACTCCATGCATTGGCTATCTTTCCTCTGGGCCTTGATCAAGCCTGGAAATGACAGACCAAATAGTCAAAGCAGCCCAGCACAAAAAAGTAAGTCTATGTATGAATATGGACCAAGTCTAGTGAAGATTAGAGCTGAGTCCAGCCAAGGGACTTCACAAGCACCGTGACCAGGAGGAACTTAAAGGTACCTGGACACAACTGGATGATTAAAGGCCATAAAGGCCTTCCTGGACATAGTGAACCTGAATATTTCAGGAGAGCATCCTGCATCAAATAATGTAGCAAAAGACTGATGCCTGCCACAAGGGAAAACGCCCTTATTGGATTGCTCAACATAAGTAGTAAATAATCATATTCAGTACCTGAGTGCTAGAAAGTGGACTTAGTGCAAAACTACTTAAGCAAGATTTGTCATTCTGCCTGTTAAAGCCAAAGTATTAAGATAACTCCTCAACTGCCAATTGCCAGACCTGTATTAAGGAATTCCAGTCCAACCAATATCTGGATTATTAGCTTTGATGTGTAAAACTGTGTAAAATTTGTCTTTAATTGGCCCTTTCATTCAATCCTTCTGCTTTAATAACTTGTCCCACATTTCCGCTCAATCACATTGCATCCATTGACCTCCCCTGGATGTGGTCTCCCTTTCTCACGCTCCCTCTCCAGCGTGGAACCCTGATTCGCCGCTAACCGTGATCAACATGGTAGGCGCAGAAAAGAACATCAAAAGTTGATAGAGCAGATATCCAATTGGATCATGCACATCACGGGGACGTGCGACATGGTGGAGCAGCAGGGGCGTAGCTATAGGGGGTGCAGAGGTAGCAGTCGCTACCGGGCCCAGGAGCCTGAGGGGGCCCAAAGACCCTTGTGCCACATAAGACACTGGCATTATAGAAAGTGCATACTGGTCAATTTACACCTCTGGCTGGAGGGAAGGGGTTAGGTTAAGAATTTGGCATGAGGGGGTGCCCTTTCAATGTTTGCCTCAGGCAGCAGGAAGGCTATGTGCTCCCCTGCCCCTTGCCAACAAGCACTGAGGGATGGGGGCCCAAGCTGAACTCTTGCACAAGGGCCCATGAGCTTTTAGCTACGCCCCTGTGGAGCAGTATGTGTGCACACGCCTACACGTACTGACTGATGGGTCTGCCCCCTTCAACTTCTGGGTCTACAAATTGGGCATATGGCCTGAGCTTGCCCTTTACGCCTTGAAGGTGCTGGCCTGCCCTGCAGCCAGTGTATTGTCTGAACGTTTGTTTAGCACGGCTGGAGGGGGTTATAACAGGTTATATTTCCCAATGTTTTGGGGTGTACCCGAATTTAAACAAAATAAATAAATAAATAAAACCAAAAAGCAGTGTAGGCTACCTCCTCATCCTCCAACTCCGCTTCTACCTACACCGCCACGGCCACAACCTCCTCACCCTCCTACTCCATATGGACCTCGTCCTCCAAGATCAAGATTATTTTATTAATTTTTTTACATATTTTATGTTATTTTAAGTCATTTCCCTATCCACATTTGTTTGCAGAGCACTTGCCATGCTCTTAACCACATTTTGCTGCCATTTGCAGCCCTCTAGCCCTTTCCATGACTTTTTTACCGCCATTTTAGTGCTCAAAAGTTTGGGTCCCCATTGAGTTCAATGGGGTTCGGGTTCGTGGTCAAGTTCGGGTCCCGAGCTCGAACTTTTTTGTGAAGTTCGGCTGAACACATCGAACCCGAACATCCAGGTGTCCGCTTAACTCTAGCGAAGACCATGTTGCAGCTGGTTTTCCACAACTGCCCTCTGCTGCTCACAAAGCCTGGCCAACATGTGGAACACCAACATGGCTACTGGCATTACAGTGATGGCAGTACTTACCTGCACGTTTATTGGCTGCTTAGCAGCCGTGAAACATGCGGGGAGGAGACTCGAGCATGGTGCTCGAGCACGTGCGGTACTCGGCCGAGTACCGCCATGTGCCGAGCATAGCGATGCTCGAGTCGATCAGGTATTCAGCCGAGCATGCTCGTTAAACACTAATTAGCAGCCCACATTTATAGCTGTTGCACTTGGGCAACCTAGCCTGCTCCTATACCTAGTGTAAGGAATCATCTTTCTCACAGGGGATCATCATCACAAACTTCCTTCCAGACAAAGGCTTTAAAGGAAATCTGTCACCTATTTTGAGCATATAAAACCGTTAACATAGCAATGTGCAATAAAGTACCTTCATTCCAGCATGTGTCCTCTTTCTTTTATTCAACTTTTCATTCAGATGAAAAAGCGATTTTTCTGATATGCAAATTGTCTCAAGGTGCCCAGAGGGGCGTTATTACTCTGTCCTAGTGCCCAGTAACGCCCCCCTGCTTTGCCCAGCCCGCCTTTCTTCCAAGCCCAGCACGCCTCCTAAGAAATAAATGTACTCCTACATCCTTGCCGAACGGCGGCGCCCCCTCCACTACGTCATTTAATTTATTCAATGCACCGTCCTTGCTTCCTCCTCTCTTGGCCTCCGAAATCCCGCGCAGGCGCAGTATCACTGAGTGCCTGCGCCTGTACGATACTCCTGCTCCTGAGGGCAACAGCCTCAATAGTGTCACTGGGCATGCGCCGAGCCCAGTGACGTAATCAGAGCGCTGTTGCCCTCTGGAGCTGGAGTATCGTATAGGCGCAGGCACTCAGCGATACTGCGCCTGCGCGGGATTTCGGAGGCCAAGAGAGGAGGAAGCAAGGACGGAGCAGTGAATAAATTAAATGACGTAGTGGAGGGGGCGGCGCCGTTCAGCAAGGATGTAGGAGTACATTTATTTCTTAGGAGGCGTGCTGGGCTTGGAAGAAAGGAGGGCTGGGCACAGCAGGGGGGCATTACTGGGCACTGGAGCAGAGTGATAACGCCCCTCTGGGCACCTTGAGACTTAATTTGCATATCAGAAAAATTGCTTTTTCATCTGAATGAAAAGTTGAATAAAAGAAAGAGGACACATGCTGGAATGAAGGTACTTTATTGCACATTGCTATGTTAACAGTATTATAGGCTCAAAATAGGTGACAGATTCCCTTTAATGTCCAATGTCCAAATGGTGCATTTATTTGGCAGTCTTCACACACAAAACGATACAAATGAACACCTGCCCGGCTAGGCACTACCTAATACATAACATATTCCCTGACTCACCTACAGAGCACAGTTCACACACTGTCTCAGGTGCGGCTTTCCCAGCCCATCGTCCATCAGCCTCCCAGGCTGTAGCTAAGTCCGTACGTCTGGGGAATTTAGGCTTAGCAGTCCGCCTGACCCTCTCTCTCAGCAGGCGTCGCTTGGTCCCCCAAACTCCAGGCTATCTCCCAGCCTCGTGGTCCCTCAGCCTAGCCCGGCTGAGAGCACACTCACAGAGCCTCAGCAGCACTCTGTTTCAAAGTCTCCCCCCTCTCACTTTGAGGATACTTTTATTCCCAGGTGATTGTGGCACCTGGTGCTGCCTCAGGCCTGACGACTGATAGGGAATACGTGGAAAAACCTGCCATACATCTCCCCTAACAACCATGAGGCCTGTCACTGCCTCACAATTGCTTATACTCAGCCCCATTGGACAGACAATTAGCAGATTTGGTTTCCAGTACCATCTCTATGCTTATGACACCCAACTATACACTTCATCCTATAACATTACCCTCTGCTGTACTACAGAACACCAGTGACTGTCCGCTGCCTGTAACATCATGTCCTCTCTCTATCTGTAACTGAATCTTCTACTAACCCACTTAAACTTGATATCTCCCTCTCAGTGTGAACCACTACTATAACACCTAGCAGCACGACCGCTATCTTGATGTTATGTTTGATAGTGATCTTTCCTCTATACTCTATTTTCAATCACTTGCCCAATTATGTCACCTACACCTCAAAAACATCTCTTCAATTTCCCCTTCCTTACTGTGAAAACAACAATACTCTTATTGTTGCGCTGATCCATTCCTGTCTCAATTACTATAACTCATTACTAATTGGTCTCCCTCTCACCAGACTCACCCCTCTCCAATCTATCCTGAACGCAGCAGCTACGCTCATCTATATGCCCAGCCGCTACTGCAATGCCTCCGCCCTGTGCCAGTAACTGCACTGGTTGCCCATACAGTACAGGATTCAATTTAAAGTCCTCATTTTTATCCACAAAGCTCTCCACACTGCTGATTAATAGAATGATCACTTAACTGGAATAATGACCAGTCAAACAAATAATATTCTATACGGCACCCTTAATTATTGAAAGTGTAATTGAAAAGTGGGATTGCCTTAAAAGATAACCTTTAATAGTCAATGGTTAAAATGGTAGGCCCAATAATTTGTTAGGAGGCTACATACATACGTAGTCATACACCACCAAATTAAAGAAGGTGGAGAAAAATGGCAGGTGTGAAATGTAAACATCTGCTAGGAGGGTGAGTTTACGAAACATAGGGATACCACTAAAGAGGGAGACAGATGCTGGGTCTCTTCCCCTAATGTATCCCTAGGTTCTAACTCCAAGTAATCCCCTCTCTGTATGTCCCTTTGTGTCCCTTGCAGGCAATAACAGTGACTGCCCAGCTTTGTCAGAAGTGCAAAGGTATCATTCATCCCAGGACATACACATCATAGGTGCTAGACATACACATAGTCCCGACACGTTTCACTGGCAGTCAGCCAGGTCATCAGAGGACCTATATACAAAACAAGACCAAGTATACACCTGTACACAACAGAGAAGTATCCAATCCACGGCGCTTCCAAGTTTGTTGGAGCCAGCCCAGAAAGCAACAGTATTGTGAGACAAGAACTGATACTTAGCTTCTCTTTGTGCAGCGATTCAAGGTCCACTCCTCCTGCGTATGGCAGAGATGGCAGAGTGCGCCCGTACTGGCGTTCTTTTAAACCAGCGCGGGCCTTAGATAGATCCGCCCCCAAGATCACCTGCTCCGATCAGGCGGGCAGTGACGTCAGTGGTCACAAGTGCATCGCGTCACGGAGAGGAGTCACATGATCGGGACATAGACTGAAGGTATAATAGTATAGCCCAATGTCCGTCCCCTGCATGTTAGGGGACGGTGACTCAGAGAACATTAGGGGGCGGGAATATTGGAGATAAAGGGGTGAAGGGGATGGGCTAACTCCGTCACCCCCAATCAACAAATTATAGTGGCATAAATAGCCAAGTACGGTGCGTCACTCCTATAGGGTCATAGAGAGGCGCTACCTATGTATTTAAACAGTAGGTTCACTGGACAGGCTAGATTAGAAAAGGATAGACAAATACATTGTCAAATGGTATCTGATTGGCAGAACAGGCATTCTGGCAATCAGTTGCACTGTACCCACATTGCAGGGAGCTGGACAAGCAAATATGTACCATACGTATGTCGGGCACTCAGCCCCAACAAATGTAAAGTGGGGGTCGACTGCCAGACTTCATATAGGAGCATTCAATGAAGGTCACTCTTGGTACACAAAGGGGGTGCCCCAGTTAAAAATAAATAAATCATCCATTGAACTCAAGTTTTTCGACCCTCATAGAGGAGGCAATTGGACTGCTATCACATGTCAACGGGATGACCTGGTCTCCTCAATGCAGAACCCAAAGGAGAGATGCTCATTGAGGCCTGATGGTTGTGAGTTCTTCAATTCAAAGATCCACCAGGTCTCTCTTTGCAGTATTTTCCTGTCCTAGTTGCCTCCTCTTTTCAAGGGAGGAACGAGTTCAATAGCCATAAATGTCATGCCCTCTGTTTTACCATTGTGGCTGGTTTCTACATGTTTAGCTAATGGGGTGTCCCTACCGTTTCTAATGTCACCTAAGTGTTCTCCCACCCGTCTTCGAAATTCCCGGGTGGTTTTGCCTATATATTCTAGACCACAGTGGCATGTAACCTTGTAGATGACTCCCCTTGATCTACAATTGAGGAAACCTTTGATTAAGTACACTTTGCCTGTTACATTACTGCAAAAATTCCTACCCCTCATGATGAAGGGGCAGGCAACGCAATCACTGCAACGAAAACAGCCAGATAGAGGTTTAAGCCATGTGGCCGCATTGGTGCCAGTTTCGCTAAAGTGACTATGCACCAATCGATCCCGAAGGCTGCGCCCCTTACGATATGTAATTTGCGCATTTGGTGCAATGATTTGTCTAATGTCAGGATCCAAGAGAAGGATGCCCCAATGTTTTGAGATTACATTTCTCACTTCCCCTGCGGCCCCATCATAGGTATCAATCAATCGTATGGTGTTATCCTTAGTTTTAACTTTTTGGGGGTAAAGAAGTTCATTTCGACTTTTCATTTCGAGCTTTTTGATAGGGTTGCTTTAAAACCGAGTCAGGATAGCCCTTTTCCATAAACCTGACTCGTAGGTCTCCTGCTTGTCGTTTGAAATCGTTCACAGTGGAGCAGTTTCTCCTCATCCTTAGATACTGTCCGGTGGGGATACCCCTTTTCAGGGGGAGGATGTGGTGACTACCCCATGTTAAGCAGGGAATTCGTGGATGTGGGTTTCCTAAAAGTTTTAGTCACCAATTCTCCCCGACTCCCTTTCATAATGACAATATCCAAGAATGGGAGAGCATCTTTTTGAGTCTCAGAAATAAATCGCAGGCCAACCTCAATTGTAGATCAAGGGGAGTCATCTACAAGGTTACATGCCACTGTGGCCTAGAATATATAGGCAAAACCACCCGGGAATTTAGAAGACGGGTGGGAGAACACTTGGGGGACATTAGAAACGGTAGGGACACCCCATTAGCTAAACATGTAGAAACCAGCCACAATGGTAAAACAGAGGGCATGATATTTATGGCCATTGAACTCGTTCCTCCCTTGAAAAGAGGAGGCAACTGGGACAGGAAAATACTGCAAAGGGAGACCTGGTGGATCTTTGAATTGAAGAACTCACAACCATCAGGCCTCAATGAGCATCTCTCCTTTGGGTGCTACATTGAGGAGACCAGTTCATCCCATTGACATGTGATAGCAGTCCAATTGCCTCCTCTATGAGGGTCGAAAAACTTGAGTTCAATGGATTATTTATTTTTTTTTAACTGGGGCACCCCTTTGTGTACCAAGAGTGACCTTCATTGAATGCTCCTATATGAAGTCTGGCAGTCGACCCCCACTTTACATTTGTTGGGGCTGAGTGCCCGACATACGTATGGTACATATTTGCTTGTCCAGCTCCCTGCAATGTGGGTACAGTGCAACTGATTGCCAGCACGCCTGTTCTGCCGATCAGATACCATTTGACAATGTATTTGTCTATCCTTTTCTAATCTAGCCTGTCCAGTGAACCTGCTGTTTAAATACCTAGGTAGCGCCTCTCTATGACTCTATAGGAGTGACGCACCGTACTTGGCTATTTATGCCACTATAATTTGTTGATTGGGGGTAACAGAGTTTGCCCATCCCCTTCACCCCTTTATCTCCAATATTCCCGCCCCCTAATGTTCTCTGAGTCACCGTCCCCTAACATGCAGGGGACGGACATTGGGCTATACCGATATAACTTCAGTCTATGTCCCGATCATGTGACTCCTCTCCGTGACGCGATGCACTTGTGACCACTGACGTCACTGCCCGCGTGATCAGAGCAGGTGATCTTGGTGGCGGATCTATCTAAGGCCCGCGCTGGTTTAAAAGAACGCCAGTACGGGCGCACTCTGCCATACGCAAGAGGAGTGGACCTTGAATCGCTGCACAAAGGAAAGCTAAGTATCAGTTCTTGTGTCACAATACAGTTGCATTCTGGGCTGGCTCCAACAAACTTGGAAGCACCGTGGATTGGATACTTCTCTGTTGTGTACAGGCGTATACTTTGTCTTGTTCTGTATATAGGTCCCCTGATGACCTGGCTGACTGCCAGTGAAACGCGTCGGGACTATGTGTATGTCTAGTACCTATGATGTGTATGTCCTTGGATAAATGATACCTTTGCACTTCTGACGAAGCTGGGCAGTCACTGTTATTGCCTGCAAGGGACACGAAGGGACATACAGAGAGGGGATACTTGGAGTTAGAACCTAGGGATACAATAGGGGAAGAGACCCAGCATGTTTATCTTTCAGCTGGCAACAAGTTATTTAACCCCTTTATTGGTATCCCTATGTTTTGTAAACTCACCCTCATAGCAGATGTTTACATTTCACACCTGCCATTTTTCTCCACCTTCTTTCATTTGGTGGTGTATGACTACGTATGTATGTAGCCTCCTAACAAATTATTGGGCCTACTATTTTAACCATTGACTATTAAAAGTTATCTTTTAGGGCAATCCCACTTTTTAATTACACTTTCGAAAACGATTAATAGAAGAACATTGGAGAGGGAGACTGCAGGGAGAGTGCAGGGAGACTTATGCTGCATCAGTTTTTTTTATTTATTACTACATTTACTTATTCCTATATCAGCTGTAAACTCAGATATGTAATTCAATACCAATAAGATGGAAGCCTTTATTATTCCACAGCCAGCGTGCCAACCAATACCAGTCTGCACCCCTTAGGGGGGTTCAGGTCTTAATGATGACTATCCTCATATTTTGCTGGATTTACAAATCAGTCTTCAGAGTCTCCATGTCCTAGAAAAGTCAGCAAGATGCAGAGAGAAGGGGAGCTGCATGTTCCTGATGACATATTATCATCGATATTATATGATGTGGAAAAGGAGGAAAAGCAGATGGCATAAGAAGGACTCCCACCTGTAGGAGAGGAGAACGCTGGGTTGGAGAAGTAGGTATGCCAGAGCTGATTAATAATCAGTGTTTACTGTCAAATAATCTGCAGGAGATTGCAGGCAAGAACAGCAATAATATGCATATTGGCCCTCCATCTAACCAGCCAAACCCCATACAAGCAACAGCCCCATTTAACGGTGCTTAAAGGTGCCGCGTGACCATTAAAAATGAAGACCAACTATACAGTGCGATCTTCATTTTTAAATGAAAGGCAGCTGTGGGCTAATTGGCTGTGCACTTCTACCCTGCAGCATGGCCGCACTGTGTGGCCGTTCCCTAAGGCAAAGTGGCCTGAGTATACCTGATTTATAGCGATTCGTGACAAATGAACTTCGGGGAAGTTGCTGAATCAAATTTTTCAAAACTTCGCTCACCTATAACAGTGGTTTTCTACTCACTCCCCAAAGTCCTTAAGGATTTATATCCTCCCCACTCCAGAATCACTGTGGCAGGAATTACTGCTGTGGCAAAGCATCTTAAATAGAGTTGAGCGAACACCTGGATGTTCGGGTTCGACGAGTTCGGCCGAACTTTCGAAAAATGTTCGGGTTCGGGATCCGAACTCGACCCGAACTTCATCCCGAACCCGAACCCCATAGAAGTCAATGGGGACCCGAACTTTTGGGCACTAAAAAGGCTGTAAAACACACCCGGAAAGGGCTAGAGGGCTGCAAAAGGCAGCAAAATGTAGTTAAATCCCCTGCAAACAAATGTAGATAGGGAAATGATGAGTTAACATAAAATAAATAAAAATTAAACAATATTAATTGGAGTGAGGTCCCATAGCACAGAATCAGGCTTCAAGTCACCCACCAATGGAGAAGGTCACTTACTATTATTTTGACCACAGCACCCAGACAAAGGAGAGAGGTCCCACAGCAGAGAACCAGGCATCATATCACCCACCACAGGAGTAGGCCACCATTTAGTTACTTTGACCCCTACACCCAGACGGAGGAGAGAGGTTACACAGCAGAGAATCAGGCATTTAGATCACCCACCACAGGAGTAGGCCACCATTGAATCAGACCCCGGCAACCATGTCAGATGGCACAAGCATAAGCTTTATATCAATCAGCACAGGAGAAGGCGACTTTGACAGACTTTGACCCCTACACCCGGACGGAGGAGAGAGGTTTCAAAGCAGAGAATCAGGCATTTAGATCACCCACCACAGGAGTAGGCCCCAATTTAATGGGACCCCGGCAACCATGTCAGATGGCACAACCATCAGCTTCATATCAATCAGCACAGGAGAAGGCGACTTTGAAAGACTTTGACCCCTACACCCAGACGGAGGAGAGAGGTTTCACAGCAGAGAATCAGGCATTTAGATCACCCACCACAGGAGTAGGCCCCCATTGAATCAGACCCTGGCAACCATGTCAGATGGCACAACCATCAGCTTTATATCAATCAGCACAGGAGAAGGCGACTTTGAAAGACTTTGACCCCTACACCCAGATGGAGGAGAGAGGTTTCACAGCAGAGAATCAGGCATCATATCAACCACCACAGGAGAAGCCACCATTTAGTTACTTTGACCCCTGCACCCAGGAAGAGGAGAGAGGCACCACAGCACATATTCTGGCATCATATCAGCCACCACAGGAGAAGCCACCATTGAGTTACTTTGACCCCCGCACCCAGGAAGAGGAGAGAGGCACCACAGCACATATTCTGGCATCATATCAGCCACCACAGGAGAAGCCACCATTGAGTTACTTTGACCCCCACACCCAGGAAGAGGAGAGAGGCACCACAGCACATATTCTGGCATCATATCAGCCACCACAGGAGAAGCCACCATTTAGTTACTTTGACCCCTTCACCCAAACAGAGGAGAGAGGTTCCACATCAGAGAATCAGGCATCATATCAACCACCACAGGAGTAGGCCACAATTTAGTTTATTTGACCCCTGCACCCAGGAAGAGGAGAGAGGCCCCACAGCACATATTCTGGCATCATATCACACACCACAGGAGAAGGCCTCTTTCAGTGATTTAGGCCTTTGGACCCAGACAGAGGAGAGAGGTCAGAGATTAGCTTCATATCCCCCAGCACAGCAGAAGACCGCTTTATTTGACTTAGGCCTCAGCACCCAGACAGAAGACAGAGGTAGCATGGCAGAGGTTATGGCTTCATGTCACCCGTTAGTTTAACCGGCCACTTTCATCTGGTTAGGCCCCGGCGCCCAGACAGAGAAGAGTTTCATTCAACTGTGGGTTTCATAAAATTTGTATCAAATAAAGAAGTGGCCCGTAGCACAACAAGACATGTTTTAGGCAGTTAATAAGGACTACTCTGCACAAGGGAGGGACAGGTCCTGTGGGATCCATGCCTGGTTCATCTTTATGAAGGTCAGCTTGTCCACGTTGGCTGTGGACAGGCGGCTGCGCTTGTCAGTAATGACGCCCCCTGCCGTGCTGAATACGCGTTCAGATAAAACGCTGGCCGCCGGGCAGGAAAGCACCTCCAAGGCATAACATGCTAACTCTGGCCACGTGGACAATTTCGAAACCCAGTAGTTGAATGGGGCCGAACCATCCGTCAGGATGTGGAGGGGTGTGCAGACATACTGTTCAACCATGTTAGTGAAATGCTGCCTCCTGCTAACACGTTCCGTATCAGGTGTCGGTGCAGATAGCTGTGGCGTGGAGACAAAACTTTTCCACATTTCTGCCATGCTAACCCTGCCCTCAGATGAGCTGGCCGTGACACAGCTGCGTTGGCGACCTCTTGCCACTCCTCTGCCTTCACCTTCCACCTGTTCCCCTGTGACATGTGGGAATGCTCTCAAGAGCGCCTCTATCAGCGTGCGCTTGTACTCGCGCATCTTACGGTCGCGCTCCAGTTCAGGAATTAAAGTGGGCACATTGTCTTTATACCGGGGATCCAGCAGGGTGGCCACCCAGTAGTCTGCACACGTTAAAACGTGGGCAACTCTGCTGTCGTTGCGCAGGCATTGGAGCATATATTCGCTCATGTGGGCCAGGCTACCCATGGGTAAGGACAAGCTGTCCTCTGTGGGAGGCGTATCGTCATCGTCCACCGTATCCCCCCAGCCACGCACCAGTGATGGGCCTGGGCTGCCACCCCGCTGTGAACTTGCGTCATCCTCGTCCCCCTCCACCTCCTCCTCCTCATCCTCCTCGTCCTCCAGTACAGTGCCTTGGCTGGCGACTTGTGAACCTGTCCTCTGCTGCTTAAACAAACCTCCCTCTGAGCCACTTCGAACAGACTGGCCCGAAAGTGTTAGAAACGAGCCCTCATCCTCCTCCTCCTCCACCACCTGGGCCACCTTCTCTAACATCATTGCCCTAAGTGTTTTCTCAAGGAGACATAGAAGTGGTATTGTAACGCTGATAACAGTGTCATCGCCACTGGCCATGTTGGTGGAGTACTCGAAACAGCGTAGCAGGGCACACAGGTCTCGCATGGAGGCCCAATCATTGGTGGTGAAGTGGTGCTGTTCGGCAGTACGACTGACGCGAGCGTGCTGCAGCTGAAACTCCACTATGGCCTGCTGCTGCTCGCACAGTCTCTCCAGCATGTGCAAGGTGGAGTTCCACCGGGTGGGCACGTCGCATATGAGGCGGTGAGCGGGAAGGCCGAAGTTCCGCTGTAGCGCAGACAGGCGAGCAGCGGCAGGATGTGAACGGCGGAAGCGCGCACAGACGGCCCGCACTTTATGCAGCAGCTCTGACATGTTGGGGTAGTGGTGAATGAACCTCTGCACCACCAAGTTCAGCACATGCGCCAGGCAAGGGATGTGCGTCAAACCGGCTAGTCCCAGAGCTGCCACGAGATTTCGCCCATTATCGCATACCACCAGGCCTGGCTTGAGGCCCACCGGCAGAAACCACTCGTCGGTCTGTTGTTCAATACCCCGCCACAACTCCTTTGCGCTGTGGGGCCTGTCCCCCAAACATATGAGTTTCAGAATGGCCTGCTGACGTTTACCCCGGGCTGTGCTGAAGTTGGTGGTGAAGGTGTGTGGCTGACCGGATGAGCTGGTGGAAGCAGTGGAGGAGGAAGCCGAGTAGGAGGAGGAGGCTACAGGAGGCAGAGAATGATGCCCTGCGATCCTAGGGGGCGGAAGGACGTGCGCCAAGGAACTGTCCGCCGGGGGCCCAGCCGCCACTACATTCATCCAGTGTGCAGTTAGTGAGATATAGCGTCCCTGGCCGTGCTTACTGGTCCACGTATCTGTGGTTAGGTGGACCTTGCCACAAATGGCGTTGCGCAGTGCACACTTGATTTTATCGGACACTTGCATGTGCAGGGAAGGCACGGCTGTCTTGGAGAAGTAGTGGCGGCTGGGAACCACATACTGCGGGACAGCCATGGCCATCAGCTGTTTGAAGCTGTCTGTGTCCACCAGCCGGAATGACAGCATTTCAAAGGCCAGCAGTTTAGAAATGCTGGCGTTCAGGCCAAGGGCTCGAGGGTGACTCGGGGGGAATTTGCGCTTCCTCTCTAAGGTTTGAGATATTGAGAGCTGAACGCTGCTGTGTGATATAGTGGAGACGCTAGTTGACGGTGGCGGTGGTGGTGGTGTCGGTGGCACATCCTCTGTTTGCTGCTCGGCAGGTGGCAACATTCCTCTCGAGGCGGAAGCCGAGGCAGCAGCGGTAGAGGGAGCAGGGGGAGCCTCAGCGAGTGCCTGGTTTTTAAGGTGTGTACCCCACTGCAGTTCATGCTTTGCATGTAGATGCCTGGTCATGCAGGTTGTGCTGAGGTTCAGAACGTTAATGCCTCGCCTCAGGCTCTGATGGCAGAGCGTGCAAGTCACTCGGGTCTTGTCGGTAGGACATTGTTTAAAGAAGTGCCATGCCAGGGAACTCTTTGAAGCTGCCTTTGTGGGGCTGGGTCCCTGTTGGCGATGTCCAGTAGCAGGCGAACTCTGGGGGCGGCGGCTCGTCTGCTTTGGCCCCCTGCTCCCTCTTTGGCTTCGCTGTTGTCTCGGTCTCACCACTACAGTACCTCTTCCTCTGAACTGTGAAAGTCATCGCCACGACCTTCAGTCCATGTGGGGTCTAAGACCTCATCGTCCTCTGCATCGTCTTCCACCCAGTCTCCCTCCCTGACCTCCTCCTGTTCAGTCTGCACACTGCAAAAAGACGCGGCAGTGGGCACCTGTGTTTCGTCATCATCAGAGAGTCGGTGACTCTGCTGTGGTGGTATTCCCATGTCCTCTTCATCTGGAGACATAAGTGGTTGTGCGTCAGTGAATGGTATGTCTTCCTCCACTGGGGAAGGGCTAGGTGGACGCCCCTGGGAAACCCTGGAAGCAGAGTCTTCAAACAGAAGAAGAGACTGCTGCATAACTTGTGGCTCAGACCGTTTCCCTGATATGCTTGGGGGTGATGTGACAGACTGATGGGCTTGGTTTTCAGGTGCCACCTGTGCGCTTTCAGCAGAAGACTGGGTGGAAGACCATGTGGTGAACGTGCTGGAAGCACTGTCGGCCACCCAATCGATTAATGCCTGTACCTGCTCAGGCCTTACCATACTAAGAGCGGCATTGGGCCCCACGAGATATTGCGGTACATTCTGCCGGCTAGTTGAGGGAGTTCGTTCCCTACTGTGTGCGCCTGGGGCCGAACGGCCACGTCCTCTACCAGCAACAGAGGCTCCACGGACACCACCACGACCGCGTCCTCGTCCCTTAATAGTATTTTTCTTCATTGTTGCGATTCAACTCGCACCACAATGAAATATATTATTTTTTATAAGCAAAATCCCCTCACTGGAATACTTTCAGTCTTTTGACTGTATGGATTACAGATGGAATGACTGTTATATGTGAGTACCGCTTTCTTTGACAGATTCTAGTATGGGTACATATATGTTTTCCCAACCCCAGCACATTAGTTTGCTAATTCCAGATGTATGAAACGCAGGCCTAACTGTATCTAGTATATTGAACGCCAGATAAACTAACTTGGCCTTTTTTAAATAAAAAAAAAATCCCCTCACTGGAATACTTTCAGTCTTTTGACTGTATGGATTACAGATGGAATGACTGTTATATGTGAGTACCGCTTTCTTTGACAGATTCTAGTATGGGTACATATATGTTTTCCCAACCCCAGCACATTAGTTTGCTAATTCCAGATGTATGAAACGCAGGCCTAACTGTATCTAGTATATTGAACGCCAGATAAACTAACTTGGCCTTTTTTAAATAAAAAAAAAATTCCCTCACTGGAATACTTTCAGTCTTTTGACTGTATGGATTACAGATGGAATGACTGTTATATGTGAGTACCGCTTTCTTTGACAGATTCTAGTATGGGTACATATATGTTTTCCCAACCCCAGCACATTAGTTTGCTAATTCCAGATGTATGAAACGCAGGCCTAACTGTATCTAGTATATTGAACGCCAGATAAACTAACTTGGCCTTTTTTAAATAAAAAAAAAATTCCCTCACTGGAATACTTTCAGTCTTTTGACTGTATGGATTACAGATGGAATGACTGTTATATGTGAGTACCGCTTTCTTTGACAGATTCTAGTATGGGTACATATATGTTTTCCCAACCCCAGCACATTAGTTTGCTAATTCCAGATGTATGAAACGCAGGCCTAACTGTATCTAGTATATTGAACGCCAGATAAACTAACTTGGCCTTTTTTAAATAAAAAAAATCCCCTCACTGGAATACTTTCAGTCTTTTGACTGTATGGATTACAGATGGAATGACTGTTATATGTGAGTACCGCTTTCTTTGACAGATTCTAGTATGGGTACATATATGTTTTCCCAACCCCAGCACATTAGTTTGCTAATTCCAGATGTATGAAACGCAGGCCTAACTGTATCTAGTATATTGAACGCCAGATAAACTAACTTGGCCTTTTTTAAATAAAAAAAATCCCCTCACTGGAATACTTTCAGTCTTTTGACTGTATGGATTACAGATGGAATGACTGTTATATGTGAGTACCGCTTTCTTTGACAGATTCTAGTATGGGTACATATATGTTTTCCCAACCCCAGCACATTAGTTTGCTAATTCCATATGTATGAAACGCAGGCCTAACTGTATCTAGTATATTGAACGCCAGATAAACTAACTTGGCCTTTTTTAAATAAAAAAAATCCCCTCACTGGAATACTTTCAGTCTTTTGACTGTATGGATTACAGATGGAATGACTGTTATATGTGAGTACCGCTTTCTTTGACAGATTCTAGTATGGGTACATATATGTTTTCCCAACCCCAGCACATTAGTTTGCTAATTCCAGATGTATGAAACGCAGGCCTAACTGTATCTAGTATATTGAACGCCAGATAAACTAACTTGGCCTTTTTTAAATAAAAAAAATCCCCTCACTGGAATACTTTCAGTCTTTTGACTGTATGGATTACAGATGGAATGACTGTTATATGTGAGTACCGCTTTCTTTGACAGATTCTAGTATGGGTACATATATGTTTTCCCAACCCCAGCACATTAGTTTGCTAATTCCAGATGTATGAAACGCAGGCCTAACTGTATCTAGTATATTGAACGCCAGATAAACTAACTTGGCCTTTTTTAAATAAAAAAAATTCCCTCACTGGAATACTTTCAGTCTTTTGACTGTATGGATTACAGATGGAATGACTGTTATATGTGAGTACCGCTTTCTTTGACAGATTCTAGTATGGGTACATATATGTTTTCCCAACCCCAGCACATTAGTTTGCTAATTCCAGATGTATGAAACGCAGGCCTAACTGTATCTAGTATATTGAACGCCAGATAAACTAACTTGGCCTTTTTTAAATAAAAAAAATCCCCTCACTGGAATACTTTCAGTCTTTTGACTGTATGGATTACAGATGGAATGACTGTTATATGTGAGTACCGCTTTCTTTGACAGATTCTAGTATGGGTACATATATGTTTTCCCAACCCCAGCACATTAGTTTGCTAATTCCAGATGTATGAAACGCAGGCCTAACTGTATCTAGTATATTGAACGCCAGATAAACTAACTTGGCCTTTTTTAAATAAAAAAAATCCCCTCACTGGAATACTTTCAGTCTTTTGACTGTATGGATTACAGATGGAATGACTGTTATATGTGAGTACCGCTTTCTTTGACAGATTCTAGTATGGGTACATATATGTTTTCCCAACCCCAGCACATTAGTTTGCTAATTCCAGATGTATGAAACTCAGGCCTAACTGTATCTAGTATATTGAACGCCAGATAAACTAACTTGGCCTTTTTTAAATAAAAAAAATTCCCTCACTGGAATACTTTCAGTCTTTTGACTGTATGGATTACAGATGGAATGACTGTTATATGTGAGTACCGCTTTCTTTGACAGATTCTAGTATGGGTACATATATGTTTTCCCAACCCCAGCACATTAGTTTGCTAATTCCAGATGTATGAAACGCAGGCCTAACTGTATCTAGTATATTGAACGCCAGATAAACTAACTTGGCCTTTTTTAAATAAAAAAAATCCCCTCACTGGAATACTTTCAGTCTTTTGACTGTATGGATTACAGATGGAATGACTGTTATATGTGAGTACCGCTTTCTTTGACAGATTCTAGTATGGGTACATATATATGTTTTCCCAACCCCAGCACATTAGTTTGCTAATTCCATATGTATGAAACGCAGGCCTAACTGTATCTAGTATATTGAACGCCAGATAAACTAACTTGGCCTTTTTTAAATAAAAAAAATCCCCTCACTGGAATACTTTCAGTCTTTTGACTGTATGGATTACAGATGGAATGACTGTTATATGTGAGTACCGCTTTCTTTGACAGATTCTAGTATGGGTACATATATGTTTTCCCAACCCCAGCACATTAGTTTGCTAATTCCATATGTATGAAACGCAGGCCTAACTGTATCTAGTATATTGAACGCCAGATAAACTAACTTGGCCTTTTTTAAATAAAAAAAATCCCCTCACTGGAATACTTTCAGTCTTTTGACTGTATGGATTACAGATGGAATGACTGTTATATGTGAGTACCGCTTTCTTTGACAGATTCTAGTATGGGTACATATATGTTTTCCCAACCCCAGCACATTAGTTTGCTAATTCCAGATGTATGAAACGCAGGCCTAACTGTATCTAGTATATTGAACGCCAGATAAACTAACTTGGCCTTTTTTAAATAAAAAAAAATCCCCTCACTGGAATACTTTCAGTCTTTTGACTGTATGGATTACAGATGGAATGACTGTTATATGTGAGTACCGCTTTCTTTGACAGATTCTAGTATGGGTACATATATGTTTTCCCAACCCCAGCACATTAGTTTGCTAATTCCAGATGTATGAAACGCAGGCCTAACTGTATCTAGTATATTGAACGCCAGATAAACTAACTTGGCCTTTTTTAAATAAAAAAAATTCCCTCACTGGAATACTTTCAGTCTTTTGACTGTATGGATTACAGATGGAATGACTGTTATATGTGAGTACCGCTTTCTTTGACAGATTCTAGTATGGGTACATATATGTTTTCCCAACCCCAGCACATTAGTTTGCTAATTCCAGATGTATGAAACGCAGGCCTAACTGTATCTAGTATATTGAACGCCAGATAAACTAACTTGGCCTTTTTTAAATAAAAAAAATCCCCTCACTGGAATACTTTCAGTCTTTTGACTGTATGGATTACAGATGGAATGACTGTTATATGTGAGTACCGCTTTCTTTGACAGATTCTAGTATGGGTACATATATGTTTTCCCAACCCCAGCACATTAGTTTGCTAATTCCAGATGTATGAAACGCAGGCCTAACTGTATCTAGTATATTGAACGCCAGATAAACTAACTTGGCCTTTTTTAAATAAAAAAAATTCCCTCACTGGAATACTTTCAGTCTTTTGACTGTATGGATTACAGATGGAATGACTGTTATATGTGAGTACCGCTTTCTTTGACAGATTCTAGTATGGGTACATATATGTTTTCCCAACCCCAGCACATTAGTTTGCTAATTCCAGATGTATGAAACGCAGGCCTAACTGTATCTAGTATATTGAACGCCAGATAAACTAACTTGGCCTTTTTTAAATAAAAAAAATTCCCTCACTGGAATACTTTCAGTCTTTTGACTGTATGGATTACAGATGGAATGACTGTTATATGTGAGTACCGCTTTCTTTGACAGATTCTAGTATGGGTACATATATGTTTTCCCAACCCCAGCAAATTAGTTTGCTAATTCCAGATGTATGAAACGCAGGCCTAACTGTATCTAGTATATTGAACGCCAGATAAACTAACTTGGCCTTTTTTAAATAAAAAAAATTCCCTCACTGGAATACTTTCAGTCTTTTGACTGTATGGATTACAGATGGAATGACTGTTATATGTGAGTACCGCTTTCTTTGACAGATTCTAGTATGGGTACATATATGTTTTCCCAACCCCAGCACATTAGTTTGCTAATTCCAGATGTATGAAACGCAGGCCTAACTGTATCTAGTATATTGAACGCCAGATAAACTAACTTGGCCTTTTTTAAATAAAAAAAAAATTCCCTCACTGGAATACTTTATGGCTTTTCACTGTATGGATTACAGGTGGACTGGTATTAGTAGGGGTGACACAAGCACACCCAAGTCCCTGATGTAGGATTTCTATGGCACAGACCACTATTACAAGTGATTAATGGACGTTGGGAGAGATTGTGCTGCAGCACTAGTCCCAAGATGGCCGCCGCCTATCAGCCCAGTAACATGTGCCACAAAATGGTCTGCACAACCTTTAAAAAAAATAGCCTTGGACTGTGCTGCTAAATCGCTATTGGTCTGAATCCCAGGTGTAGATGTCTGACTTGTTTGGAGCTTTGGAATGCACACTGTGGCAGCTTCTGCTGCAGCACTACAAGTCGCAAAATGGCGGCCGGCGGTCAGCCCAGGTACATGTGGATGGAAAAATCACTCTGGCCACTCTAAAAATAGCCAATCCCTATCAAAAAAGCAGCTCAGCTGCAGTTGTTCAGATGAATCACAGGTGGAGGAGAGAAATTTGCTTCCAGTTATTCAATTATCCCTGCCTATTCTCGCCCTAGCATCAGCTGCGTCTATCCCTGTTCTATTCACATCGGGAGTGAGCACGTCCCGACGTGCGCACAAGCTTATAAAGAGGCTGAGTCACATGCTGCACTTGGCCAATCACAGCCTTGCCAATAGTAGGCATGGCTGCGATGGCATCTTAGGGCAAGTAGTATGATGCATGTTGATTGGCTGCTTTGCAGCCTTTCAAAATGCGCCAAAATACATGCCGAACGACGAACCCGAACCCGAACTTTTACGAAAAAGTTCGGGTTCGGGTCCGTGTCACGAACACCCCAAAATTCGGTACGGACCCGAACTATGCTCGAACTGTTCGCTCAACACTAATCTTAAAGCATAGGTGGATCTTCATCTACAGACTTTGGTAAAGGCTATACTGTGTTGTGTCCATGACACCAGGTACCATATATTTTGCTTTATGATACACTTTTTCCCCCCAAAAGTGGAGGGAAAATGTCAGTGCATATTATAAGTAAATACTACTACTTCTATTATAGTTTCGCTCACTATTATGCAAGAGTCGCAGGGAGCGGTAAGTGATGCGCTTCAAGTGCTGCCTGTACTCACCACTCTCTGGTCTTCTCTGGGCCTGCGCTGCACTGTGCTGACTGATTACAGCAACAGGATATAGTGCGAGCAGAGTAGTGGCGGAGCAAAAGAGTTAAGTTTAATTTATATATTTTAGCTCTGATGGGGGTCTGATGTGAAAAATAATATGGGGGTCTCGCAAGGACATCTAAAGGGGGTCTTATCTGAGGTCTCATATGGGGGGGTCTAATATGGAGGTCTTATGGTGGTCTGATCTGAAGTTTGATATGGGGATCTGATATGATGAAGGTCTGATCTGAGGATCTGATATGGGGGTCTTATCTGAGGTCTGATATGGGGGTCTGATCTGAAGATATGATATGGGCTTCTGATCTGAGGATATGATATAGAGGTCTGTTCTGAGGATCTGATATGGGGGTTTGATTTGAAGATCTGATATGGGGTTTTGATTTGAGGTCTGATATGGAGGTCTGATTTGTGTTTTGATATGGGGATCTGATATGGGGTCTGATCTGAGGATCTGTTATGGGGGTCTGATTTGATATCTGATGTAATATATATTTTTCTTATTTTCCCCCCTAAAACCTAGGTGCGTCTTACCATCAGGTGTGTCTTATAAAGTGAAAACTATGAACATTTTGGGTGCATTTAAGGATTTTCAGTCAAGAAGTTAATTCTGATATCCTAATATTATTTTCACACGGTGGGAAAGGGGAGATTAACCCCATAGTTTTCTAACCTCTATAGGTGTGTATAGAAAGAAATATACATTTAGACACTAAATAATGCAGATTTTTCATGAATTAAGTGGTCCTCCAGATATATTGACAATCTTTATCTAAAATAGAATGGTACTGAGAGTGAATTCCATGAGGTTGCTAGATACATGAATGATAACAGCATTAATTTTTCTTTTAGCACATGTTACAAAATAAATCAAATTACTTTTTTGGGTATAATTGGAAATCTGGGTTCAAAGGTAGGTACAATGACTTATCAGAAACAATCTGCAGGAAACTCCACCCTCCTTGCTTCTTCATGTCACCAAACATGTAATCCACAACATTCCATTAGGGAAATTGGTTAGAACTAGTAGGAACTGTCCAGATAATGCAATTTTTCAAAAGTAGACCGGATATTTATATGATAGACAGGATTTTAAGCTTGTTATCATGATGATCTACTATTATATCGTCATTATACAGTAATTTCAGATATGAACTGATAACAGAGAAATCTTGTGTTTGATAAAATACACTGCCTATCCCAAAAAAATGTTGCCACCTGGATTTAACTAAGCAAATAGTTATGAGCCTCCTATTGGATAATTACTGCATGGGCGATTATCTTTCAGCTGGCAACAAGTTATTTAACCCCAACTGGTGCAATGAGTTGCTTCTCATTTCTTAAACAACCATGTCGAAAGACACATCTCATGGTCGTGGAAAAGATGTTAGTGTGTTTGAGAAGGGCCAAATCATTGGCATGCATCAAGCAGAGAAAACATCTAAGGAGATTGCAGAAACTACTAAAATTCGGTTAAGAACTGTCCAACGCATTATTAAAAACTGGAAGGATAGTGGAGACCCATCGTATTCGAGGAAGAAATGTGGCGGGAAAAAAATCCTGAATGATGGTGATCGGCGATCACCTAAACGTTTGGTGATATCAAATCAAAGAAAAACTGTAGAACTCAGGGCTATGTTTAATAGTGAAAGTAATAGCATTTCCACACACACAATGCTAAGGGAACTCAAGGGATTGGGACTGAACAGCTGTGTAGCCGTAAGAAAACCACTAATCAGTGAGGGAAACCAGAAAAAAGGATTCAATTTGCTAGGGAGCATAAAGATTAGACTCTGGAGCAATGGAAGAAGGTCGTGTGGTCTGATGAGTCCAGATTTACCCTGTTCCAGAGTAATGGGCGCATCAGGGTAAGAAGAGAGGCAGATGAAGTGATGCACCCGTCATGCCTAGTGCCTACTGTACAAGCCTGTGGGGGCAGTGCTATGATCTGGGGTTGCTGCAGTTGGTCAGGTCTAGGTTCAGCAACATTATGTGCTCCAAAAATGAGGGAAGCTGACTACCTGAACATACTGAATGAACAGGTTATTCCATCAATGGATTTTTTCTTCTCTGATGGCATGAGAATATTCCAAGATGACAATGCCAGGATTCATCGGGCTCAAATTGTAAAAGAGTGGTTCAGGGAGCATGAGACATCATTTTCACACATGGATTGGCCACCACAGAGTCCAGACCTTAACCCTATTCAGAATCTATGGGATGTGCTGGAGAAGGCTTTGCTCAGCAGTCAGACTCTACCATCAACAATGCAAGATCTTGGTGAAAAATGTATGCAACACTGGATGGAAATTAATCTTGTGACATTGCAGAAGCTTATCGAAACAATGCCACAGCGAATGCGTGCCGTAACGAAAACTAAAGGCGGTCCAACGCAATATTAGAGTGTGTGACCTTTTTTTTGGTGGCGACTTTTTTTTTTGGACAGCTAGTGTATATAGCAAAGAATATAATTAAAGGGGTTCTCCAGGCTTTTTATATTGATGACCTATCCTCATATAGCCTTCCCCTCATATAGCTGATTAGCAGGGGTGTCAGACCCCCCCCCCCCCTTCCAATATGATATTGATAATCTATCTTGAGGATAGGTCACCAATATTAAAAGCCCAGAGAACCCCTTTAATATAATTATACATTATTCTTAATATAATCAAGAAGCATGTTCAAGTTCACAGAATGCATGCCTCCTCATTGTCTCCTAGACTATACTCAGATGAGAGGCATCATACAACTACCTTGCTTTCCTATAACAGTAGAGTTTCTCTGTGGCAATATAAGCTGTATACTGTAGCTATTGTGGGAAATCGCTCTGGTAGGCAGTTAGCGGATACAGTACAGAGGCAAAAAAAACAGTTTGTAAATCAAAACTTCAGTGTTTATTCACACATAAGGCCAAATCTTTGTGTTAGTTCACACAATGGAAAGTCGACAGAACAAAAAATCACCTTGTTTGCAGTTTTATCTCCAGAGGTCCACAGCAGGCCTTAGGGGGCCTGTTTCCCAGCGTGCGGCTCTCAGCCCTCCAGCATGGCAGAAAGCCTCAGATCCCAAACACAGAGACTGACAGCACTAGCACTAGCTGCCGCTGACACCTGAAATTACCGGCTCTTACTTCACCGAGACCAGGAACCTCGGTGACACATACCTTCCATCAACGACGGACCCTTGCGCCTTCCTACACTATATACTGTGGACCTAGGCAGTACCTTCACATCCTATATACCATTAGTAACGTAAAATGTTTGTGCCTACATTAACCATAACACTAGTAATATAGTACATTTGGTAGTCTGGAAAAATTGTAAAATACAATATGTTGGACATACAGTACAGACCAAAAGTTTGGACACACCTTCTCATTCAAAGAGTTTTCTTTATTTTCATGACTATGAAAATTGTAGATTCACACTGAAGGCATCAAAACTATGAATTAACACATGTGGAATTATATACATAACAAACAAGTGTGAAACAACTGAAAATATGTCATATTCTAGGTTCTTCAAAGTAGCCACCTTTTGCTTTGATTACTGCTTTGCACACTCTTGGCATTCTCTTGATGAGCTTCAAGAGGTAGTCGCCTGAAATGGTTTTCACTTCACAGGTGTGCCCTGTCAGGTTTAATAAGTGGGATTTCTTGCCTTATAAATGGGGTTAGGACCATCAGTTGCGTTGAGGAGAAGTCAGGTGGATACACAGCTGATAGTCCTACTGAATAGACTGTTAGAATTGGTATTATGGCAAGAAAAAAAGCAGCTAAGTAAAGAAAAACGAGTGGCCATCATTACTTTAAGAAATGAAGGTCAGTCAGTCAGCCGAAAAATTGGGAAAACTTTGAAAGTAAGGGCTATTTGACCATGAAGGAGAGTGATGGGGTGCTGCGCCAGATGACCTGGCCTCCACAGTCACCGGACCTGAACCCAATCGAGATGGTTTGGGGTGAGCTGGACCGCAGAGTGAAGGCAAAAGGGCCAACAAGTGCTAAGCATCTCTGGGAACTCCTTCAAGACTGTTGGAAGACCATTTCAGGGGACTACCTCTTGAAGCTCATCAAGAGAATGCCAAGAGTGTGCAAAGCTGTAATCAAAGCAAAAGGTGGCTACTTTGAAGAACCTAGAATATGACACATTTTCAGTTGTTTCACACTTGTTTGTTATGTATATAATTCCACATGTGTTAATTCATAGTTTTGATGCCTTCATAGTCATGAAAATAAAGAAAACTCTTTGAATGAGAAGGTGTGTCCAAACTTTTGGTCTGTACTGTATATTTTGTCCCCTTAATCTTTCTGTTTCATCATCTAATAATACCAATATATCAGTAATTTCAAAACACATTACAGATAAACATGCAGGAGATACATCTTCGGTTCCTTTAGAAATTAAATATGTTTTTAAACCTACTGTACATTTAATGGGGACCATAAAGGTAAACTTCTAAATAGGGAGACTTTTCGGATGTTCCTACCGTACCCTAGATAACCAGAAGGCCTGAATCTGTGCCAAGATCTCATATTACATTACTTTACATTATTACATTTCCACCAGCATTTGCTAGATACTTTATATTCACTTGTTATTATTCTGAAAGATGGTTATAGTTTTCTCATAATAAAGCAATTTTTGTACGGCTTATATTAATTCATGGATATACTTATATGTAGAATTATTATTATTTTCTAACTGTACATATACTGTACATGTATCGGACCTTTCACACCTCCACTAGTTAAATCTGTGATTTGTGTAAATTTGTGTTCTCGTATAGGTTTTGAAGGCAGATACATGCTAGCAGATATTGGCCATGAGAAACAGTGCTGCACAGGGATGCTTAGAGCCCACCAATAAAATACATTCTGGGGGCTCACTGTTCATTAAGATGCAATTTGCAAGACCCAAGATGCAAATTTGTGGCCACTGTAATCCCCAAAAACTTCAAAGAGAATGAGCCATGTTTCCACTAACATATGTGAAAGTGGTGGGTGGCATCTGCTGGACTCTAGCTTAGAATACAGAGATCACCTTTATGGCATATCTTGTTAATGGTAAGATCTCATGTAGGGGCCACAGCACAGATAGAAACGGCACCAGCAAGCAGTCAAGCTTTCAAATTGTTTGGAAATGTGTAACGCCCCATAGTGGCATTAGTACTTCTTCTCCCCGCTACTGTCTTTAATGGGCTAATATCATGTCATCTTGTGTATTTATTTCAGGTCCACTATAATGTGCATTCCTATTTCTAATGTAACTGTTATGTTCACGTGTAATATGCCTGGTTCACCAGCAGGTGGCAGCAAACACGGCAGAGCTGTACTTAGCTAGAATGGAACCTTCCATTTCATTCTAACACCCCCTCTGTGGAGAAGTGGGCAAGTCCCACTTCCTGCAGGAAGGGTGGGGACCAGTTTCTAGAGCAGTCTAGTGTCACGGCTGAGGATGGGGAAAACCCTCAGCCGTTCGATGCCAGAAGATGTTTGGTCGCGGCTCGGCCAGGACCACAGGATCAGGGAGTAGGTCACCTCCTATCACGTCCCTAATACTGACCCTGACTCCTAGCTGTATGAGCCGACCCTGATGGTAGGAGGGCTCCTACTCCGGAACCTTGGGGTCCCTACTTGCCCTCAGGGTGGCCCTGAACTAGGAGCAGGGTAAGACGACCTGTTCCTCCTAGGCACGGACGATCAGGAGTCTCACTGGCCAAGCTGCAAGGAGATGGGGAACATAGACATATGGATATGACAGGTGAACCAAGCAGTTCCACACTAACCTGCCACAGCCTTGCTGACTGGAACCCGTGCTCAAATACGCTGTCCACACAAACACAAGGGAGACAGCACACACATCAAAACACACAGGTAACCAGGACATCCATAGCTGCAATAAATATCAAGAGCATAAAAACATCAACTTAACATCAGACATTCTTTTTATGACCGCAAGGGTGGCCCTTACTGGAAAGATGGTATATGAACCAGGAGGATGACTCCAGCAAAACGCATGGCTGAAGTACCCCTCAGCAACTGCCTTCCAGCAGGAAGCTAAATAACCCAAGCGGCCACACCCACACACACACTAGGAAAGGGGTTAACCCTTGCATCAACAAACAAGGTAAGTGTCACTTAAAGGGGAAGTGTACAATAAACAATTACATTGCAGCTGTTACCGCAGGCAACGACATGCGTGGCAACCATGTCCTGGGAGTCAGCCCGAAGGCCGAGACACTGCCACAACATGTACACAATACCACACGTTGCCACGGGCAGCCACAAGTGAAGAGAAGTGTCACAGTGCACACCTACATAAACCTCGTGCACACCAGACATAGAAAGTGAACACTAAAACACACATTACCAGAGGCAACCGCATGCCGTGACAGCGAGCGCCTAGGTCGCTCCACTGCCAACAACCTAATGTTGCCAATGGAAACCACACGTGAGGCAAGATACAGAGCCCACACCTGTGGTTGACAACATAAAACAAACTGCTGACAACAGCATGCGAACCAAGGAGTCGTGACCACAACCATGGTCGTGACACTCCCACCCCTCAAAGCCCCCCCACCAAAAAAAAAAAAAAGGGGGAAACCAGTGAGGGACCAAAAACAGGGACCAAAACATGCGAGTCTCCCCAGGACTGCTGCCGGACCCTGGAGCAACACACAGGAACCAGGGGTCCGACTGCCAGGCTCTGGAGCAACACACAGGAACCAGAGACCAGCAAAGAAACAGCCCGGGGAGACCGCACTGACGCTGCGTCCACTCTCTACTCACATTCCCACTCCAGTCGCCGCCAACAGACACTCCAAACCAGCACACCGCCGGAACACTAACGGAATGCTGCCAGCAGACGACCAGAGATAGGAACATAGAGAGGGACGAGGCAGGGGCGTACATAGAAATCATTGGGCCCCATAGCAAGAATCTGAATTGGGCCCCTTAACTCCACCCACTACACACCCCTGGCCCATCCCACTACCTACCCTGGCTCCCCCCCCTGCCACACCCCCATTGTATTCCTACTGACCCAGAGAATAAAAGGCACAGGTCAGTTTCGCCGCAAAGGGAACGCCGTAGGAACAAAACCGGTAAAATGGTGGAGGAATTCTTTTTTTTTTTCTAATTCCACCCCATTTGGAATTTTTTGCCCGCTTCCCACTACATTGTATGCCATATTAAATGGTGGCATTAGAAAGTACAACTTGTCCCGCAAAAAATAAGCCCTCATATGGTTATGTGACCGGAAAAATAAAAAAGTCATGGCTCAAGGAAGATAGGGAAGAAAAATAAAAATGAAAAAAAAAAAAAAAAACTCTGGTATCCTGTTAAAGGGGTTATCCAACCCCTATTATGCCCCCCATAATGCTTGGCCACCGCATACAGATAATACTTATGCTCGGGGATGGGGGGGGTGCAGCCAATAGCAGGCCGTGAAGGAAATGAGCCTCCCTAGTGTCACCCGTGATGCTAAGGAGGCTCGTTCCCATTGTGGCCTGCTATTTACTGCCCCCCACGTCTCTGGATGTTTTCATTCATGTGACAGGGGGATGCAGTGGTGGCCATGTGGGCATCAGTGACGCGGTTGCCGGGAGCGGGCAAAGTATTACCTGTATGAGGTGCCCTGGCATTTTGGGGGGCATTTTTAGGGTTTGAATAACCCCTTTAACTCCTTGCTGCTGATGCTTAGTTTACCATGAGAAAAAATAGCCATTTATCATGAATAATGACTTGAGTATAAGTTGATATTGCTGTCATAACGTGCAAGAAATAAAA